>NC_081409.1:198284308-198884308 GCF_030272615.1 Cryptomeria japonica | reverse complement strand
AGAACAAAAAGATCATCAATGACGGGGTCGTAGATGTAAGGACCATAAAAAGTTCATAACATGTGGTCCGATTTGTGGGGCAAAATCCCCCTCCTAAAAACAACATGATTGCTCCTCCACAAAATCAAGGTCGCAATGCATCACAAGAAGAACCAAGACAACGACAACAAAATTATAAACCAAAACATACATACACACCCTTAGGGGAACCTATTGAAACAATGTTACGTCAATTGGTCTCTTCAAATCTGGTGACCTTACCAAAGACATCTAACTACGAACCTTAGGTCAAACCTCCATGGTGGAGAGATAATGAACATTGTGAATTCCACCAAGGGAAAGGACATAAAACAAGTAATTGCCATAGACTGAAAGATCTTATTGACTGAGGAGAAATAAAAAATCGAAGGACATGACCCAAAAACCTCGAATAATGATCAACTCATGTTTAAGAATCCACTTATATCACAAGATCAAAGGGGTCCTTCCACCTCAGGTCAAAACACAGATACCACTAATTATACATGAGTTGCCTATAACTACACTGTGAGTCACCTATATGATGCCAATGAACAAATTGAAACCATTAGTATCAAAAATCCCAAATATACCTGTAATGTTGTTATGCATCGCAGCAAGATCACCATTAAAATAGGTCCATAAGGTACAACATCCATCCCAAAGCAATATAACCTTGTGGAACAGTTAGATAAAACACCCGCACTTATATCCATCTTAGAGCTTTTGCGCCTATCCCCGTCTCATAAAATAATCTTGGATCAAGATCTCCAAGAACTGTCAGTTCCTACCAATCTAAATACAGATCAATTTTGAACTATGGTTGGTAGTCTAAGGTCATCACTGTGTCTCACTTTTTTTGAAAGTAACAATACATCCTTCCACCAACCTCATAACACCTCACTCCATATTGAAGGATTTATAAACCAACATAGGATCAAGTGAGTCTTGATTGATAATGGTGTCGGTTTGAATATATGTACATTACAATTGATCACAACATTGGAATATGTAGTGGAATCAGTGGATCCTCGCAAAAACATCACCATAAAAGCCTATGATGATGTAGAGCGTTCTTCAAAAGGAGCAGTTGTGTTACCAATCCGAGTAGGCCCCATGGTGAAACACATCATATGTCAAGTTCTGGACCTTCCTCTACCATATAATTTGTTTTTAGGAAGACCTTAGATACATTCCATGCAAGTCGTTCCATCCACCTATCATCGGTGTATCAAGTTTCCCCATAACGGTGTAGAAATCACAATCCTGGGCAATGCAAATCCCTTTGCATATTGTAACAATATCAACCATCAACCAGAGATAACCATTCCCAATAATAGAGAAGCTATCCCATCCACATCCTATGCTATTCCAACCTCTCTTTCCAGTTCAAAAATCACTATACCCAAGCAAGAGAAGCTAAAAATGAAAATGGCAGAGGAAGGTCTTGGGGAGTACAATCTAAGCCAACACTTTTGTGTTGGGAAACTAACCACTTCTCCTAGAACTTATGGAAAGCCTCAAAGGTTACTTCAACCACTGTTGGTTAAGCCAGCATGCCCTATGGCACCTTTTATCCTTGGAAAAAGTCAGGAAGAGGAGACCAAAGATGAGGACCTAGCTGAATGGATCTATAAAGACCCTATTACTACATAAATCCCACAAGTTAAGCTTCCTACAGATCAATATGGCAAAGGCCTTACCATTATGTAAAGAATGGGATACGATGGTCAAAGTGCTTTGGGACCTTGTAAGAAAGGACGACATGAGTCATTGCAGCCTGAATTATAACCCAAAGATAACACTGGATTAGGTTTTCAAAAAGAAGTTTGTCCTAAACTCAGATTCAAAGGAAGCCTAGCACCCTTCCATATCAACCTGATACTCATAAGAGGCCACCTTTTATTATATCAGTAGTACCACCAAAATCAACTGCACCAATGAGGCTCAAAATTCCATCAATACCATCCACATCACTACTCACACCGCTAAAAATAACAATCAAACCCACAACCTCATTAGCAGCATCCGTATCATCGACGACATTCACAACACTGATAATTCCATCAGAAATAGTAGATTCAACAACATTGATACTCCCAGTATTAGATTCAAGGTACCAATAATCCTCCCTGCAACACCAACCATTCCATCACCAGCACCACATCAGTCGATCACACCCACAATGTTTAACTCAAAGGATATCCTGGTGTGGTATAGTAATCAGATATTGGAAAGCGACTTAGAGACCGACTCACATGAGTGGGAATTTGACTCTGTACATCTATACCCATCAGATGAGGAAGATGCATCACCACCTCCACCTCACGAAGAAATCCCTATTTACGAAGAAGTACATATTAAAACCTCTTAGGTTCTAGAACTAGAAGCACCTTCCACAGACCCTACATCACATCCTGTACTTGATTCTGACAAGGAGAGTACCATCAACGACCTTCACCACAATGTCTTAACCCTCACTGACACATCCCATGAACTTAACCTAATCGATGAAGTAATACCCATTATCCATCCTGAACTCATCGAATGGAACCAACCTAATCCCCCATGCCTTGACCAATTCCAAAACAATGAGGTGATCATTGACTTTTTGGAAGTACAGGATAACATACCAAGTGAGGATCGTAAAGTTGGATTTGCCATTGAACTTAATAGCACAACATACTTCAGGGTGGATGCCAAACCTTTTAGCTATAAAAACATCATAATAAAACATGAATCTTCTAGTGAAAACCACACAGTGGCACTTGTTGATCCCAAAAAAGTAAAAATAAAGAGCATATCCGACGGTGAAAACCTCTCTGAGGTGTCTGAGGATGAAAGGTTTGACATCCTCCCCTCCAGTACAAATCAGGAACGATCAACGATCCTCATCCAGGAAACAAAAGAATTCAATGTGGGGACCCCTGAGATTCCTCACCAAATACATCTGGCATCTCTTTTAACTCTAGAGGAACAACCTAAATTTGTAGAATTCTTCCAGAAGCGTCGGATCAACTTCGCATGGTCATATGTAGACATGCCTGGTCTTGATCCTGTTTAGTAATGCATCACCTCACTGTGGCAGAAGGAGCTAAACCAGTAAAATAGAAGCTTCACAAGATGCACCCCCAAATAGTTGTGCTTGTCAAAACAAAACTTAAGAAACTCTTGGATATTGGTTTCATCTGACCAATCACTTATGCAAATTGGATCTCCAACATTGTACCTATCAGCAAACTGAATGGGGGCATCTGTATCTATACTAACTTCAAAGATCTAAACAAGGCATGTCCTAATGGTGACTTCCCCCCACCAAACATCGACATGATTGTGGACTTAACAACAGAACATGCCATGCTTTCTCTTATGGATGCCTTTTCAGGGTACAACTAGATAAAGATTGCTCCAGAAGATCAACATAAAAATACCTTCACATTCCCATGGGGAACATATTGCTGGAATGTGATGCTTTTTAGTCTAAACAATGCAGGGATGACCTATCAAAGAGCTATGCCCACCATCTTTCATGATATGATGCATACCATAATGGAGGATTATGTCGATGACTTACTGGAAAAATCATTAACAAGAGAAGGTCATCTTGCCATATTAGATAAAATCTTTGATAGACTAGAACAATATCATGTTCCACTCAATCCAAAGAAATGTGTCTTTGGAGTAACCTCAAGGAAGCTTCTAGGATACATTGTATCAAGCAAGGGCATTGAGGTCAATCTAGCAAAAGTCAAAGCAATCATGGACATGTCACCCTCAAAGAATATCAGTCAGCTAAGGACACTACAAGGGCGGCTATAATCAATTCAAAGATTCATAGCACAATTAGCAGATAAGTGTCATCCTTTTACACATCTATTACACAAAAACATCTGCTTTCAATGGGATGTCAGATGCCAACAAGCATTCCATATGCTTAAGGACTATCTCATGAATACACCATTGTTGATCCCACTTCATCCAGGCAGACCTCTCTTACTATATTTCAGTAACTAATACAACATTGGGAGTACTACTGGCACAACACAATGCAGAAGGGAAAGAGTGTGTTGTATACTATATTTCTCGCACACTGGTTGGCTATGAACTCAATTACACACCTATTGAGAGAGATTGCCTAGCAATAATCTTGGCAGATACTAAATTGAGGCACTACTTGTTAACACATAAAGTACAACTCATTGCTAAGATCAATCCACTGAAGTACCTACTCAACAAAGCAGCATTAACAGGTTGCGTGGCCAAATGGGTGATGATTCTGAGTAAATTTGACATCAAGTATGTTGACCGTAAGGCTATCAAGGGTCAAGTTATTGCAGATCAGTTGGCCGATGCACCCCTCATAAGCAATCATCCTCTTATTTCTAATTTTCTTGATGAAGGGATATTCATGGTCACAGTAGAACAACCCTAGAAATTATATTTTGACGGTTCATACACTAGACACGGCTCGGGGGCAGGCATTCTATTTATCACACCTCAAGGTGATAGCATCCCAAAGTCTTACAGGCTAACATTTCCATGTACAAACAACATAGTAGAGTACAAGGCCTTGATTACAAGACTCAGGCTAGCCATACAATGGAAATTGAAAGAGCTACAGATATATGGCGACTCCCAACTAGTCATCTGACAAGTCACCGATGAATATCAGACCAAGGATGATAAACTCATGTCGTACAAGCAAATGGTGGATAGTTTAAACACATCATTTATGACTATCACCTTTGAGCAGATACCCAGAGATCATAATCGAGTTGCTGATGCCATGGCTACCATTGCATCTCTCCTAGATCTTCCACAAAATTCAACACGCTACAAGTTCTTGGTAGAATAGCTTTGGATTCCCGCTTATGATATCCCTGAATCTGAGATGATATTTCACCTTTTCGGTTCTGAATCCCCATGGTACGGTGAGTTCTACACCTAAATGTGATCACACACTTCCTACTAACCAATCGAATAGCCAATGCAAAACCTTCATCCATCAAAGCACTCGATATACCATTATTGTTGAAACCCTATATCGACGCAGTCTTGATGGTACCCTCCTTCGATGTTTGGAGCAGGATGAGACAACAAAGGCCTTGGAAGAGGTCCATGAAGGAATTTATGGGACTCACTAAAGCGGTCCTTCACTAGCCAAGAAAATCATGCGACCAAGATATTATTGGTCGTCCATGGAAAAAGACTCCTACTATTTTGTTAGAAAATACAATAAATGTCAAGTTCATGGAGACCTAATACATGCACTAGCATAGGAATTGCAACCCATCACAACACCATGACCCTTTTGTCAATGGGGACTTGACATTGTGGGTAATATCCATCCATCCTCATCCAACGACCATAAGTTCATCATTACGGCTACTAAATATTTCACAAAGTGGATCGAAGTTGTTTCA
Organism: Cryptomeria japonica; assembly: GCF_030272615.1. Classification (NCBI taxonomy): domain Eukaryota; kingdom Viridiplantae; phylum Streptophyta; class Pinopsida; order Cupressales; family Cupressaceae; genus Cryptomeria; species Cryptomeria japonica. The sequence goes on along the minus strand of NC_081409.1, from coordinate 198,878,867 downwards.
CTTACCCAATTCATTGACAAGCAGATCGCCTCATTCATCCTTAATTACATCATCTGCCAGTATGGTGTACCCATGTCCATCATCATAGATAATGGACTCCCATTCAAAAATTAGGACGTCTGTGAATTTTGTGATAAATTCCACATCCAACACTGCTTTTCCACTCCCTATTACCCACAAGGAAATGGTTAGGTCGAAGCATCAAACAAGAACATACTGAGAATCCTCAAGAAAACAATTAATGATGTCGGTCATGATTGGCACGTTCAATTAAATCTAGCACTGTGGGCATATCAAACTAGCATTTGAGCCCCTACAGGCGCAACTCCTTACTCACTGGTCTATGGAGAAGAAGCTATCTTACCTATTGAAGTTGAGATACCATCTCTATGGGTTTCCTTGCATAATCTCATAGATGATGAAGCATACAGAGTATCACGTCTCCAAGATTTAGAGCTACTTGATGAAAGGTGACAAGCTACATACAACCACCTCAAGGCATATCAACAACACATGAGAAGAAGGTACAATCATCACGTCCAGCCTCACACATTTGAGGTAGGTGATCTTGTTCTAAGAGAGAACCCTCAAAATCAACCAAACAAGGAACATCAAGGCAAGTTTGATTCTAATTGGCTAGGACCCTATGTCATCACTATTGTCTTTGGGTCTGGGGCATATCAGTTGGCAACCTCCGAAGGTGAACAACTAGCAGATTTTATCAATAGCATGCACCTCAAATGGTTTCATACATAAGCTGTACAAATCATCAGACTCCTTCCAATATTAGAAAATATCAAAAACATTCAGAAAAATGTCTTGAAGAAAATACAAAAAGATAAAAAAAACCATTCATCCAAATGGTGAACAAGCACTCCGGTGGCACCTTGGATAAGTACAATGGTGAAAACCTGGCAAACAAGCACTACTCATAAAGGTTGTACTTCCATTGTCTTTTAGACTTATTGTGGTCATATCCAATATATTCATTCCATCCATCTATCCCTCATGTATACCATGGCTTGTTATTGGTTTGCAATTAGGATTATTCCTTCATACGTCCTGTATCCTGCTTTTTATAGTAATATCTAAACTGGGGGCAAGGCTCTTAACATATTGATGGAAGTGGATTCTATATTACTTGTGATTCATTCAAGTTGTTCATTCGACAAAGTCTTAGAGAACACCAAAAACATTCATAAACATCATAAAATCCTAAAACATTCACAAAACATTATAACAATCCAAAAACATTCATAACATTCACAAAATCCAAAAACATAGCAAAAAAACCAAAAACAATAAAAAACTTGGCAACGCATGATAACCATCGTACATACGCATCAAACCAGACACCAAACAGACATTTTGAAATTCTATAATGATAATCACTTATCAAATCAACCAATCAATCAACACAAGTACGCACAATTGTCTTAACAAGGATGTAGCCTTCCTTATAAAAAACATAGACATGATAACATTTTCTTTGACAAGAAAATTTTGTTTGATCTATCAAGTGCTTGGTCGGTTTGTTAGTTATTTATTCATTTATATCAGGTTCCTACACTACTCCGGGATATCCACAAGTGATTAGAGTAGTCGGGACGGTTCCTAAGTATCCTTTGTTTTATTGTCTGCGAATTATTCCAATGAAGTTTTGGGGCATGTACTAATGGTGTCTACATGGGAAGTTCACTAATCTATGTGATCTTATGCAAAATACAGTCATGGATCCCTATGGCTTGATGACTGTAGCATATACCTCGACCATATGAGCTTGAACCATTGTGGAGGGTCCATATTCTTTATCTATGCTATGCTACTTGCTTATAGGTACAATGCTCCAAACTTGGTTCTTACTACCTCGTCCAAGATTGATACCACCATGCTCAATGATGAAAAATAAAGCACTATGGATCATCTTTTCATCTCATATGTATATATTACATTCTGTTGCATTCCATCTATCCATACATTCATATAGTTGCATATCATTCATACATAGTAATGACAATGGATACTCTATTTTCCTCTTCTTCCATAGGAATGAGTCAAAGGTTCTCCATATCTTCTATCTAACATTGAATCCCCCCCTCACCCTCCCCATCTCAGTCATCATCCACATACCCTACATCGTATCCCATCCACCCAATCAAGCAAGTTACTCTATCTGCACAAGTACATCGACTCCCACACACCTAGACTATCAACAGATACTCTAATCAAGTATCTTTGGGTCTCAACAAGTAATTGATCATGGTAATCCTAGACTACATCAGGCATTTATCATAATGACCTAGTCTCAATGGGGTTGCTATGATTCATCACAACCATCCATCACACACACACACACACACACACACACACACACTCTCTCTCTCTCTCTCTCTCTCTCTCTCTCTCTCTCTCTCTCTCTCTCTCTATCAATTGATTAACCAATCAAACACAATCACAATGGACAATTACATCAATTGTCTAGGTCTCAACGAGTATTTTTCTTCATATACCTTGACTTCATCGGGCAGTTACATCAACTATCTAATTCACATAAGGTCAATTTGATTCACTTAATCAGACTTTATCCTATCCAAGCGACCAATTGACATCAACTGTCATGCTTTGACTCGATCGGGGCAATTCCACCAATTGCACCAGATTGTCCAGCCAATTTTGATCAATTGTATAGCATCAATCAAAAGCACAACCACCACATTTTCACTGTGTCTCCTGCATGACCTAAGGGTACTCAGTGGCTTTATGTTTCTCTGTATTCATTTTAAATCTGATTTCTTCCATTCTTTCACCATTATTGCTATTTTCTTCTCTTCTACCTCCTCGCCAAATTTCATTCTTTTTCGAGAGATCGCCCGATTTTTCAAAAAAAATTGGCTCATCTCTCGAGGGGGCATGACACCCACTAAAGGCATGACACCCACTAAATTAACATTTATGGGGCATATTTCTTCACACCTATCTTTCTTTCTTGGAAACGATGGACAAACCGCACCATCTCAAAGAGGGGCAAATATAGTCACATAAATTTGTCCATTTTAATTAAATGAATATTTTATTTATTTGATTAATAAGCCCACTAGCCAACAATTAATTAACATTTAATTAACTCCTCCTCAAACATTCTCCTATTAATTAAATAAATTATTCAATTTATGTAATTAAATTCATTAAACCAAATTCACAATCAATTAAATGAATAAATCCTATTTATTTTATTTAATCCCATTTCCTCTTTTAAATAAATAAAACATTTATTTAAATCATTAAACCCCCCCACTTGCATTCTCCTACAAATGCAAGTTGCAACCATAAATGATTTTTATTTTAATTTAAATTCTATTTTTGCTCACCCACCAAACCCACTTGCAATCCTAAATCCCCTTCTAGACTCTTCTAACTACTTTCTAATCATTCCTAACTAGCCTAATCCATCCCCTAAATATTGTCACATTCCTAGGCAACTTGAAGTCACTTCTCAAAGACTCCAAAGTTTTTGAAAAGCATTTAATGCTTTATGTGCTCAACAAGCTAACCTCTAAAGTCTTCCAAACCACTAATGGCTCTTACATGACCATTGATGGCTCTTACATAACCATTTATGGTTAATTCAACTCACCCACATGGTTAGAGATTAATATGAATGAATGGTACACTTAGCACTCATTGCATCTCAAATCAATGTTTGATGAAGCTTTAATGAGTAGTGATTCACATTAAATATGATTTCCTGTGACATCTCTAAATTCTCGTTCATATTAATCTCATCTTCATCAAACATTGACCCCTAACGTTCATTCCATCCATTTCCGTTCGAAAAATAATCACCGTTAATTTTTTGTGGCTGTTGTGGGCCCCTCCAACCCATCTTGTTCACCATTAATTGTCCCATTAATCTCGCCCAAAGTTTAAATTTTGAAACAGTTTTCTCCCGTTGGTAAGTTTTGAGACAAGGCACGTGAAGTGTTTAATAAGATGCCATAGGATGCCTCAAAGAATGACGTGGTTGCAAGATATGTCAAAAAGGTGTTTGTTGAAAATAAAAACAATTTTTATAGCATTTGACCCATGGTTCTCCTCAAGCATTTATTGCTTTGACCATGGTTATCCTTACTAACTCTTACACAAGAGTTTATCCATTGGATAAAAGCATTATTCCTTGAATAATGAGTTTATTCATTCAACTCAACATTAACCTTACCTCCCAAGTTAATCCTTGGGTCATGTCAAGCATTTAATGCTTCTTCCCTCTCCTCTCAACCCATCTCATGTTGACATTTGTCATCTTGGGATTGGGTTGAAAGCCCTCACATGGATCATAAAACTTTCAATCCTAACCCTTGTTGAGATTACTCAATCTCAACCATCCATTGCTCCATTTTACCTATAAATAGAGCTCATTTCTTCATAATCCATATCCTAAAAACTTGTATGCATTTATCTTATAGTGAATTTTAGAAAGTATTTAGCACAATCATCTCACATTGTTATTTTGGGCTAAAATTAATCTTAGTTAATTACAAAATATATCATTTTAGCTTGTTAATGTTTGCATTTCATGAGTTTTCACTAGTACATTCAGGTCAAAATTTTGAAGGCAAATCATTGGTAGTCCGACGCATTTTTGTCACACTACCGACAAAAAAAGCCATCAAAAAATTTTTGTCGGCAGTTCCGACTATCCTTGTTGTCTTCGCAATTCCGACATTAGCCCCATCCTTTCCGATGGCCGCCATTGATACTCATACCTAGAAAGAATACCATCTCAATCTCGGGTTACCATCTGAATTCCGACATCAAAGCGTAAAAATTTCGACAGAGGATTGTTGTCGAATGTACAGAATCCTCATCAGAACTCTCCTGGAGGCCGTCGTAATTTGAACCCCTTGGCGGCGGAATTACGACGATCCCCAGGAGAGCTCCGACGAGGATGTTGTGCATCCGATGACACTCCTCTGTCAGAATTTTTATGCTTTGATGTCAGAATTCTGACGGTAGGCCGTTTTTTCCGAAATTTTTTTTTTATAGAAAAAGATTGGCATTGGTATCTCTATTCTATCTCTCTTCTCTCTCCCCTCTCTAGGTCTCTTTCTCCATCCCTCTCTTCTTCTCTCCCTCTCTACTTCTCTTTCTCTACCCTCTCTAGGTCATTATCTCTTCCTCTCACCCTCTCTCTCTCTCTCACCTCTAGTCTGTGCATATGAGCCTTTCAAACCCACTCGAGGGTAAAATAGCCCTAAGTTGGCCTTATTTTGAGGAAAAATGCAAATGTTTAAAGGATAAAATCAGTAATTTTCTACATTGCCGACCCCAATCTGTGCAAACCTTCTTGTTATTTGCACCTAAATCTGTGCATGAGAGGAGTCCAAACCCACTCAGCAAGAGAAGAGCACCTTAAGTCAGCTAGAAGGAAGGTAAATTCATGAATCTAATAAACAATTATTGGGCTGGCCGACCTATGGAGGTGAAATGAAGGCAAAGGTAAAAAGGAAGCATATAAAACAAAGATCAAATGCTCATCAAATTCAATTTGCAACCAATTAAGAGGAGAAGAATTAGGGAGCAGGTCTGTGAATTAGGGTATAAAATCAAATAAAATTTATTTGTGATGCATTATTTGTTTTTCATTTCATTCACGATATGTTCTTTCTTTCTTTCAGGATGTCATGAGGACTTCATTACAAGGAAAATAACACCTTACCCAACATGTAGAGCATCCCAACATCATGCTTCAATGCAAGGATGAAGACACTTGATGAAAGGAGGCTTCAAGGCATGAAAGAGGACATTGGCATCATGGAGCATTTTCACATCAATATCAACACCAAGATTCATGAGTTTAGGATGGCAACATGAGGAGCTAAACCTATTCAAAGCTTTCAACAATGCAATACAAAGGAAGGAGCATCTCAAGGCGCAAGGACAATGTAAAATGATGATCAAGATATTATGAGGATTCAACAAGGAAGAAACAGAAGACTATCTTGCATTCCCTTCGAAAATCCAAGAATAGCAATCAGTAGAATAAGGGGAAATCAATAAGGATTGCTTTAAAATGAAGGGATCTACAACATGATAGGCCATATGTAAGACATCAATCACCAATGATCAAGGTATTCAAGTCAGAGTTACAAAGGTGATCAAGGTTGGATAGATCAAGAATAAGTGGGTTCTACATCAAGCCTAGGCATTACAAAGTCTATATCAAACATATTCACCAAGGTGAATTACCCCACAAAGAGGTAGATTTTTGAATCTCAAAGAGGATTTCATCAAAGCAAGCCATTCAAGTCAAATATATGCACCATGAAGTTGAAGCAAGCATCATTGGTATGGAGATGCAACAAAAGGAGGACCAAGCATCATCAAACATATACTTCATTAAGCACACAGTCACATAAAAGGATCAAGAACTATCAGGAAGATGGAAGGACACAAACATGATCAAGTAGATAGTTTTAGAAGAATTAATCAAAAGCTAAGGACTTGATCATCTAGATGATACAATTTGGGAATATGTCCCACCACCTTCATCATGTTGAGAAAACTAGATAACATTGAGTATCAAGAGATATTGCTCAATCACATAAGCTTTGTGATGATCGACTTGGCAAGTTGAGTTGGCATCCAATCATCATCAACCTAATCAACTGAAGCCAGATTGACATGTCCAAGTTCATCGTACTTGATTCATCTAATGAATGAGCTAGTGACACATTGCAATGCATTAAAGTTTGTTCAAGCATACCTAACCTATTTCCTCATTGGTTAGAATTCAAGGTGGACATGTGTCCTATTCAATGTAATTATTTAATTGGCTAGAATGGAGTTTGTTAAAACAAGCCCTAATTAGGGTTTCACTATATTATCTTGACTGTTGATTTGATAGTCAATCTGGGTCATTCTTTATCTCTTTTGTCTTTTATTTTCCAAGCAAGTTAGTGTAGAGTCCAAGTTCCGGTAGAGTTCAAGAAAAATGTAAGCCCCCTTGTGATTCCAGCAAAATCACACCATATTCACTAAGTCTATCCCATGCAATTAAGTTGCATAGTTCGTATTGTAAACCTTGGAGTTGCTTTGATTGATCACTTTGTTTAGCATTCAAAGTTTCTTTGTTCAAGAGATGATAGAATACCTTGGTATTTTATTGTGTTCGCGGTGCATAAAAAAACATCAATAGGTGGTTCTAGATGAAAGATACTTGTGGGTTTGCATGCATGTTTAGTGCATGATTCAAGGAGGTTGTTTGCAACTTTCTCATTGAGGAGATGTTGGTGTGCAATCATTAGTCCCTCATCATCTCTACAATATTTTCTTGATGGATTCCTTGACTAGTGGAATTGTTTGGCAAATCGGATTTGGAGTTGATTTGGTGTCTTTGTCCTGAGATCCATATGGTATTTCTTTGTATCTCATTTTGCAAGTTATTGATGTGATGATGAGTTTTACATGTGTCATTGTTTTAGATCTACAAGTTACGCAGTTGTATGGATTTAATCCACCCATTGGTGATGCAGAGCCCTTGTTGCTGAGATAGGATCCTTCACTCAAGAACCCCAAACAAGGACCCTACAACTTCTACAAAGACATCAAGGGTTGGATTGGTTTCAATTTGATTGTTTTCATACCTCTCCCCATACTAAGCCATCTGGACAATGCCAATCCCACAGTGTCTCACAAAAGTCTCTCAGGACTTAAAGGCCACTACACCCAACCAAAGTTTTGATGCGAAATTTATGACCATTGCAGCACATAGCCTTGTGGTGTTTGACCTGCAATATGTCTAACATATTAAAATTATTGCATCATGAGTTGATAAACATACGAGTGATTAATAAAATTATACGTACCTATTGATCTCTTAAACCATATGCTAAATCAATTTCCCTTTGTGTAACATTGGAATCTCCATTACGATGAGCTTCTTTAACCAATGAAGTGACACCATCCCATGTTAATGTGCGACCAGAATGTTGACATCGTTCAATCCACATTGTCATCCAATCAAGATTGTTTGCAATATACAAATGTAGCGCATCCCACTCCCGACCAACTGTACAAATAATCAATAGACCACTTACAATTGATTTATTTAGAAGATGAAGAATTAATTTACTACAATAACATCTTATAATTACCTCTCAATTTCTTCAATCTACCTTTCCCCATCAAGTGCTCCCCTTCGAATTTATTAATGGGGTTGGGATCCCAAATGCGATCTACGTGGATTTTTGCTACAAACTTAGGAAGATATTCAGTAATGTACACCATAGTTTGGTATACCATACATCCCTCCACCATAGAATGCTCAGGATGTGCTCTTTGTCGAACCAAAGCCTTCAAAATTTTCAAGTGCCTCTCAACCATCCACATTGACCTAGTGTGTACAGGTCCACACAATTCAATATCCTCAACTTGGTGTATGAGGTAGTGTTCTTGTGCATTGAAAAAAGTTGAAGGTAGACACTTTTGCATTTCACACATTAGATCAGGGATTTTTCTCTTCCAATATTTTATATCTTCCTTGTGGATTTCTTTAGATGACAACCACCTAATTAAAGAGATTGAAGACACAAAAATATATAAACGAGACTTTACAAAATAATATACAAATATATTGCATAACAAGTAAAACAAATGGCAAATATAATGTATATACAACAAATTGAACAAACATCACTACTTACCTCATGTATTTTCCAAGTTCATATATGACTTGCTTGATATTATTGTCAAAGTGGTCTGGGAGAGATAGAGGTAGAACATACTGCAACAATTATAAAATGATCTTTTCATTGTTTTCTAACATAATACAATGAAAAGTACATGCGCAGTATATAAATATATAGTAAATACACAAGAACGCGAATTACCTTAATGAAGGTATGCCAATCATGTGTTTTCATCCCTGGCCCAAATTCACTCTTCTTTGATATGAGATTGTTTATGTTCACAGCAAATCCTATGGGAAATCGAATTTTTCGTATGACTTCTCTTATAGAATTGCTTTGTTGCTCCGTTAATAACCAAGGAAGGGCGCTTATATTAATCTGATCTCCATTGCCATTTGATTGAATGACATTTTTCATTGCATGATTGGATTCCACAATGTCACTACAAATTTTGACAATTTTTTCTTTGTCATGCCTTCCATCCAATATTTTCCATAATGTCTCTATTATATTCTTTCCAATATGCATTGTATCAAACAAATGCACAATTTGTAGCTACTCATAGTAAGGCAACCTACTGAATTGTCTGGGATAACTTTTTAGTCCCTTTGGAAGGTGGTCATCCATGTCTTGATGACCTTCAGTATCATCAATTACATCATCAGTAAACAAAACACGATAGAAAAATTCAAATTCCAAACATAAACCATTAGATGGAATGACATTACCTTGATGATTAATTCTATTATATTCCAACTTCCATAAATGAGGAGTCATTCTTCGTGGCTTTCATGTAGTCTCTTCTTTCCCATTGAAAAGATGTTTTTTCAGTATTCTGGTACTTATGATTTTTGTGAAGGAAGTTCCTATACTCATCAAACACTTGCTTTCCTAAACTTTTTGAATGACGGGATTTCATCATTGGACCACAAACTGGACATGCAAATTTTCCCTTTGTTTGAAGACCTACAAGATAATGTATAGTTCTATTAAATCTGTTAATTTTTATAATTATAATTATCATGCGCAACTTGAACACTATAATGTACCACAAAAATGTGTTAGCCCTGGGGCATCATGTATTGTCCATACAAGCATTGCATGGAATTGAAATTGTCTTTGTCCTATTGGTCTAGAGATGTCATACATGGTCACACCATTCCATAACTCTAGCAACTCGTCGATAAGAGGCTCAATATATACATTCATATCTTTAACTTGATACTTGCCTAGTGGAATGAACAAAAACATTACATAATTATTATGACCATTTTACTACAATATTTATAATTAAATGTAGATGACTATTAAATGATAAAATACCTAGAACAATCATTGCCAACATTATGTGCTCCCTCTTTATTGACATCCATGGAGGAATATTATTGTTGATAACAAAAATAGGCCACACCGAGTAAACAGATCTCAACTCTCCAAATGGATTGACACCGTCCGCTACCAATGAAAGCCTGAGATTACGAGGTTCTTATTTAAAGTGTGGCCACTTTTTCTCTATGTCCATAAATGTTGAACCATCCACAGGCATTCGAATAATGTCATCTCGACTTCTATTGCGTGCATGGTAATCCATAAATTGTGCCAAGCTAGTGCACTTGAATAATCGTTGCATACGTGGAATAATGGGAATATAACGAAGAACCTTGCGAGGCACCTTTTTTGTTATTTGATCTGTTCGATATCTACTGATATGACATTCAAGGCATTTTGTTCCAAATTCATGTTGTTTATGATATATAATATGATCATTGGGACAAGCATCTTTTGTTTGATACTCCATTTCAATATCTTTCATAATGGCAGATAATTCTCGGTATGAGCAAGGTAGAATATTTGATGGTGGTAAGAAAAACTCACCTATCAATCTACAACAAAAAAAAAGGTTTGAGGTGTTAATATAAAGAATATTAATGGTACATGATTCACCATTTATTAACTGTAATGACATGTATGACACACCTTAACATACGAGAGATTGTTATGTTGGATAAACCATTCATAACCTTCAAGTTCACCAGCAACAATACAACAGAGAGAAGAGTTGTTTGGGAGCCTTTGTAAAGGGGCTCATATGCCTTCTCAAGAAGAGGTAAATCATGAACATCAAGGTCATCCTGATCATCATGATCAACTATGCTAGTACTAAATGTGTCATGGATCAATGTATTTGTACCATCATCTTCAATTGTGTTTTCTAGTGCATGATCGTCATCTTCCATGGGATCATTATCTTCAGCTTCGATATTCACACCTCCATGTTCCTCCACTTCCAAAACCATATTCTCAGGGTTTTGTTGATCCATACCATGTGCTCTAGGGTGCTCCACCTATATAAAATTGATATACATAAATAAACCATGATCATGATCTCATTATCAAGTGATTTCTTATGTATATAAATTGTTAAAACGATATAATGAACAACTTACCAGTGGATGATAATCATGTCCCCCTTCAATGTGACCATGTTGCCTACAATGTTTCTTAGTTGTTTTGATTAGAAGTCTTCTAGTCTTTAAACCCTTACAAATTTTGCAGGGACAATAACATTTCCCATCACCTTTTCTTTTCAAGTTAGACCATAATCTAGCAATTGTCTCCTTATTTTGTTCTTCACTGATATTATCTAACATGGTCTTTCTTCACAGGCAAAAAAATTAGGCTATGGAAACTTCAGTGCAAAAGCTTCACAGAAATTGCAAATTGAACCAAAACCATTTAACTCTTCTTTTTCATCTTAAAACATTGAACTTAATAGAGAACGTATTTAATGTAGCTGATTGTGTGAATTTATGAGCATTGTGTCTACAAATTTTTACTAAAAGTTTGCCTGTTGCAGACTTTTTGAGAGACATTTTTGAGTATTCTAAGCTAATTAGGCCATGAAAAGATGGTTTTACACCTTCCAAGGGTTACAGAACAAGGTTTACAAAAGTTGCTCACAAGGAGTATGCAACATTGACAACTTTTCCTTTCTTGCTTTCTAGAGACACATCTTTAGTATGAAAACCAATTACATTCTAGAACATGAGAACATGTCTATCATTAGAGACATAAGAGAATCACATTAGCCCTACACAAAAAGGCATTGGCAATTACAAAACAATAAGTTGTTCACTGTCAAGTTAATTATGATTGCATTTTTTCCCTTTCATTGGTTTTTCACTTTGGACCTGCACTTTACACTGTCTAAACTCTTTCCCAAAGGTCTGATTTGTGCTCTTTATTAATGCCCTATCTTTGGATGCTTGTTGTCCTTCATACCTGCTATTTGGAAGAGGAAGATAGCATAAATAACTTCAACAAAAGTGTAAAAATCAGTCATAATTGACTGTGACAGCCAGCTGAGCGTTACTACTTTGCCTAAAAGATCATTAATTGATCTTGGCAACCTCAAAACCCATGGGCAGGGTCAAAAACCACTCCTTGATCTTGTTTGCAAACAAATAGAAGGAGGTTTAAAGCTTTACAAACTCTAATGTATGGTGGAGAGTAAGCAAGTGAATGGAAATCAACTCCAAAATAGTGACTCACTAGTATTCTAAATGATCATTCGACTAAAGCTACAAACATTAACATGATGTGTTTCTAGCTGTAGCGTCCTAAAATTGTGACACTTGCAATTTTGACTGCATTTCGGTCTTCACGATGGCGACGCAACACGAAACCTGAATGGAGACCCCGAAACTTGTCCACGACACCAAAAACTGCATTTTTCAAGAACCCTGGCCTGATCCTCCTTGCACCCTGTTGTCTCGGGAGGTGGGACCAGAGTGCCCAGCGCCCTGGTCCTGAAGGACCAGGGCGCCCAGTGCCCTAGTCCCCCAGGACCATGGCGCCCAGCGCCCTGGTCCCTGGCCCTATTTTGGGCCCGGTCTCCTATGGGACTTTGGGTCTTTTTGTTTGCAAATTGGAAAATATTGTTTCCTAGTCGGCCTAAGGTCGGGAAAATCAGTCTATTAACCCTAATTGACAAGTATATAAACTACATTTTCCTCTGTCATTGGATATGATGGAAAAAGCGTGGAAATGATACTCAAACACTCAAGCATTCAAGCATTCAAGAATTCAAGCATTCCTTCAAGCAATTGATCATTCCAAGTCTCCATTCAAGGCTAAGTGTTGCATTCAAGACAAGGATTCAACCATTGAAGAGGAGATCACATACTACAACATACAACATTACAACAAACAACAACATCTATACCTTCGCACATAAGGATACAAACATCCTTACAACAAGGTATTAGTACTTGTTTTACATTACAATCATTTACATTTACAGCATTTCTCATTTCTTGGTTAATTCCAAAACTGGGGTTTGACCTAAAGGCAAACCCCTAATCCCTAACCCCCCCATTCGTCTTCTTTTTTCTGTGTGTAGGTTGCAGGTACGCGGCTGAAATTGGAGATCTGGAATCCTTGTGCAGAGACGAATAGATCCCCCTTCATTTCGCGGATTTTTCGGAGGACCGTGTGCACGCCGGGTGCCATCGTCCCGTCAAATTTTGCTCAAATTTGCAGGACAGCGCCGTATCGACATTTTACTGCTAATTCTAGGTCCACAGCTTCATCCTATATCCATATCTCAGTTTATAAGCGAATCTTTCTCACTTTCTATGCATTCTTAGCTTAATCATTCTATCCACATTCTTTACAAAAGAGGGTGGCCTTGTTGTCTTAACCCTTGAAACACATTTAGAATCCAATCTTGCATTGTGTGGGATTGGATCTTGTGGGTTTCAACCCCTCTTTTGAATGTAAAGTCTCCCTAAGTGAAAACCATCAACCCTAGCAACCTCCCTTCTCTCTCCTTGGAGTTGGAAGAGGGGAGAGCAACTAGGATTCGATCGATTTTCCGCTTTACACTAGCATGTCTACATGAATATCTATGGTTACTGTAACGTATTTCTATCATCATGAGATTTCTACTTTTTTGGGCAGTTTAGAATAGGATGTGTGTAGATGTATATATGTAACCATAGTTATTACTTCTGACACATCAAATAGACCACAGTAGATAAAGTATATATGTAACCATAGTTATTACTTCTGACACATCAAATAGACCTATAATTCTAGGTACTACTTTGGCTAATTTTCCCAATGATATAGAAGTCTTATGAGGTTTAACCCTCAAAAAGACTTTGTTTTGAAAGTACCATTCTTACGTGCATAGCTCTTCTATATGTTTTCTACCTCCTTTAACCACCCCTTGGTTAGTCTCATTTCATCATGTATCTCCTAAGAATATTTGAACCAATTCCAATCTTGTCTTCAACTAGATATCCCAAATGATATGTGTACAATACTTTCATCCATAAAGATATTTAAATGGTTTCATACCCAAAGATGCATGATAGGAGTTATTATATGCAAACTCTTCCAATTGAAGATACTCCTCCAACGTAGACTATTAATCCATGGAATACATCCTAAGGAGGTCTTCTACTACTTTCTTCACTATCTTTGTTTGTCAATTTGTCTGTGGGTAGTGTGTCAAACTAAAATTCAATATTATCCCAAATATTTCATTCAATATTTTCCAAAATTTAGAAATTATATGAGTATCTCATTTTGATATGATCATCTCAAGTACTCAATTCAAATGAAATATCTCTCAGATAAACTTCTTAGCTAACGTAAACAATCCATCCTAAAAAATCCTTTGGGTGAAGTTGCTACCTTGGTCAACTTATCCACAACTACCAAAATGACATCATGTTTATTCTTTTATATCGGCAACCCTTAAATAAAATCCATGCTAATAACTTGTCATTTATATTTAAGTATGTCATGTGAGTATACAAACCCTACTAGGTGTATATGCTTAGTCTTGGCTTGTTTGCACTCCAATCATCAAGCTACAAATTCAATCTCATCCTTCTTGATTCTTGGCTAAAAATATAAAGATCTCAATTTTCCTACCATCTTGGCTAGTCCTAGGCACCTTGAATAAGGTGTGTTGTGGATCTCCTCTAACATCAACCTCCTCAAATCCCTAAGTTTAGAATGTACATTCTCCCTTGGTATCTTAATAATCCATCTAACTAAAACAAATATCTATTGAATCGATGGTGCAAGGGGTTTTTCTCTACATCTTTCTCCATTATGGAATAATATCTTTGAAAATTATGAACCAATTTCTCAAATTAGACCTTTTAATAATAATGGCTGCTAGATGCCTTCTTCTACTAAGGGCATCTATTTTTCTATGTTTCATCTCCTTGTAGTAATCATGTTTGCACTCCAATCATCAAGCTACAAATTCAATCTCATCCTTCTCGAGTCTTGGCTAAAAATATAAAGATCTCAATTTTTCTACCATGGTGTGTTGTGGATCTCCTCTAAGATCAACTTCCTCGAATCCCTATGTTTAGAATGTACATTCTCCCTTGGTATCTTAATAATCCATCCAACTTAAATAAATATCTATTAAATCGATGGTCCAAGGGGTTTTTCTCTACATCTTTCTCCATCATGGAATAATCTCTTTAAAGATTATGAGCCACTTTTTCAAATTAGACATTGTAGTAATCATGGCTGCTAGATGCCTTCTTCTACTAAGAGCATCTATTTATCTATGTTTCATCTCCTTAATGTATTCAATCCCAAATTTATATTCAATAAGAAACTATATCCATCTATTTTTGTGAGCATTGAGATTGGGTTGAGTAAATATATATTTAAGGCCTAGGTCATCCATCTTCAATTCAAAAGGCTTACCCAAAAGATAGTGCCTCCACATCTAAAGCACATGAACTATGGCTAATAACTCTAGGTCATGGGATGCAAAGTTTAACTTATATTATTTCAACTTGGACTAGACTAATAAGCAACCACTTGCCCATTTTACATTAGCACTCCTCCTACTCCTTATCTTAATTCATTTTGTTATCACCATGAATTACCCATTTGGATTGGCTACAGTCAATATAGGATATGAAATGAGCTTCTTCAAAAATTGGAAAGCTTGGTCACACTTCTCATTCCACTCAAATATTTTCCCTTTCTGTGGAGTGAAGTGATTGGTGCTACAATTTTAGAAAATCCTTATACAAACTTATTGTAGTATCTTGCAAGTCCCATGAAGCTCTAGATTTTAGTTACATTATGTGGTGTAGGCAACCCCACAATTGCTTTTATTTTCTCTAGATCAACTACAATCCCTCCCACTAAAATCATAAGGTGTAGATAATTCACCTTGTCCTTGTAGAAAGTACACTTGAATAGCTTACCAAAGATCTTATTCTCCCTTAAGAATTATAAAACTATCCTCAATCTCTTGGTGCAATGTTCAATAAATTCATGAAAGTTGTAGCATTATTTGACTCAAATGACACTAATGTGAAATTGTGGTAGCCATAATAAGTCCTAAAATCTAGCTTTTAAATATTCTCTTCCTTAATCCTCAATTTGTGGCAGCCATATCTAAGGGACCTATCTTAGATAATATTATAGATCGTCTCATATGATCAAAGAGATCATTAATCCTTCATAGGGGATACCCATTCTTGATTTTAACCTTCACAATTTATGAGACTTCACAATTTTCAGAGGTGTTTGAAATGAGCGATTAGGTCAAACAAATTATGGTATCTGTTGTTTTTTGAATTTGGTAAACTAATGATTAGGTATGTGTTGTTTTGAATTGAGCAAGTTGGAAATTAAATGTTTGTGTATGTATGTTCTATCGAATTGACCAATTAGCTAGCATATGCAGGTATTTATGGGCCAAGAGGTGTGCAAGTCCCTGATCCTCTCCAAACAGTGTTCACGAGATGGGGTAATGATCCCTTCAATCTTGGTTTCTATTCACATGTTGCAGTTGGGGCATCTGGTCGTGATGACCTAGCGAAGAATCCTCTAAAAGAAGATTTAGAGGCTGCCAATATAAAGACATAGAAGCATTTCTGTAAAAATAAACAATGATGAAATTTGAAACTGTTTGTTACAAATTAATTTCGAGTACTCGTTCTTTCTATTCGCATCATTTGATTTAATTAATCAGAAATGATATATTAGCAGAGAGCGTGGGAGATGGTAGGGTTTTTTTTGCAGGAGAGGCCACCAATAACAATGATTGTCGTTGTTTTAGATTAGCTAATAGATTTTATTGGCACAAGAATAATAATGAATCCACCATACATACATACCAGGAAACAAAGATGAGGCCAGAGGTGGACAAAAGCAAGCTAGAGGTGGAAACTTCAGCCAAAAACCCTTGCTTGCAGTGTAGAGATCGCTCCGACGGGGAGGGGCAGGCGTGGCTTGCTTTCAAAATGAAAATGAGTTGTCTTTTTTTATTTTTAATAAAATGCCTGATGTCGTCGGAATTCCGATGAACACGGGCATTTTTTAAAAAAAAAATCAAATTTACACACAATGCTCCTTGTCCGTCGGAAACCTCCATCAGAAATTGACCCCAAATGTATTAGTGTTTTATTTCATACTCTTGAATCTCCATAAGACATCCAAAAAATAGTGCAAAAAGATACTGAGAGCTACACTCATTTGGGAACTTGCAGAGGAGAGGAACAAGGGAGGAGAAGATACAAGCATGGTGGAAGGCGTTTGGAGATGCCTTGTTGCATTTGTTTTCTTTATCAAATGTTCCATTTTGCTTTTAGTGTCTCTCTTGATATGCTTGCTTAGGATAGTGTCTGATCTTTGATTTTCTAACACTAACACTTGTTTCTTGCTTATTTGTTGGTGTTTGTTATCCTAACCATCCTTTTTTGCAAAGCATCATAAAATAGCTAATTAAATAACATAAACATAACATATATTTAATTTACTTTAACTAAACAAATTTAATATATTAAATAATAAATTAAAAAAATTACATATAATATACTTACCATAAAGTGGGGAAATAGAAGAATATCTATAAAATCAATTTTAATATCTTTTCATAACATGGATTTTAAGAAGTTTAAGTCAACCAAAAATCAGCCAATGTTACTGTATTTAACCCAAACTCCAACGAAATATGAAAAAAATACATTTCACTTGAAAAAATAAACAAATGATTTCTTAGTTAACAACTCTATGACTGTGAAAAGAACATAAATCAAAACGCTCCATGAAAACAAATGGTTTATAAGAATGTAGTGCTCAGCCTCAAGGAAAAAAAATTAATTCTAAAATCTTCTTCCCGTATAAACTAACGATAACTCACACGAGGCAATTAAATTGTATCGATATCCAATACCAATCACAACAAAGTAAAAGTAAGGAGAGAAAAAAGTTTAGAGGGAGAGAAACAGAGAAATGGCTCAATATAAATAGGGAGAGGTGACTTTATATACATAGTTGAATCTAAAAAACTACTAATGAGATTTCACTATATTTGTTATTAATTTTATTTATATACATAATATTATATTATTATATATTTTATGTATTGTAAATTCTTAAATAGAAATATTATATATAATATTATTTAAATTAATACAAGAAAATTAAACAAAATAACATTAACTTATTTTTACTTTAGTCAAACAATATGTGAGAATTATCATTTGAAGGTAATGAAATCTTCAAGAAATATAATTTTAGAATGATAAAAAAATAGTAAAATCTAATTTTAAAACATAACAGTGAAATTGCAAATTTAATGAGTTTATTTTTGGAGTGTGGATATACAAAGAAAACAAATCTACAACATTAAAATATTTAAATTCTTCTCAGACTCTACTCCTTGCACCCTAGAGATTGAGAAGGAGAGACATAGATATAACTAGCTCTCTCTTTCTCTTCCCATTTCTCTCTACGTATCCCTCTCTCTACCTCTCATTATATATAACTTTTTATCTTTGTCTTTATATCCCTTCATATCTCCCTCTTTTTGTCTCACCCTCTTTCTATCTCTATTTCT
This sequence comes from Cryptomeria japonica, assembly GCF_030272615.1. Taxonomy (NCBI): domain Eukaryota; kingdom Viridiplantae; phylum Streptophyta; class Pinopsida; order Cupressales; family Cupressaceae; genus Cryptomeria; species Cryptomeria japonica. Next base: position 198,860,282 of record NC_081409.1, on the reverse strand, counting down.
CCCTCCCCCTCTTCCTCTCTCCTTCCATCTCTCCATCTCTATATATTTATCTCTCTCCATCTATATATCTATCTTCATCTCCCTATCTCTATCCCCTACCTCTCTGTGCATTTCTCTCTTTCCCCTCTATCTTTCCTACTATATTTATCTCTTTATCTCTCCCTCTCTCCTTATTACCCTCTCTTTCTATATCTATACACGTCTTTTTTATCCTCAATTTTTCTCCCTCTCTATCTATTTAGATATATCTCTATCTCTCCATCTATCTCAATATATCTCTCTCATTCACACTCTATCCCTATTTCTCCATCCCCGTCTCTATCTCTACATTTGTCTCTCACTCACACTCTCTCTCTCTCTCTCTCTCTCTCTCTCTCTCTCTCTCTCTCTCTCTCTCTCTCTCTCTCTCTCTCTCTCTCTCTCTCTCTCTCTCCTACTCTATCTATGTTTCATTATTTATACATATCTTCGTTTCTTATTCCATCTATCTTTCTATATCTCTCTTCTACTCCATCTATGTTTCATTAGTTATACATATCTATGTTTTACTCATTCCATCTATCCATTTATTTCTCCTACTTTCTCTCTATACATCTTGATATTACTTTTGTACATCACCTTTCTCTCTCACTCTTGCCTCTCTCTCTCTATATATATCATTCACTCCTCTCCCTTCATCTCCCCTACTATGTATTCGTCTCTCTCTCTCTCTCTCTCTCTCTCTCTCTCTCTCTCTCTATATATATATATATATATATATATCTTATAGATCTCTATTTATTTATCTCTCTCCCTATCCATCTCTATCTCTCTCATTCACTCCTCACCCTTCATCTCTATCTCTCTAAATATCTTTTTCTAATATTATCTATTTGTCACTCTTCTTATCTCTTTATTTGAGCTCTATATCACCCTCTATTTATATATCTCCCTTTCTCCCCCCTCCTCTCTTTATCTCACTCCTCTCTGTCTCTTTCTCTCCCTCTCTCCCTCTCTCCCTATCCCTCTATCTATATCTCTCTTTACACTTATCTCTTGATTTATCTTTACATGTACATCTCCCCTATCTTTCCCTATATATCTCTATATATCTCTCTTTCTCTATTCCTTTGATCTCCCCCTATTTCTCTCTTCCTCTCTGCATCTCTATTTTTTCATCTCTATTCTCTTTTTTTCTCTCTTTTTATCTCTCTCCCTTTCCCTCTCCCTCTTCCTCTATATCTCTATCTCTTCCTCTTTATTTCTCCCTCTCTATCTCCCTATCTTTATCATTATCTCTCCCTCTATCTCTCTATGTATTTGTCTCCCTCTTCCTCTCTTGCTCTACCGTCATCTCTACCTTTATTTTCCTCTCTCTCTATATCTATTTGCCTCTCTATCTCTCCATGTACATTCTTCCATCTCTTTCTATGTCTTTATCTTGTTCTCTCCATATCTCTCTACCTCTCTCAATATATCACTTGCTATCTCTATGTTTTCCTCTCTCCCTCTCTTCGCCGTCACCATCTCCATCTCTATCATTCCATTTATCTCTATCTTGCACCCCTAATCTCTCCCTCCTTCTATCCCTATCTCTCCCTCTCTCCTCATTGCAAACATAACATGAGTTTGTTGCTAATGGAGCATGATTATCTTCCCGATTCACAAAAAATTTCATTCACATTTGGATCCTTATAAATCGATGCATAGTTGATTTGAATCTATCAATTCTCCATTAACACCTTTGTTGCACAAAGAACATATAAGTTGATGACCTAGCAACTAATCACATGTATTGTACAAATGTATGCAAAAAATAGAGTAATTTTCTTCTTGATTCACCTTCTAGACCTCTTCGACGTACCCATTGCACACCAAGGTGCAATTGCTAGTAGTACGTTCTAGAAAAAATATTCGACAAATTAAAAAAATAAAATAATAGATAGCCCAGATTAATACAATTGTCTTGAATGGATTTTCAACCAGTTTTAACCGTTGATGTGAAAAAACAAGTCGCCACTTTCAAACAAGAGACACAAAGCGTCAAGTTCCTGCCGATGATGAGCGTCAAGCTGTTGTACTATATAACATTTTCTTTCAATTGATTTATTGATGTGTTGATGGCCCTTTATGTAGATAGAGATTTTTTTGGCAGTATATCTGGCAAAAATATGACATCCAGAACAATAATTGTTTTGAAAATATCCACTTTATAGCAAGATGTCAAAAAATAATACAAGTGTGTCAAACAGTAGGTGATTGCAAAGGCATGGAAGCTTGTTACTGAAATATAGTATATAACTAAAGTTGTAACCCATTTAAGTGGTGGTGAAATACAATACATAAGTGATATGATTCACAAAGCCTATTTGTAAATAACTTGAAATGAGTTTAGTCTATTATTTATCTGGTTGATGATATGAATAGAGCTAATACTTTAAGTAAAACCTTGAATTGTAGTAATAAATTTGTTAAAGAATTGTTCCAATCAATGTGGTAATGAATTTGTCAAAGAATTGTTCCAATCAATCATAATTTTCAATAGTTATGTATGACATAAATGGTTCAACACTTACATGAAAGAGACTATGTTTTAATGTTAAAGGAGAACTCTTGAAACAATATTAGGCATATGCGAATTTTCTTAATAGATTGAAGTTAAGTACAATACATTTGAGGTTGACCATAATTTAAATGTTAAGAATGTGGCCCAGCTGAACTACAAAAAAGTTTAATATAATGAGATAATACTTATAAAAAGCCTACTTATAATTAATAGTAAACTGTAAATTTCCATGAGATATCTAATAACTTGTTGCCTTAATGATTTCTGTATATTGTGTTGTAAGAGAAGCCCATTACTAGTGGATTTCATTTTTGTCAATTCATTCTTCTTATCACATTGTGAAATCTAGAAATCTAAACATGCAAAATTCTCAAACTATATGTTTCACTATAATTTCTATTGCACTATCGATTAACTTATTTGGAAACTTTAATATGCAATCCAAACGATTTTGGAGAGAGATGAAACTCAATTGAGAAAATGGACAAAATCCTAGATCTTTGACATCTTGTTTGTCAGATCGTTTTTCCCTGAAACACTATCGATAGTTTTTAATAAGTTTACTACGGAATATCAGAAACCGTAAATTTAAATTGTAGCCCCTTTTGTTTAGGGCATTTTCTCAAATTTCTACCTCTAATTTCATTGTAATTTACAGTCTCAGTATATTCTAAAACAATATAAATGTCTATTAATATATTTGACTAAGATAATACAGACATTGAAGAAATCGAAAAAAAAAATCTGTAATACTATGCATTGGCATATGCCAGGAAACACTAACACGTGGGCTATAGAAGAAGTGGGAGATTTTACATTGAGCAGAGATGATTACATGCAGTTTGCCATTTGGAAGCTTAGTGTAATGCCCTCTTAGGAACCCCAAAGGAAAAACCACACATCTAGGCATTTAAGGGTGAAATAATTTTATTTTTTTAAAAGTATAATTCACATTAAGTGCTTTCATTACTACATTGCACACAATAACACAAGCGGAAGACTAACACAAGAATTCCTAAAGGGTTACCAACAAAGAATTAAATGAAAGGTTAAATTACATAATTACCATTAATCCAATTATCCATCATTTACTCATTGAATATAATAAACTATATACAAATAGCAGATTACACCATTTAAAGATTGAAAGGGTAACAATATAATTTTCTCTTCAATAAAGCATTTGCACAAATCATAAGGATAACTAATAAATAACATCCAAAACGTAGCATTACATTGATCATAAAATAGATGGCTTCCAATAATACATATAAAGATTAAATCTTTACCAAATTACAAGGTTACATAAATTCATTAATACAATTGACCACATAGGTCTCCAAAGTACAATAATCTCCAACATGAGATAGTGCATGAGTCATGAACCACAGGAACACCTGCAAAGCCAATCCTCGCATGAATGTATGAACAAGAACATTCGATGGGAAGTGGCACTACCACCCGACCATGTGATCCCAAAACGGAACCACCCCACCATGCTAAGAGATAGCAGAGGACCCTCAAGCAAGCATAAGCAAGACACGGATGACAGTACAATACAACTCCACAATACTCTAGGTGACTCGACAACACAATACACTAGTGACCCTAAAGAGAGAGTGTCATCACATAGCTTATGATGATTACCCTAGGTAGGCCTCCATAGGTCCCAACCCCAATCCTGGGTTATCCTGGTAACCTTTCCCAAACCCCCGGTTCCATCTAGGTCTCATGCAGACCCTACCAACCCTTCGTGAAGACAAGGTGGTCGGTTTGCCATTCTAGACCTTCCTGCTATATCTTGAGCCTATACGAGCACTCAACCATGCACGAGGTACAATATCTTAATTAATGTTATAAACTGCCCCACCCCTAATCAATTATTAGGTTATCACTTATTATCTGACTTTCGAGGGGTTATCCTACCAACCACTTTGGGTGCGGCCCCCACTCGAAAACCACTCTCTCATAGGACACTAAATGAACATGGTCACTCTACAAGGACCCTATGGTGAAACAGACAGCCATAACACCACTATCAAAATACAGGTGGCCAAAAACAAAGACTTATTAGCCCATGGTTAACCATAAGGAATAAACACAACATGGTTAAGACAACGAGGTTATATTACATCACTTGGTCAAGAGATACAAAATACGCCACAACAGAACGACTAACAAGATGAGGAATAACAACCAAATAAACCTCTTGCAAGAAAAGCTAAATTTACTAAGTCCGAGATTAGTCAATCTTTGAGAATAACAACATCATAAACACTTGCAATTTCATCAATTGAAAATTAAATAAAAAACCCTACATTTAATACACCATTCTAAAACGTCATTCAATTCTATTTATCTCCAATACAATATTCCAAAAAAAATAATAAAATCCATATTAAATATTTAACAATTAAAATATGAATTATATTAAAATATTTTATCTATTTCCAAATTACAACTAAATTTATCAATTAGATCTCATAACTAAACTCTTGATTTAACAAGAAAATCATATATATATATATATATATATATATATATATATATATATAATGAAATAAAATTTAAAACTAAAATATAAATTTAATCCCACTATTTTAAAATAGCAAACACTATTTTTTAACATACCGCAAAGGGATATAATAGCATGGGTGGTGGCCTAAGCCTACCCATGGGTAGTGCCACTAATACATTTGGCCTAAAATTCTGATGGAGGTTTCCGACGAAGAAGGTATATTGTGAACAAATTTGATTTTGTTTTGAAAATTTGCCTGCATTCGTCGGAATTCCGATGATAATTCAATATATGTTTTCGATAGAGAAGGAATTGGCAATGACATTTGTGCTTTTTTACAAAAAGTGCCCGTGTTCGTCGAAATTTCAATGACAGCGGACATTACTTAAAAAAAAAAAGACCAAGACATTTCAAATCATTTTCGCGGCCTCTTCCCATTCCCACATTGCCACCCCAGTAGCATACTCCCGCCTAGAGTAATCGTGAACCGTGAACCGTTTTGACTGATTAGTGCTAGCTCCAAGCATTCTCAGCTCATGGAATAGGGTTTGCGAAAATGGAGCAATGTCGGCTCATGGAATAGGGCATGCTCCCGGGTATGAATCATATATCGTAGGAATCGACATCCTTTTTGGGGATTTTTTTTTTTTTTTTAAAATAGTTCATATGTTTTGTTTTATGCTCCCACATTTTGCAGACATATCTACGAGGGCATTCACAACTACAACATCTAAAAATCTCCCTTAATGTTTCAATTGATGCCTAGACCCTATTCCAAGGTTCCAATCTCAAATGTGTACGAAGAGGGTGCTGGCAATGGTTGTGGATTTGGTTCTACACCTACCATGTGCATTTGCCTTAAGGTTTCAAAAATATTTTCAACAAATCTACTTTTTGCATATTGTGCATCCATGAGACGCCATTTTTGTGAGGAATTTTAGTAGTTTGAATTCCTTCTTCATGTCTTCAGAGTATTGAAAGTTTCTAAAGCATTTTAAAAGGTCTATTTTGTGCAATCCTAGCGATCATTGTGTTTGACTAAAGACCAATAGGCTTCATTCCCCTTCTTCAATTCATTCATTAGTATCGGTCACCCATCTATTTTGCACCTATAGATAGTGATGTTTCCGATTCTCTATTGGTCTGGGCGCAGGTGTAAAGCTCTATCAACATCCTCCAGCCTATATGAAAATGGGAGCTTTGAAATGGCACGTTGACTGTTTGACAGACTGCCTCACAAAAATTGGAAGTTTTTGAACAAGGTATGAACATCTATCATAGGATAAATAATAGAGGAATTTTGTTACATGTTGTAGCTGCAATTGCCAAGGTACATGTTTTAAAGCTGTTTTATATCATAGAATCAACATTCCAATGGCTATTTATTTTTTAAAATTTCGATATCATATTCCCAACTGATGTCTATTTTCATGAAACTATTCCTTTAGGCAAGCAAAAAAAGCTTAAAAAAACTACACAAGGCTTAAACCATTATTCATAGCCCCTAGAAAATCTCTTCATTACCAAAAAAACCTATTCATACTTGAAAACATTATTCACACCTAAAACATTGTCCATGCCTAAGACATTAATCACAACATCAAATAATATTCATAATGTAAATAAACACTATTCATATTTAAACAATTGTTCATAGATTCATTTAACCTCAAAAACTACTCTAGAAGCTCTTGAGTCCAAATTTGTTGTTCTCTATACGAATTATGGGGTTTGAAATCTATTTAGTATGATTGTGTAATATCCCTTGTCCAATGATGACTGAAAAACAAGGAATAATCGCTGTCAAATTTGCAAGAGTCCTCAAAAAATGGGTGTATGATGATGCAACCTCAAATTCCTCTTATTTCATATCTAAATCAAACAAATACCTCATTGACAGTCATAAATACATGTTATAGGCATCTAATCTAAAATTACATGGACTGTCACAATAATGTATCAAAATCAGACTTCACTAGATTATTGACATTTCGCCAAACATGTCATGCAACCTTTGAAAAATATATTACAGCTACAAGCCCATTCAAATCTTATTATAAACCAATTCCAATGCAATCATAGGATCTTTACATAGGCTAACTATCGAGAGATATGCTATTGATTATTTGAAGACATTAGACAGTCACTAACTGAAGCATATATCTCAAAATTACAATGAAAGAAGAGGTTTGAAGAACCTAATTAAGTTATGCCCAAGTCTGGTGATGTAAACACCAACATTACTCATCCAAAATAAAGCCATGTTAGAGTTATGATCTTCAATACTTTCTCTTAGACAAGAGATAAAATTAAAAAACCACATGATTACTACAATAAATTTATTTTCTTATTAAAAATATAAATAATTACATTAGAAATATATTCCACATAAAGAAAAGAAATGATGAAAATCATTTGTTTCTTAAATAATGAGCTCAACAACTAAAAATGGGAAAATAATATCCTAATTACGACTCCCTAATTAGTATAAGATACTATTTCCAATATTATACTAAGGATAAATATTCAAAAAGTATAATAATTACACTAATACATATATCACTCTCATGCCTTCCTTAATTTGATATAAGGTCCCTCTATCCAAATATGAAGTCTCAAGGGAGTTGCATGTGTCAAATATTCAAGCTTCTTCTAAATCTATTCCAACCTCTTATTCCAACACATGTCTTGATGATGGTTGAGGATCTTTAAACTTTGAAAATATGAATGAACACACTCATCTAGACATGATTTAAATACCACATTTAATTATACACATGGATGCAATGGGCATTATTTAGGATGTGTGCAATGAAGTGTGGAGGTTCATGAGAAATATACATTACATTTTTCTGAAGAAGATTTAGGTTTCTACCCTCCTCCTTTGTTGACATCCCCTCCCCCATTGTCTAATATATCTATGAATTTTCCAACAACTTTTAATCACAACAAGAGATAATTTTGTATGAGTTTCTTAAAGCCAACTTTATTACTCTCCCCTTGAAAAATTGAAGAAAAAACCATAAACAAAATTAGGACAATCCTTTTTTCAAGCATCATCAACTATTCCACTAATGAATGTAATGATTTGGAGATTAAAATTCAACAACTTATTGTAGTTATAGTAACATTTAAATAATAGGTGACAATGAGTTATACACTCATCATATCCCTTCTAAATGACATTTATAACCTATTATGTTTTTATCTTGCTATATGGCATTGGTAGCTTAATTACCTATTAGGGGCTCATTGTCATTCATGGTACTACGATTTCATGTGCAATCATACTTGGGAGGCAACATAATAGCCTATTTCTTCTTGTCTCTACATTGTGGAGAAAGAATAATAGTTGTCAATTGTTCCTCTTTTTTAAGGATCCACTTTACCTTTGTTGATTTTTATCTTGTATAACTTGATATCCTTTCTTGCATAGAATTGTCCTCAATCCAAATTCTCTCCTTGCTTGGACATGTGTGTTCCTTGATTAGGACCTCTCTCATTGTTTTGTAGGCAAATAAACAAAGACATTGACCTCTCCTCTCTACTTATACACAAAATGGCTAATTGAAACCACTTCATATACACAAAATGTCTCCTTGCACCGATTGAGCCTCAAAAATGTGACACCCTTGTTCAAGAAGGGTTGATACTCCACAACATGATGCCTATCATTCATCAGCTCAAGGTGGTTTTTTTCATTATCAAGAAAAATATGATCAAAATTTTTTGTAGTTTCGCCACCATCATAATATCATTTTGCTATTGTTAACATCATACATCCTCATGCTACGCTAGCAATTCATTAGGCTCTTCAATTTATTCACTCTTTATATGTTAGTGACTACCTTTAACTTATGAACCTTCAAATAAATCATCATAATGACCTTCAAATAAATCATCATAATGACCGTCAAATAAATCATCATAATGACCTTTATTCACTCTTTATATGTTAGTGACTACCTTTAACTTATGAACCTTCAAATGAATCATCATAATGACTACCTTTAATTTTTTATTGTTCCACCCTACAATTTTGTATTTGAGGTATGTGAAATAGTTGCTCTATAGATTTTTTTTATCTCTCTATATTCTTTTGGTTGCCTTCATTTAAATTATGTAATGTTTCCATGATTTCAAAAAATAAAGATTTTAGGAACAAGGTTTGATATGCATATATTTCTTATATACCAGCACAACAATTGAATGTTGGGGGTGTTATGGATATTTTAATAGAGACATTTAAAATATAGAAACCCTTGTTATAAAATCTTAGAACTGATTCCAACACCAAGAAGTAGGGTTATTTTAGAGATTTTGGAAGTAACCACACATCAAATTTTGGGTGCCTTTGAAAAGAAAGTGGTCTGATGAAATCTTTGGGCATAAAATAGATGAAATGCACTCAATACTACTTCTGCATAATATTTTGGTCGATGATATTTTTAAAATAGTAAAGGAAGGTGTATGGAACAACCAAATTCTTGTCATTATAAACAATTAATATTTTAAGATCCTTTTATGATGTGTAAGTTGAGAATATTTTATGAAAGGTCCCTAAATGAATACACTTTAAACTGATTTTAGAAATGACTATCGGATGTAGACAAAATGAATGCTTTTTGGATTAGGATGGTACACAAAATCAACTATCAAAAGGTTGTCAAAAATTCTTGGGACTAGGAGGTGTGAACTGGCCTACTCTTCTGCTTTTCATGCCATCAAAATTTGAGTTTGATTGTCATCATTTCCTTTGCCAAATTCTTCACACGTAACTCCTGAATCAATTTCCAACACACAAAATGACAAAAATAGGTTTGTTGATGGGAGCTTTCCTAGGTCAAATAGGTTTGAATATACCTTGAAGTGTGCAATATGGAAGGTTTGTATTCTTAATCTCCTGCCCATTTCTTAATTTAAAAGATGATATCTTTATTAAATATCTCATCTATTTTTGGAGGTAGACATCTTTAGGAAAAGATATCTTCCTCCCTCTTTAAAATGATCCCTTTACACTTGTTGAAAAATATCTCTTTTACAACTATCTCTTCCTTTCTTATAGCAATGAGGCATGTACAAGGATCTTTCTTCCTAGCTTGGAATGCATGTATGTTTATTAAGGGTATCTTCTTGGTGTTGAATGTGCTTATCCTTGATCGCTATCTACCTTAAAATATCAACCTAGAGGTATGTTGACATCTTAAGGGGAGGCATATGAGCGCTCCTTTTTTCTTGTGTTAATTCATTTATGTTATATCCTCAAACTAGAAGTGTTGTGTTACATAGCGCCCCCTAGGGCATAGTTATTATTTTTTTGAGATTTGTTACTTGGAATAGCATGGATTAATGCTAGTGTGATCATTGTTGTTGTTTACACCTTTGCAAGTGTTGGTTATTATTGTTGTTTGTGTTTTGTGTCACTATAACAACCATTTTGTAGTAGAGTTTTTGGATTGCCTTGCATCCAAATGGTTTTGTTTGTTAATCTTCTCTATCATGAATCACCTAGCATAACACAACTTGCTAGCCAATGAAATCCATGATGTAGCATGAATCACCCAACATTACACAACTTGTTAGCTAGTAGTATTCACGTTTCTTCTATTTTCTCTTATCATATGACTAGTAGTAAGCATCTCTTGAGTTTGATTGTCATCATTTACTTTGCCAAATTCTTCACACGTAACTCCTGAATTAATTTCCTACACACAAAATGACGAAAATAGGTTTGTTGATGGAGGATTTCCTAGGTCAAACCTCGGGTTGTGAATTAACCTTGAAGTATAATGTTTTTTTTTAAGGGAAAGGATAGATCTAATATAAAAATGCTTAAAATTGAACATGATACCTTGATGAATCTTTCTTGAATCCTCACACAAGGTTTTAGGATGTCATGCAGACTGTTGATCATGAATGTTGTGCTTTAACTTGAATTCTCCTTCAATGCTTGATGAATTCTTGATTGCTTGTTCACTTGGAATTGAATTGATTTTATAATTAAGAGATCACTTGAATTCTAGGTAGACCTCTTCAAATGACACGATAGGCTTCCTTTTACACCTAATCATACATAAAGTATTTGAATTTTTTCTCACACATGAGGCAAGAAATGAGGGGTCATATTTTGGGTCCCAAACACGAGTACTAGAACACCTAAGGCATCCTAGTCTTGTCAATTTAGGATGTGACATGCTAAAGTGGGCATCAATGTCTCAAGATCAAATGGACCTTAAGTGATTGTCTCCCTTGCATATGATTTGTTTGGATGATAAACTTCACCATTCTGCTCACAAGAATTTTATTAAGTCTCAAATATAGGGATCATAACTTATTAATGATGCAGTGAAAGTCCTTAATGAAGGACTTCTAGAAGTATTTTTGGATGAGTCTTTGTCAAGTGCAGAGAAAATACAATTGATGCTTAATGGATTTAAGGAACATGCTTTCAAATTGGAAGCCAAAGTTTTGAAGGATGTAGAGAAGAAGGTGGAAGAGAAAAGACTAGAAGTTTTGGTGATTAGATGTGCAACAACACATATCCAACTACAAGAAACCATAATTATTTTTTTTAGAAAAGTGTAAAGGATGTAGTGGTGGCATACATGTTTTAAAGGCAATGGCCTAAATATACTAAGGATATTAAGGGTCACATAGATATTATAGTATCACAAATTGTACAACTATCCAATACTATAGACATGAAGAATGATGCAGAAGGAAATAGAAGGCTTCAAATAGAAAACTTATACATGCAACTAAATCCATTGACTAATCAGAAGAACAAAATTAAGAAACAGTTTGATCATCTAGGGAGACATTTACAAATTTATATCTATTTTCACTATTTAATGGTTTATGGGTTTGTAATGCTAATTTAATGCCCTTTCATATTTTTGTATAGATTCTTTATAATAGCCTATTATAGTTATTTGTTCTATTATGGATAATGTTGTGGGTCAGACGGCTTTGCCATCCGTGCATGAAAGCATTTCATGAGTTCTACTTTAAAAATTACATGAAACATTTTTAATTTATTTGATTCAGTGTTATCTAAGAAAATTTTTATCAATGATGTTTCCTTTCTCTAAGAATTGGATCTAGGATCTTTTCGTTAGATAATATGTAACATCCAATGACTAAAAATTTTCTTTACAAATGCTTATTTTATTGAATTATCATCTAAGCGTGAATTAAAATTTATATCTGTGCGGAAGTAGAAGATACAAGCTGAAGACTCATGTGCAAGTAAATTTCATAAAAGAAAGCAAGCAAGCATTATCTTGAATGACATGGAAATAAGCTCATTAGCTGCCTAGAAGAGAGCAATTGGAGAAAAGAAGAGGAAAGTGTTAAAGGGTGATAAATACATAGAGAGTATGCAATACAAACAAACAATGTCTGGAATGTGTGATGTGATGTCTCTAATTTATGTCCGAAGGGATTAACTTGTTTTGAAATTCCTACGAAACCTACTGGGCCATGCTTGGAGGAAATCAATGTGTTCATGCAAGGGCCACCTTTTTTCTATTATGAGAATGATGCTTTTGCAAGGAAGGATATTTGGAAGACAATATCCAAAAATTTCTATAGTGTGGGACCAGAGTTGGTGGATTCGAAGTACTTTTCGGATTCTAGAAGACCAAGAAGTTATGTACACAATCTCACAATAGAAGGGCGATTTCAAGCATTACCTCTCCCCCCCATGACTATTCAAGAAGTACTTTCTCAGACAAAGGACTATTGGACTCCATGGGATCAAAGAAAAAAATTGAATTGCTAGACTGTAGACGATGTGGTGGTGTCCTTCGTGAAGAACTCTACGCTATAATTGAAAATTCATGAGTTAAACTGCAAGATAGTGAACAAAAATACATTCTTGAAAAGTGTGAAGAATGGAACTTGGTTTGGGTGGGGTCAGGTCAGGTTGTAATACCCCACCAGGAAACCCCAAAGGGATAAGCTAATACACAAGAATAGAGTGCAATAATTTTTTTTTCAAAAGTTAAACACAACATTAAGATACAACAAGATATCAAAGTTTAGATTACATAGTGGAAGACATCAACTAACACCTAAAGAGTTTCCCAACATGATTACTTAATTCCACATTTAACTTAACTCACGCTAATTAATCCAATAAGTTGATTATCTTAATAACGAGATAATTCTGAAACAAGGATAATTTCTTTCAACAAGATGAAAATATAGATCACAAGGTAAGGTTCATCCATTAAGATTTATTCATACCTTACGTTCAAGCTTTACATTAAAATATAAGCCATGCATCTAATTATATAACACACTCGAATTTCATCATAAACTTATGAGATCTATCCATGCACACTTAATTTCCTTTACAATGACTGAATATAATCCATTATCCTAAGCTACATTCTTTCATGATCCAATTTACTGCATTTAAAAGACGACTGCATACATGCATTTACGATTAATTCATCTAAAACACTTTATACATTTTAACAAAATGTCATCCATACATACTAAAACTGAAAAGGAAACATAAGAGAATAAGCATCACATAACACCAAATTGATATCAGAGTTCACCCCTAAAGCGCTACATCTCTGGGTCTGCTCAACTACAAGACCCCTCTGATCATAAAATAAGTTAAGAATACATGAGGTTCACATCATTTACAATCCTGCCATCAAGGCCAACATAACCAATATACAAACGACCACATCGGTCAATAAATACATAAATGATCCCTGAATAGGAAAGGATCCAGCTGAACATAATAGAAGCAAATACAAGGATCCATTGGAGCATCTGCAAAACTAAGTCATTGCAACCCAAGGTCTAACATGATATCAAGTTCTCACAAGGGAAAAAATAGTAGGATGACTCCACAAATGTGCTCCTATCAAGACAACACAACAACACACTAGTGAACATAGGGACAAGTGTCATCATAGAACCTAGTCCAAACCTCCAACCCATCCAAGCCTCATGTGGACCCACACATCCTTTCATGAAGACAAGGATGATGCTTTGCCATTTCAGGCCTTCTCACTACATGTCGAGTCTGTACTAGCAATCATCCCATGTGTGAGGCATAATTATCTTACTTAGTGAATTCATTAACCAACACTCTTATATACTATTAGGTTATCACTTTTTAGACACACTTTTGATGGGTTACGCAGTAGCCACTTTGGGCATGGCCCCCAATCGAAAGCTACTCTCCCATACGACACTAGACTATACTCAACGAACTCAAAATCCAAGGAACACACATGGTCAAGAAATGGAGTTCAAAATGGAAGGAACAACCATTTGGTCAAACACGACTTCATATGAGGTGCACTAACTGATGGTACTCTAACTAGAGACCTGATCAACTATGGTCAATCACAAATCATCATTCGACACCCGCATAAAGTAAATGGCCAATTATGACACCACCACAAAGCAACAATGAAACTCGAGACCGAGGACTGAAACAGGTACCCCAAATCAATCCATACGACAGGGTCCTATCAAACAACATAAGGTCTTTCCATTACTAAAGCAAAAGCGAGTACAAAAATTAAACTTGCGTAGGCAACAACCAAAAAGGACAATTTTCTTTCCTATTGATTTAATCAATAAAAGTCGATCAATTTTTCTAAATGGCCTAAGTTTCCAAAATACACTAACAGGAAATCATCATTACAAGGTGAATACAATATCACAATTGCAATAGTACCATTTGTCTATTTCTCAAAACAGAGGAAAAATATAATTAAACCATTTATTTTACTAAATGAAAATATCAGTAACTTGCCAATTTTCCAAATGATACTTTAACAAATTTCCAATAATCCCAATAGCATATCGTTTAAATTTTCAAAATGTCCATTGATAAAATATTTCATTTCTAACATTTCCAGATGACCTATTATCATTCAATTCTTCAAATAACATATTCCTGAATAATATATTATTTAAAGTTTAACAACTAAAGAAATATATTTTATCTCAAAAATTTTCCAATTAAAGTAATACTCTGTCTTTTTCTAGAAAGATATTTCTCGATAATACAGATCACAAAATTAAATATTAATTTATATATATTCATTAACCCATGATTAATAAAGTATACATAATTAATAATTAATAATACACGATAATCTAATTAAATATTAATTAATATATATATATATATTAATCTTCATTAATAAAATATATATTAATAATAATTTAATAATGCACAACTTTCAAATTAAATATTAATTAATATATATATATATATATTAATTTCCATTAATAAATATATATTAATAATAATTAATAATTAATTAAAAACTATATTTAAAAAAAACTTTAAATTTAACAATTTTTTTTTTTAAACCTAAAAAAGAATAATTAAAAAAAGGGGCGGCAAGGGTAGCCGGGCCCACCTCCCATATGCGGGGGGGTTGGGGCGGCCGTGTCATAGCCGCGGGGCGGCGACCACTGTGGCGGACATAGGTCGTGGCGCCCACGTAGTGGATGCGGGGGACCCTACGACCACCGCGGGGGTTGCCGCTCCCTGCGGTTGCCGGTGTGGTCGCAGACCCACACTGGCTGTGACCCGCGTAGGGGGGAGGAGGCACGGGTAGAGCATCTGCTCCCCGCCCTCCATCCCTAATGATAATTTTTCTTTTTTTTCAACAATTAAAATTTCTATTTAAAAATAAAATCAACTTTGATAATAAATTTTTGTTTTTATATTTTTTTTTAAAAGCAAACCCCCATTTTTAAAAACAGTCTCATATTGAGACTTAAACTAAAAATTTCCAGAATGTTTAAGGTTTTCAAATATGAAAGAATTTGTTGAATAGCCCTCCAAAAGCAATTTTTGGGTATAAGAAAACTCATTTCTCAAACAAAGATTCAAGCAATCAACCAATCTTAACTAATCTCCACTATAATTCTTAACCTTGAGGCAATCAATGGAGAATTTAAAACAAAACTGCATGAAGCACATCCAAGCCCATATTTTTTTTTTTTTAAGAAAACAATTAACCAAATTGATAAACAAATTCCTACCTCAATAAGCATTCCTGGAAAAGATCTGATGGAGATCCCCAACCTGGAGCTCAAGAAATCCTTCTCGTTCCAAAATCCCCAAATTTTCCATGCAAAAATATTTTCCAAAAGAAATCCATCTCCCATATTTTTCCAAAAATCTATGTTAAATGGGAATGGTTTGACCAAAATTTTATTTTTGGAATTAAAATATTTTATTTAAAATAATTCCTCAAAAATCATTCTTTTCCAACTATATCAATCTATTAACTTGCTTTTCAATCTAAAAATTGATTTTCTTAAATAACTGAAATTAACCTTTCTATTTCAAAAAGTCAACAAGATTAAATTAATTCAATTTCAATTTAATTTATATCTTTCTTTTCCAATAGCATAAACATAATAAATTTAACATTAAAATTAACCATTTTACTGAACTTGCTACCAAACTGACTCGAGCAATTCAAATAACGATTAATCACATAAAAAGGGAGCCTACTTAATTTAGTCCCCAAATATTCTAATGCGTAAAACACACATTAAATCAAATTAAAGATTAAGGACTAATTACTCAATTTAACCACACACAAAAAACACGCGATCCAAGAAAGCCACACAGACAGACGACCCGCATACCCAACCAAAGTGAATACCGATGACGACTGATGACGCTCACTTGAGTACAACTATGGTAAAACGAGAATCTTATGACCACCTAATCCAACTCTAAGGATTAAAGAGGTACACTCAAACCTGCAAATTCAGGCGGTGACGAGCCTCGCACCCATGCGGTACAGTACCTGAAATCTCCTGCAACCAAGAGTCATACATGTATACATATATAAATTTAATGAAAGTGTTAGCCTGAGATTAATAACACAAAATAGGAGAATTAATAACTTGCATACGAATTGGTGCGAAAAACCACATTAACAGGTATGCACTAAAATCAAAAACATTTGACTAGAATCATTATATTATGATAAACTAACCAAGGTCAAACCGAGATTAGAAATTGATTAGGGTAGGGGTACTACATTCTTCCCCCCTAGGTTCCAACTTACTCCTGGAAGTCGTAAGGCTAGACGGTGAACATGTCGCACGCATTAGCCCTG
Organism: Cryptomeria japonica; assembly: GCF_030272615.1. Taxonomy (NCBI): domain Eukaryota; kingdom Viridiplantae; phylum Streptophyta; class Pinopsida; order Cupressales; family Cupressaceae; genus Cryptomeria; species Cryptomeria japonica. Next base: position 198,843,088 of record NC_081409.1, on the reverse strand, counting down.
AAACTCATTCAACAAATATTAAATTGCACATAGGAATCTTTTCATAAATAAATGAAACATTATTGCTAAACCCTTTACGAATGCCATTATCCATTGGCAAGATACATCTAAAACCGTACACTTCTTATAAGATTCTAGGAACTATCAATAATCATTGGAGAGATACAATGACTTTCTTCCTTTCATTACACCAAATTAAAGCATTAAAAGAGGTAAGCAACAATTACCATACTCATCTACCAAACATGACAAGAAAAAATTCCATCTTCATCAATTTTCTTTACCAATATATCTTTTTCATAAAACTTTATCGCATAGAACTAGCTTCAAAATTCAATTTCTACAATCAAGTTCACTTTCAAGAAATAAGAGCAACATAGATAACTCAATTGTTTACACTTGTCAGGCATATAAAATCCTTTCCAAAGACTATGTCCCATAAAATAGTGACAAGTGAACACAATCTATTCCATGATACACATAATAACCATCCACATAACTGGAATGCACAACTCAAAAGGCCACATGTGAGCATGTCTAATGCTCGGTCAAAGATAACATGCACGATCAGCATCTCTATGCCTGATCTCAAAACAATAATATGATCATAAATATCCAATTTCTCACTCAAAGGCTTGATGGTGCTAGGGAACACCATAGCGGTGATACCTTCCATACAATACCTTCGTGAACATCCCTTATTGAGTAAGGTGGTTAGCCTCCAAGAGATAGTCACCACAGATAGGTAGGTAGTGGATCCTAGCTGCATCACAGCCTCACATACCCCCATCATCAAGGTTCCTTATGTCTACTTCCTCATACACACTCTACCAAGACCATCTCATACGTCCTTGGAGAGGAATTTCACATTTCAACACAAGGATAGCATACGAAAACAATAAGGAAAAACCAGTTTAGCCACCAAAGTACAGATGAATAAAGATAATAAATCATCAATTCCAACAATAAGGCAATAAAATAATCCAGAATTGCAACACCAAATCAAGAATGCAAAAGATCACAAGATCGTGGCTAAACCTTCAAAGTCAAAGTAAAATAAATTGATGGTCCCCAAAGAAATATATAAGAATACCACAACTACACATAACATCACTATGTGACTAGCATCTAGCCACCAACGAGGAAGGAAGGAACAATCGTCTAGCTATCACAGTAGCTCATCATGTGGTGCGACATAGTCACACTACCCACATGGTATGGCAGTGTGCACCTCGACATCACCCCACATCATGTCATCACGCGGCATGGCAATACCCCAAGTGGAGAAGACACGCAATGGGTGTATTCTGCATGGTAGTGTACCTCACAGAAACAAACATGTGCAGGTCACGTCCTACACAGAGACATATCTATAAGGATACTCGTCGTAAGCTAGAGGTATACATTACTAAAGTCCACCCACATGTCCACCAACACATACTAACTGACAGCTCATGTGGATAAACCTACCTTTCATGAAGACAAGGAAAAGGATCCTCCAAAATACACCATCACTATGCTCAAGAATCACCATCAAAATGCTCAAATAAAGGAGAGGAATAGGTTGTTGCACATAAACCTATAAATAGATTTATCAAAAGGGAAAGTATTGAGTACACCTTTGATACAGAATTATTGTATAACTATATCATTCGTCGAAATAGAGAAGCTAAAGTTGCTTCGCGCCGACATTACTCGCACATCGATCCATACTATTCAAGGAATGGTGACTTCGAATACTACCCCTTAACATACTGAATTACCCATAACCCGAGGTTTGGTACTCAGTAGGGAAACAAATAAGAAACATCACATAAATAGTATGGTTTCCCATACTCATAAGCAACATATCCTCGATGGTTGATTACTTCACCAACCTATGGGCACATATAATAAGCACTGGTTTCTTACAATACACTCGAATACACCAGTATTGGTTTAGTCACATTTACGGGGAGTACTTTTCAGTACACTATCATCTACTCTAGGAAGGTTTAAATAATGCTTCCCACATGAATAACTGGATCAAGTTTACTCTAGATATAAGTACTGAAATTATTAACAATTACATAAGGAAATAACATCATTCCTATAACTTTCTCAAATTCCACTAAGCATTCATAACTAAATTGCTAACTATGCAAATTGCTTTTCCAAAGCGAAAATATTTCATCTTTCCATAAGAAGCCCGAAAGCAAACATACAATTTCATAAGCGTTATAAAAATTCTTTTTAATTCAATGCATTCATAGTAGCATTTCTAAAAATCTTATAATCTAGGCAAAGAGAAGGGAAAGAGAGTTTGATAACCAAACCATTTCCTACATAGACACAAGATCAACAAGGTCACACTACAATATAAAATTTCTCAAAAAAAGCGTATCATTTTAATTGCACGATTATCATTTCGCTACCATTTTAGAAGGTTGCCAAACAACCTAACATGACATTTCCAATTATTATGGTTGCAACATAATGTTCTAGTTTTCCAAACAATAGAGATCAAAACAAACAATCTTTTTGATAATGCAAGGCCTCAAGCGAACACTCATGACTCTTAATTCAATACAAACACATATCATAATTTGCAACCTATCATTGGAACTCAAGGTATGGTAAGAAGGTAAGCGAGGAGCTATCAACTAAATAATACATATTAATGCATGCACATCAAACAAGCTTTTCATTCACACTTTCTAAACATAATAAGGTAATTACATATACCCAAAAACAAGTTCAATGGAGCATTGCTAAAATAAATCCTCAATCAAACTGGTTTAAAGAAACACAAAAAACAATCTTTCGTGGAACACATTAATACATTCTCGAAGCTACTATAACATGTTCCCTCTTATACTTCTTTTACAAACAAAGCAGTTTCACATAACAACTATTCGCATACTGATGCACATTACTTAAGATAAAATTTAATTATGTTACTCCTACATTACACATGGAGAATTCTTTAATGCAAACATATAGTTTTATCCCAATAACCAATATGAACTTTCAACCCAAAGCCCTTTATTATCTAAAAACACATAAGCGTCATAGGGTTCACACAAGGGTTCAAGAAATCACAACCTTTCTCTTGCAAAAAGAAACCTCACATAAGAGATGATTATACATATCACAAATATTTTAATTTCTAGAGAGAGAGAGGAGGAAGGGTGATAATCATTCAATTTGCTACAAAATAAGCATTCAACATTTACCATACTAGTCCTTCAAGCGAACAACACTAAGTTAGATCATAATTTTAAACAAGCACATTTCATACTTTCAGATTCAAGACAAGCACTGACCAACCCAAATGGATTAGTCTAAGGAGTACAACAATCAATAAGGATGGTACATATGACTCTGTTTCAGAATAAGCATAGTCGTAGACCAAGACATCAATAAGCACAGAAAGCACATATAATCACTCAAAACACCAACCTCAAGAAGGTGAAAACAAGGTGTGAACACACACATCACACACAAGTTAAGGTCTGATCAATCACACACATACAAAAAGGAGGAAAAGCATACAACATAAGGTTGATACACCTCACACCAACAAAGGGCACAATGAAACCAGAGATCCCACTGTTTGCAACTTGGCTCTGATACCAAATGTAATGCCCTGCCAAGAAACCCCAAAGGGATAAGATAATACACAAGAATAGAGTGCAATAAAAAAAAATTTAAAGTTAAACACAACATTAAGATAAAACAAGATATCAAAGTTTAGATTACACAGCGGAATACATCAACTAACACCTAAAGAGTTTCCCAATGTGATTACTTAATTCCACATTTAACTAAACTCACGCTAATTAATCCAATAAGTTAATTATCTTAACAACGAGATAATTCTGAAACAAGGATAATTTCTTTCAGCAAGATGAAAATATAGATCACAAGGTAAGGTTCATCCATTAAAGATTTATTCATACCTTACGTTCAAGCTTTACATTAAAATATAAGCCATGCATCTAATTTTATAACACACTCGAATTTCATCATAAACTTATGAGATCTATCCATGCACACTTAATTTCCTTAACAATGACTGAATATAATCCATTATCCTAAGCTACTTTCATGATCCAATTTATTGCATTTAAAAGATGACTACATACATGCATTTACGATTAATTCATCTAAAACACTTTATACATTCTAACAAAATGTCATCCATACATACTAAAACTGAAAAGCAAACATAAGAGAATAAGCATCACATAACACCAAATTGATATCGGAGTTTACCCCTAAAGGGCTACATCTCTGGGTCTGCTCAATTGCAAGACCCCTCTGACCATAAAATAAGTTAAGAATACATGAGGTTCACATCATTTACAATCCTGCCATCAAGGCGAACATAACCAATATACAAACGATCACATCAGTCAATAAATACATAAATGATGCTTGAATAGGAAAGGATCCAACTGAACATAATAGAAGCAAATACAAGGGTCCACTGGAGCATCTATGAAACTAAGTCATCATAACCCAAGGTCTAACATGATATTAGGTTCTCACAAGGGCAAAAATAGAAGGATGACTCCACAAACGTGCTCCTATCAAGACAACACAACAACACACTAGTGAACATAGGGACAAGTGTCATCACACAACCTGGTATGGTTACCATGGAAGGTCATCATAGGTTCCGGCCCCATCCACTGGGTTACCCTGGCAACCTAATCCAAACCTCCGGCCCATCCAAGCCTCATGTGGACCCACACATCCTTTCGTGAAGACAAGGATGATAGTTTTCCATTTCAGGCCTTCTCACTGCATGTCGAGTCTGTACTAGCACTCATCCCATGTGTGAGGCACAATTATCTTACTTAGTGAATTCATTAACCAACACTCTAATATACTATTAGATTATCACTTTGTAGACACACTTTCGATGGGTTACCCAATAGCCACTTTGGGTGCAGCCCCCAATCGAAAGCCACTTTCCCATACAACACTAGACTATACTCAACGAACTCAAAATCCAAGGAACACACATGGTCAAGCAAACAGAGTTCAAAATGGAAGGAACAACCATTTGGTCAAACATGACTTCATATGAGGTGCACTGACTGACAGTACTCTAACTAGAGACCTGACCAACTATAGTCAATCACAAATCATCATTCAACACCTGCATAAAGTAAATGGCCAATTAAGACACCACCACAGAGCAACAATCAAACTCGAGACCGAGGACTGAAATAGGTACCCCAAATCAATCTCTACGATAGGGTCCTATCAAACAAAACAAGGTCTTGCCATTACTAAAGCAAAAATGAATACAAAAATTAAACTTGCATAGGCAACAACTAGAAAGGACAACTTTCTTTCCTATTGATTTAATCAATAAAAGTCGATCAAGTTTTCTAAATGGTCTAAGTTTCCAAAATACACTAACAGGAAATCATCATTACAAGGTGAATACAATATCACACTTGCAATAATACCATTTGTCTATTTCTCAAAACAGAGGAAAAATATAATTAAACCATTTATTTTACTAAATGAAAATATTAGTAACTTACCAATTTTCCACATGATACTTTTCCAATAATCCCAATAGCGTATCGTTTAAATTTTCAAAATGTCCATTGATAAAATATTTCATTTCTAACATTTCCAGATGACCTATTATCATTTAATTCTTCAAATAATATATTCCTGAATAATATATTATTTAAAGTTTACCAACTAAAGAAATATATTTTATCTCAAAAAATTTCCAATTAAAGTAATACTCTATCTTTTTCCAAAAAGATATTTCCCCATAATACAGATCCCAAAATTAAATATTAATTTATATATATTCATTAAGCCATGATTAATAAAATATACATAATTAATAATTAATAATACACGATAATCCAATTAGATATTAATTAATAAATATATATATATTAATCTTCATTAATAAAATATATATTAATAATAATTTAATAATGCACAATTTTCAAATTAAATATCAATTAATATATATATATTAATTTCCATTAATAAATATATATTAATAATAATTAATAATTAATTAAAAACTATATTTAAAAAAAACTTTAAATTTAACAATTTTTTTTTTAAACCTAAAAAATAATTAAAAAAAAAAGGGGCGGCGAGGGTAGCCGGGCCCACCTCCCATATACGGGGGGGTTGGGGCAGCCGTGCCCTAGTCGCGAGGCGGCAGCCACCGTGGTGGACGTAGGTCCCGCAACGCCCACGCATTGAACACGGGGGACCTTGCGGCCACTGCGGGGGTCACCGCTCCCTACGGACGTCGGCATTGTTGCAGACCCCCGCCGACTACAACCCGCGCAGGGTGGAGGAGGCGCGAGTAGAGCCTCCACTCCCCGCCCTCCATCCGTAATGATAAATTTTATTTTTTTTCAACAATTAAAATTTGGATTTAAAAATAAAATCGACTTTCATAATATATATTTGTTTTTATATTTTTTTTTAAAGCAAACCCCCATTTTTAAAAACAGTCTCATATTGAGACTTAAAATAAAAAATTTTAGAATGTTTAAGGTTTTCAAATATGGAAGAATTTGTTGAATAACCCTCCAAAAGCAATTTTTGGGCATAAGGAAACTCATTTCTCAAACAAAGATTCAAGCAATCAGCCAATCTTAACTAATCTCCACTATAATTCTTAACCTTGAGGCAATCAATGGAGAATTTAAAACAAAACTGCATGAAGAACATCCAAGCCCATTTTTAGTTTTTTTAAGAAAACAATTAACCAAATTGATAAACAAATTCCTACCTCAATAAGCATTCCTGGAAAAGATCTGACGGAGAGCCCCAACCTGTAGCTCAAGAAATCCTTCTCCTTCCAAAATCCCCAAATTTTCCAACCAAAAATATTTTCAAAAAAATATTTTCCAAAAGAAATCTTTCTCCTATATTTTTCCAAAAATCTAGGTTAAATGGGAATGGTTTGACCAAAATTTTATTTTTGGAATTAAAATATTTTATTTAAAATAATTCCTCATAAATCATTCTTTTCCAACTATATCAATATATTAACTTGTTTTTCAATCTAAAAAATGATTTTCTTAAATAACTAAAATTAACCTTTCTATTTCAAAAAGCCAACAAGATTAAATTAATTCGATTTCAATTTAATTTATATCTTTCTTTTCCAACAGCATAAACATAATAAATTTAACATTAAAATTAACCATTTTATTGAACTTGCTACCAAACTGACTCGAGCAATTCAAATAACGATTAATCACATAAAAAGGGAGCCTATTTAATTTAGTCCCCAAATATTCTAATGCGTAAACGCGCATTAAATCAAATCAAAGATTAAGCACTTATTACTCAATTTAACCACACACACAAAACACACGATCCAAGAAAGCCACACAGGCAGACGACCCACATACCCAACCAAAGGGAAGACCAACAACGACCGAGGATGCTCACTTGAGCACAACTATGGTAAAACGAGAATCTTACGACCACCTAATCCAACTCTAAGGATTAAAGAGGTTCACTCAAACCTGCAAATTCAGGGGGTGATGAACCTCGCACCCATGCGGTACTGTACCTAAAATCTCCTGCAACCAAGAGTCATACATGCATACATATATAAATTTAATGAAACTGTTAGCCTGAGATTAATAACATGAAATGGGAGAATTAATAACTTGCATACAAATTGGTGTGAAAAACCACATTAACAGGTATGCACTAAAATAAAAACATCTGACTAGAATTATTATATTATGATAAAATAACCAAGGTCAAACTGAGATTAGAAATTGATTAGGGTAGGGGTACTACACGGGTGGATCCTCTAGAGGTTGATGAGATAGAAATAATATTAGATTTGAAAAAGATCACACTCGTGGAACTTCACGTGCAACTGATCGATTACGTTGTTTGGGTAATATTGCATTCCAAATAGATACAGTTGCATACCATTTATATGTCTTGAAAGCATTTTATCCTGATGGCATTAAATTAAAGTACTTTCTCTTCTATCTGGTATTGGTGGAGCAGAGGTTGCATTGCATCAACCCAGGATACATATTTCCGCAAATACAACACAAGTTAAATGTATCCCAGGTCGATGCAAAGCAACCTTTGCTCCAGAGATCACTAAAAAATAGAGAAAGAACTTTAATTTAATGCCATCAGGATAAAAGGATTTAATCAAGATAGATAAATGGTATGCAACTGTATCTATTTGGAATGCATTACCCAAACAATGCAATTGATCAGTTGCACACGAAGTTCCACAAGTGTGATCTTTTTCAAATCCTAATATGATTTCTATCTCATCAAACACTAGAGAAGCCATCTAACCTGGCCCCACCCAAACCAAGATCCATTCTTCCCACTTTTCAAGAATGCATTTATGTTCACTATCTTGCAGTTTCCCTCATGAATTTTCAATTATAGTGCAGAGTTCTTCACAAAGGACACCACCACATCGTCTAGAGTCTATGCTTCAATTTTTTTCTTTGATCCCATGGAGGCCAATAGTCCTTTGTCAGAGGAAGTACTTCCTGAATAGTCATGGGGGGGAGAGGTAATGCTTGAAATCACCTTTCTATTGGGATATTATGTACATAACCTCTTGGTCTTCTAAAAGCTGAAAATTACTTCGAGTCCACCAGCTTTGGTTCCACACTATAGAAATTTTTAGATATTTCCTTCCAAATATCCTTTGGTACAAAAGCATCATTCTCATAATAGAAAAAAGGTGGTCCTTGCATGAACACATTGATTTCCTCCAAGCCTGGCCCACTAGGTTTCCCAGGAATTCCAAAACTAGTTAGTCGCTTCGGACATAAATTAGAGACATCACATTACACACTCCAGACATTGTTTGTTTGTATTGCATACTCTCTATTTATTTATCACCCTTTAACACTTTCCTCTGCTTTTCTCCAATTGTTGTCTTCTAGGCAGTCGATGAGCTTGTTTCCATGTCATTCAAGATAATGCCTGCTTGCTTTCTTTTATGAAATTTACTTGCACACGAGTCTTCATCTTGTATCTTTTGCTTCTGCACAGATATAAATTATAATTCATGCTTAGATGATAATTAAATAAAATAAGCATTTGTAAAGAAAAGATTTAGTTATTGGTTGTTACATATTATCTGACAGAAAGATCCTAGACAATTCTTGGAGAAAGGAAACATCATTGATAACCCTTTTTTGCAAATAACACTGAGTCAAATAAATAAAAAATGTTTTATGCAATTTTTAAAAGTAGAACTCATTCAATGCTTTCAGGCACCGACGGCAAAGCCGTCTAACCCACAGCATCTGATACCATTGGAATTCGAATGATAACTAAAGAAACATCTGACAAGGATGTTGTATATCCGATGTCACTTCCTTGTTGGACAGTTGTCGAGGAGAAAACATAGAATCCGTTGGAATTCCGACTGTAATCCATTGAAATTTTTGGTCAGGGGAGAAAATATAGCCATCGTCAGAAGAGTTCATAACGTTCTCAAAATTTTGACGCAAATGGCATCGTCGAGAAGACCAACGATGAGTTTTCGACGGTTAAATTGGTTGGAAGTCTGATGTGGTGTCGTTGGACTACCGACAATTATCCATTGGAAATTAGGCCCAAATGTACTAGTGTGTTGCTATCGACCGATAGTAGGCACTACCGTCGGTAGTGCTGCTACTGACCAATAGCAGGCACTATCGCCGATAGTGTTGCTACCTACCACACGGTAGTAGCAGCTACTGTCCCACGTGGTGGGATTAGCCCACCATGTGGGTTCAATTTGTTTTATTTATTTTAAATTTTAATTAAAAATTCATACTGCACAAAAATCATTGGTAACCAGAATACATTAAATAACAAAGTTTGAAATGAAATATTTTCAATAAGGAATTCTGTCAAACTATTAAAGTAAAAAGGACCCAAATACAAAGATCTTGGGGAAAAATCCAAAGAATTTTAAGGAATAAGAGAGGATTTGGTACATTTTGTTGATTTCTTCACACACAAGAAGAATTTTGCATCAAACAAAGAGGGCAAAATTGACAAAATTTTGCTAGCATAACCCAAAAATTTAGACAAATAGAAACTTGCAAACACTCAGAAAATAAATTCCATTCCATACTACACTAATAGAGGAAATAATCAAAAACCAAATTTATGCATGAACTTGAAAACATACATCCAACAAAAGATTGGAAAAAATCTTCAACAAAACAAATTAAAATGAAATTTAATCGAATCCAATAGAAAACTACTCCATTTTCCAAAACAAGCTTCCAACAAGAGTCTCCAACAAGATTTCACAAATTTAAATCAAACACACAAGAAGAAAGATCAACATTCAATTTTTTTTATTGAAACATAAGAAGAAAACTACCCAACCTATAAAGCAATCCAGGAAGCAAATTTGTGGAAGAGCTTCAACCTTGCATACAATTTCCAAATCCAAGTTCCTCCTTCCAAATGGATTTCCAAATTTTGTATTAAAAAATAATCCTCCTCCCATCCCGTGAACTCACTAGCAATATAGTCAAAAAATATTTCAACCTAAACTTTTAGGTTAAAAAGTTTTTCCAACCAATAAGAATAAACTATTTAAAAAGTAGTAAAAGAAATCTGATTTTATTTTTTTAAGAAACAATCCCTTTTTGAACATAATAAAATCTAAAAGTTAAATAATAACACAAAAAAAAAAGTAAAAGGGAATGCCTTTATTTATTTTTCATTTTCTTTTTCCCATGAGACTTTAACTCAACATAAGCATTTAAAATTTAAATGGCAAAGCATTTACTTATTTCTTTTTCCCATATTTTAATTACAACTATAGCAAAATATATTAAGCAATTTTAACCATTTAAATCTAGCAACTCATTTATTTAATTAAACCGATAAACTCAAGAGCATATCAAATAACTAATTACACCAACACAATAACATCATTCACTCAATTTTAATAAATATTCAAATAATCGAAAGAACACAAAATGAGGAATGATCAAACGATGACTCACAAAACGAAAATATCAAAGCACTATGACTCGCATACCAGACAAACGAGAAAGATGGCCAACTGACAACACTCACATGAGTGTAACTGTGGTCAAGTTATGGTCCAACAACTATCTCCTCCACTCCCATCGGACAAATAAGGCATGCACAGACCTATGAAACCAGGTGGAGTCGATACCTTGTACCTATCTGGTACTTGTACTTGCAATGTCCTGCATCAATGAACCACATGTGCATATAGACAAATATATAAACAGACACACCACACACACTGATGAAGGAGAATCGTGATGTTTCCTGTCTCACTGGAGTGAGGGAAGGAAAATCATCCCCTCGCATCCCATACACTTCCAAACACAAAACATATAAATAACACATTGCACATATAAAGTAAATGTGTCAGTCCATGTCAGTAATCCATAAAAATTGACATTTAATCATAAGTACTAAAATACTGCATGAAAGAATACACCATATATAAAGTTAAAGCATGTAATAACATCGTATAAGGTCTAAATAAAGTATAGCAGTAATGTATCCCCTAAATAGTCAACTGAAGTCAAACATAAGTCCAAAAAGAGTCTGATAGAGAAGGGGTACTACATTCTTCCCCCCAAAACTAGGCTTACTCCTACAAGCCTAAAATAGATAAGAATAAAGCTCTCTCATCTTCACTGCATCCTCCCATGTCACTGAGGTCTCATCATTTGGGTCCCATAGGACCCTTACCTGGTTGATGGTATGACCCCTGAGCGTCAAATCTCGATATTGAAGAATGCGCACAGACTCCATGGAAAGTTGCTCATCCTTGACCTGCAAAGCATTCCAATCAAGAACATGAGTCACATTAGGATGATAAGGTTGAAGAACAGAAACATGAAAGACATCGTGGATGTGGGATAGACTCGGTGGCAAGGTAAGACAGTAGGCAATAGGTCCTATCCTCTCAAGGATCTCAAAAGGGCCAACAAAATGAGGTGCCAACTTAGAGCCCTTTCCATAACGAATCAGACTCTTCTGCAGATGCACTCTCAAGAACACACGGTCACTGACTGAAAACTGATGATCCACTCTATGAGCATCGACATACTTCTTCTTCCTATCTTGAGAAGCAACCAAATGCCCATGAATCTACTCAACCTATTGCTCCATCTCTCGAAGCATATCCGGTCCTAAACGCACCCTATCCTCTAATCGATCCCAACTCAAAGGAGTACGGAAAGGATGACCATAGAGTTCCTGGAAGGGAGACATGCCTATAGAGCTATGATATCCATTGTTATAAGAAAAATCCACAAGGAAAAGATATTCCTCCCAGTGCGACTATTGATCCATAACATACATGCGAAGCATGTCCTCCAAGGCCTGATTCACATGCTCAGTCTGACCATCGGTCTCTGGGTGATAAGCTAAACTGAAGTTCAACTGGGTCTCCAAAGCATGCTGAAGTAAAGACAAGATCTCTATCACAAATGATCCACCTTGGAATCCCATGCAACCTCACCACATCTTCCAAGAGAACTCGTGCAACCACCGCTATTGTATAAGAAGATAGAATAGGAACAAAATGAGAAACTTTGGTCAATCTATCAATAATGGACATGATGGAATCATGACGATGTGAAGAAACAGACAAACCCACTATGAAATCCATGGAAATGATATCCCATTTCCAATCCAGTACCAAATTAGGCTGTAAAAGCCCTGCAGGATACTGATGCTCTGCCTTCACCCACTAACATTCTAAACACTTCAATACAAAATCAGCAATGTCATATTTCATACCAGCCCAATGATATATCTATCTAAGATCTGCATGTATCTTCTTGACACCAAGGTGTTTTGAATAAGGTGCATGATGGGCCTCAGTCATGATCAAAATGTGAAGACCCTCCAAAGGAGGTACATACATCCATCCAAGATGTCGAAGAAGACCATTTGCCTCAAGATTATATCTAGAATGTCTACCCTCTAATGGCCTTTTCGACTCTATCACGGCTCTAACATCCTGATACTAGGTGTCCTGAGGGAGAACTCCAATAATTATCTCTCTCAATTCCACTCCAAGGGACAATGCTACAACCTCATGTCACCTACGACTCAAAGCATCTGCCACTACATTCTCTTTCCCCTAAATATATCGAACCTCAAAATCATTCTCACAAAAGAATTCCATCCATCTTCGCTATCAAGCATTCAAGTTCAGCTGCGTGAAAATATATTGCAAACTACGGTGATCACTATGCAGCTCAAACCGATGCCCCGATAGAAAATGTTGCCATCTAACCAATGCATGCACTACAACTGCCAACTACAAGTCATGAACAAGATAGTTCAGCTCATGGTCCTTGAGTTTGTGAGACTCATAGGCAAACACACGACCATCCTACATAAGCACTACTCCTATACCTTCTAAAGAGGCATCTGTGCATACCATAAAATCTCTGGATGGATCAGGAACTGCTAAAATCAGAGCACTAACAAGGAGTTCCTTCAAGGTACGAAAAGCTGACTCACACTGCTCTGACCAAAAAAACTTCTTCTCTTTCCTCTAAAGAGAAGTAATCGGGTTACCTATCTAGGAAAAGCTCTTAACAAAGCGACGGTAATATCCGTCCAAACCCATAAAACTTAGAACCTCTAAAACATTGGTTGGTGCTGACCAATCTACAATGGTTTGGATCTTAGAAGGATTAATAGATATACCTTCTCCCAAAACTACATGACCAAGATAGTTCACCTCTAACTAGAAGAAATCACACTTCTCCAAGTTGGCATAAAGTTGATTCTCCCTCAGCACTGCAATACCTATCGCAAGTGGCCCTCATGCTCTTCGATAGATCTAAAATAAATCTATATGTCATCCAGGAACACAAGGACAAAATGATCAAGGTAGGTGCAGAAAACCCCATTCATGAAGCTCATGAAAATTGAAGGCACGTTCATCAACCCAAATGGCACCACTATGAACTCATGGTGACCATAACAAGTACGAAATGTCATTCTATGAATGTCTGCACCATGAATGCGCAACTGATGATACCCAGATTTCAGATCAATCTTAGAGAACACCTTGGCTCCCTTTACTTGATCAAAAAGATCATCTATACAAGGTAATGGATATCGATTCTTGATGGTTACCTTATTCAGTTGTCGGTAATCAATGCATAACCAAAGAGAACCATCCTTCTTTTTAACGAAGATAACAGGTGCACCCCAAGGAGAAACACTAGGATGAATGAACCCCTTGGCCAAAAATTCCTCCATCTGCAACTTCAACTCACTCAAATCCTGAGTAGTCATCCGATATGGAGCTCTCAAAATAGGTTCTGCATCAAGAACCAACTCAATGCAAAAGTTTATGTATCACTTTGGAGGCATACCGGGAATATCCAAAGGAAACACATCGGCATACTCTCAAAGAATAGGGTGACCATCAAGAGTGATTTCTTGACTCTCTTCCTCATCCACATCCTCAAGAGCAACTGCCAAAAGTTGACACCCTTGATGCATACACCGCTTAAGTTGCATAGAGGAAATCATATGTAAGGATATCGATCTCTGAACTCCAATGATCCCCTCTTTCCTACCATGATCATCTAAACACTCTACTGTCTTCTAACAATAGTCTACACAAGCATTGTGAGATGATAGCCAATCCATCCCCAACACAACTCCATAGGACCCCAAAGGAATGACTCAAAGGTCAACTGAAGTAACAAAGGGTCCTAGGTCCAACTCACAACTAGGAATGAAGGCATCTATGGACACACACACACTGATAGCCAACTCTACTTGCCACCTATCCACCTGCTTAGCAAATGTGATCCTGCACCACTCCATAATGGATGAAGAAATGAAATAATTTGAAGCACCGGAGTTAAAAAGTATAGAGATAGTAATACCACACAACACAGTTGCAGCCTCGATCACTGTACCCTGGTGCTCAGCCTTATAATCATCAACTGCTGTAAATACTCTATAGGATCTACCTGCATCCCCCACTATCAGCTCTGATGCTACTAGCCTCTGACTACCCATCTAGTGAGAACACTTAGGGCACTGAGTGGTTATGTGACCAAATTGACCACAAGAGAAACAAGCTCCCCTACCATGTCCTCTACCTCTAGACTACCCATTGGACTGCTAGAAGCTTCCCCTACTAGGGGCTTGAGATGCACCCTGAGAGGACTACTCTAGGAACTTCTGCCTACTCCTCTACCAATTCTTTCTCTTCTTATGCTGAAAATTATCACCCTACTGGCCCTAAAACTGTTTCGGCCTTGGCTGCTGCTGCCCACCCCTAGTGGGTGCCTGAGAACCCCTAAAAGGTGCAATGGTCTGGGACTGATTTCCTCTAACTTTGGATCCACTGAAAGGAACACTCCCGATTTGCACTCTAGACTGACCACCATGTGCACGGCCAAGGTTCTACTCCACCAGCCTGGCTTTCACCATGGCTACCTCTACTAAAGTAGGCTTAAACACTCTCACTCCTCCCATGATGTGCTCATATAGACCCCTCAAGAAGTGTTGAACTAGCATTGCCCCATCGTTACCAATACCGACATACTGTTTGATCTCATAAAACCTGTGCTCAAACTCATCTACAGACATACCAAACTGGCACAAAGCATAGAACTCATCTACCCAAGACTGTCTCCACTGGGGTGAGAGAAATCATGCCTTGAATCTCTCCAGAAAATCCTCCAATGATACGGTGCTAATGCTCACACCAATCCTCTTCTCCTCTAACCACCACCAGATAGATGCAAAACTCTTGAGATGTATGATGGTGCATCTCGCCTTAGTGTTTCTACCATACAGATGCATGGTGAAACACTGATCTAAACTAATCAACCAGGTCTTTGCCTCAAGATCAGTACCTTTACTATCAAAGTAAGGAGGACGGGACCTCATCAAGTCCCTCATGTGTCCCATGGTAGCTGATTCCTAGTCTACTGGGACCTCTCTCTCTCTCTCTCTCTCTCTCTCTCTCTCTCTCTCTCTCTCTCTCTCTCCTCCAGAATCTGTTGATGCAACTCCCCTACTTGAGCATGGATGACCCAATCAGCCTTAGGTCTGGGGCCTAGTCTGGGTAGCACCTCTTGAAACATCTGCCTCAACTCTTCCCTTTCGAGAACTTGCTCTACTAAATGTTGTTCATCCTAATGAATAGACTGATACTAATCCACACTGACATGAGTGGGTGGTGGTGAAGGGATATGGCATCCTGAACCTTGACCACATCCCCCACCTCTGTCTCTATTGCGACCACCAACACCGCCTCCTCCCTTGGCTTTCCTATCCATGACCTAACATTGCACAAGAGAAAAAGGTTCAAATCTATGACAAGGATAATAACAAAGGAAACACAAACACTAAGACCTAATCAAAAGGTCAAGTTGAATGGGCTCAATATAAACTAGAGTACCCAGTGTTGAAACTTGGGCTCTATTACCAAATGTAATGCCCCACCAGGAACCCCAAAGGAAAAACCACACATCTAGGCAACTAAGGGTGAAATAATTATTTTTTTTAAGTATAATTCACATTAAGTGTTTTAATTACTACATTGCACATAATAACACAAGTGGAAGACTAACACAAGAATTCCTAAAGGGTTACCAATGAATAATTAAATGAAAGGTTAAATTCCATAATTACGATTAATCCAATTATCCATCATTTACTCATTGAACATAATATACTATATACAAATAATAGATTACACCATTTAAAGATTGAAAGGGTACAATATAATTTTCTCATCAATAAAGCATTTGCACAAAGCATAAGGATAGCTAATAAATAACCTCCAAAACTTAGGATTACATCGATCATAAAATACATGGCTTCCAATAGTACATATAAATTTTACATCTTTACCAAATTACAAGGTTACATAAATTCATTAATACAATTGACCACATAGGTCTCCAAAGTACAATAATCTCCAACATGAGATAGTGCATGAGTCACAAACCACATGAACACCTGCGAAGCCAATCCTAACATGAAGGTAAGAAACAAGAACATCCGATGGGAAGTGGCACTACCACCCATCCATGTGATCCCAAAATGGAACCACCCCACTGTGCTAGGAGATAGCAGAGGACCCTCAGGTAAGCATAAGAAAGACACAGACGAGAGTACAATATCATTCCACAATACTCCACGTGACTCGACATCACAATAAACTAGTACACTAGTGACCCTAAAGAGAGAGTGTCATCGCATAGCTTATGATGGTTACCCTAGTAGGCCTCCATAGGTCCCGGCTCCCATCCTGGGTTATCCTAGTAACCTTTCTCGAACCCCAAGTTCAATCGAAGTCTCATCCAAACCCTACCAACCCTTAGTGAAGACAAGGTGGTCGGTTTTCCATTCCAGGCCTTCCCGCTACATATTTAGCCTATACGAGCACTCAACCATGCACGGGGTACAATATCTTAATTAATGTTATAAAATACCCACCCCCTAATCAATTATTAGGTTATCACTTATTATCTGACTTTTGAGGGGTTATCCTACCAACCACTTTGGGTGCTACCCCCACTCAAAAGCCACTCTCTCATAGGACACTAAATGAACATGGTCACTCTACGAGGACCTTATGACGAAATAGACAACCATAACACCACTTTCAAAATACAGGTGGCCAAAAACAAAGACTTACTAACCCTTGGTCAACCATAACGAATAAGCACAACAAGGTTAAGACAACGATTTCATAATACATCACTTGGTCAAGAGATACAAAATACGCCACAACAGGATGACTAACAAGACGAGGAATAACAACCAAATAAACCCCTTGCAAGAAAAGCTAAATTTACCAAGTCCGAGCTCAATCAATCTTTGAGAGTAACAACATCATAAACACTTGCAATTTCATCAATTGAAAATTAAGTAAAACACCCTACATTTATTACATCATTCTAAAACGTCATTCAATTCTATTTATTTCCAATACAATATTCCAAGCAAAATAATAAAATCCATATTAAATATTTAACAATTAAAATATGAATTATATTAAAATATTTTATCTATTTCCAAATTACAACTAAATTTATCAATTAAATCTCATAACTAAATTCTTGATTTGACAAGAAAATAATATATATATATACAAATAAATTTAATAAAATAAAATTTTAAACTAAAATATAAATTTAATCCCACTATATTAAAATAGTGAACACTATTTTTTAACATACCACGAAGGGGATATAATAGCATGGGCAGTGGCCTCAACCTACCCACGGGTAGTGCTACTACCGAATGGTAGTTGACACTACCAACCAGTTGTGCTGCTACCGACCTGTAGCAGTCACTACCGACCGGTAGCAGTCACTACTGCTGGTAGTGCTACTACCTCGTGGTAGTAGTCACTACCATCGATAGTGTTGCTACCACGCGGTAGCAACAACTACCATCCCATGTGGTGGGATTAGCCCGCCACATGGGTTCAATTTATTTTATTTATTTATTTTTAAAAAAATTTAATTAAAAATTAAAACATTCATACTACACAAAAATCACTGGTAACCAGAATACAGTGAACAACAAAGTTTGAAATGAAATCTTTTCAACAAGGAATTATGTCAAACTAGTAAAGTAAAAAGGACCCAAATAGAAAGATCTTGGGGAAAACTCCAAAGAATTTGAAGGAATAAGAGAGGATTTGGTTCATTTTGTTAATTTCTTCACACATAGGAAGAATTTTCAATCAAACAAAGAGGGAAAAATTGACAAAATTTTGCTAGCATAACCCCAAATTTGGACAACTAGAAACTTGCAAACACTTAGAAAACAAATTTCATTCCATACTACACTAATAGAGGAAATAATAAAAAGCCTGATATTAGCCACCTGAGAATATTTGGTTGTCCTGTGTATGTTCATATTTCCAAGGACAAGAGAACCAAGTTTGAGCCTTCTGGCAAGAGAGGAATATTATTAGGCTATAGTGAAACCTCCAAAGCCTACCATATGTACATTACTGGATAGAAGCAAATAGAGGTTAGCAGGGACGTCACATTTGAGGAAGATGTTGCATTCAGGTAATCAAAGGGCTCATACATGGAGATAGATGATGAGACTCCTCAAGACATGGATGTTGATCATGCTCCTAAGATTTAGAGGGACACTACAAAACTTGATATGAGTAATGATCCAATTGAAACCTTGGATCCCACTGATGGGCCTAGAGATATTGTTGTGTCTCAAAAGAGACCTCTTTGGGCACAAAACACTATGCAAGAAGTAGAATAGTTTACTGCTCCTAAAGGCACATTCAGGGAAAGCAAAAGACCACAAAGATTTTCTGGTTATGTTGCATTAATGTGTAATATTATTGAGTCTAAACCTTCTAGTATAGAGGAAGCCGCAAAACAACAAGTTTGGAAAGATGCAATGGATGAGGAGTATCAATCCATTCTCAAGAACAATGTGTGGGATATTGTGCCTAGACCAAAAGGGAAGTCTGTTGTATCTTCCAAGTGGTTGTACAAGATAAAACATGTAGCTGATGGCAGCATTGAAAATTACAAGGCTAGACTTGTGGCTCATGGTTTCTCTCAACAAGAGGGAATAGATTACGAAGAAATATTTTCTCCTGTTGCTCGCTATACTTCCATTAGAACCATCATTTCCATTGAAATGGCTAAGGGATGGAAGTTGCATCAAATGGATGTGAAGACTACCTTTCTCAATGGTGTGATTGAATCAGAAGTCTACATCAAACAACTTGAGGGGTTCGTGATTCATGGGAAAGAGTCTCATGTGTGTAAATTGAAAAAAACCCTATATGGCCTTAAACAGGCTCCTCAGGCTTGGTATGAAAGAATTGATAGATACTTAGTGGGTCTGGGTTTCTACAAAAATGATGTTGATCCAAACCTTTACTTCAAGGTATTCAATGGTCATATGTTGATCTTGGTACTTTATGTTGATGACCTATTTGTTACTGGACAAGATCATCTCATTGATAGATGTAAGAAGGAGTTGACTTCCGAATTTGAGATGAAGGGCTTAGTTCTTATGCACTTTTTTCTAGGGTTGGAGGTGTGGCAGAGGCCCAATGGGATTATCCTAAGTCAAGGAAAATACACCATCGATATCTTGAAGAGATTTGGAATGACAAATTGTAAATCTATGTCCACACCAATGGAAAATAACTTGAAGAAATTAAGGGAAGCTACAGCTAGTTTAGATCTAGTGGACCCTACTATGTATAGGCAATTGATTGGGTCCTTGATGTATCTAGTTAACATGACCAGATATTTGTTATGCAGTAAGTGCACTTAGCCAGTTCATGAGTGAACCTAGACAGATACATCTAGTTGCAGTCAAGCATATCTTGAGATACTTGTGTGGCACAGTTGGATATGGCTTGAAATAATCTTCCAGTATGGACCTGATTCTTGAAGGATATTTTGATTCTGATTGGGTAGGGAGTGTTACTGATCGAAAGAGCACTTCTAGTTGTTTCTTCATCTTGGGATCTACTATGATTTCCTAGTGTAGCAAGAAGCAGTCTTCAGTAGCTCTGAGCACTACAGAGGCTATATACATTGCAACACATGTAGCAACTCGCGAAGCAGTGTGGCTTCGTAAGCTCCTTGTAGGATTGTTTGGTTAATCATTGGAGCCTACCATTATACATTGTGATAACCAAAGTTGTGTAAAGCTTTCAATCAATCCAATATTTCATGACAGAATGAAACATCTAGAGATTCAGTACCACTATATCAGAGATATGGTACAAAGGAATGTTGTTCAGTTGAGATACATTTGTACTGAGGAACATACGACTAACATTTTCACCAAGTCTCTTGCGAAAGTGAAATTTGTGCATTTTCGAGACAAGCTTGGAATTGTGGAAAATGAAGCTCTTGTTGAGAGGGAGTCTCAACATCAATAATCACTTGATATGTATTATAATGCATTCTTCTCTGTGAGAGAATTTTGAGGTGCAAGCCCTTATCATGCATTCTTCTCTGGCAAAGAAGTTTGAGATATTAGCCCTTGTCATGCATTCTTCTTTGTGAGAGAAGTTTGAGGTATTAGCCCTTGTCATGCATTCTTCTCTATGAGAGAAGTTTGAGGTATTAGCCCTTGTTATAAATTCTTCTCTATGAGAAGTTTGAGGTATCAACCCTTGTTATGCATTCTTCTCTGTGAGAGAATTTTGAGGTATCAACCCTTGTTGTGCATTCTTCTCTATGAGAGAAGTTTGAAGTTCCAGCCCTTGTTCCACCCTCTGCAAGTAGGTATGGTGGATTCACCCTCTATGAGTAGGTATGGTGAATGTCATGTGAGAGACTTCATGACTTAGCATTTGTTTATACTCAACCTCTGGGAATAGCCATGATGGACATGACTATGCAACACAGATGTCGAGAAGAATTCCTCCCTAGCTAAGAGGGTGTGTTGATATTTAGCATCGGTCAGAATTCTCAGGGCTGATCATTTTCTCAAATGCGTGAAGGGCCGAATCAGCCTTACACAGTTTATATGCCTGATTTATTATGATTTCCGCTAATTGTATTAAAAGGTCTTATTAATAAATACTCTCATCACCCTTGGCATAAGACGTGACCCTTGGCATACGACGTATTTGTGAAGATTCATGCTAACCGATGTCTAAATGAATAAAGACATGTTGGTTAAGGCCGACTTTTGGTAAAAGTCATGTCACTTCATCATGTTGAGGATGGATATATAGATCAATGCATTACATCTCATTTGGTGTCTCGTGGTGATCATCAAGCAAATCGTATTATTCATTACAACAGTTCATGTTATTTATTAACAACAATTTGTGATATTTATCTACAATAGTTTGACATTTATCTCCAGCAGTCTAATAAACATCTATAGTAATTGTATGCTTATAGCAGATTGTATACATTGAACAAAAGTGTTCAATAAATTGTTTTATGCTAGGGGTGATTTAAGTTCATTGTAAAGACATATTGTAATTGATAAATGATATAAGAAATATTGTTGTTGGGTTTTTCACCTTCAAGAGGAAGGTTTTCTCAAGATAAACTTTGGGTAATTGTATTTGATTTATTGACTATCTAATCTAATCATAAAACTTAACAACAATCTCATCTATGTTTCAGTTCTAGATGTTCATTGTGAAGGGAATCTTGCTATTTGATAATGGCTTGTCCCACATGTTGAGATCTCTCTTAGTGGAGATGAATGCAAGAAATATTGAGAAGTAGCTAGATGGGAAGTACAAGATAACTGGTGGCATGGATGTTTTGACACTATTGGTTGTGAGCTAGTAGTGTACCTAAGAGCACCAATGGCTGATATGTTCCTTGAATAGACATGATCACATCTAGATTAAGCTAGATTACAATTTCATAATGCACAATCAGCCAGTCCAATTCCATATTCATGTTTCCAAGATGTTGTTGGAGTAAACATCTAGAAACACACTCTATTGTTGAATTTTGATAAATGTATCATAGCAGAATGGCAAATTGCCATTTGATGATGGCTTGGTGATAATCTAGCAGGTAATGCATGATTGCCACCAAATTAGTTATTTGGACATAATGGGTTGCGATTTAAAATTGCACCCAAGAGTATCAATATGTGATCTATACCTTGAAGATTGGTTGTATCATATGATCATATCTAGTGAAGGCTAGATTCTATGCTCATATGCACATACAGATATTGAACATGCTTGTATTCATACCCTCAAGGTTTAATCATCTAAAGTAGTTCAAATTCCTACAACTTTGAAATTTCAAGGTCAAATATATAAAAATTAGAATGTGACAGAAAAACAAGGCAGCATTAAAGTAATCCCAATCTGAATCCTTGTATAGTAAAGTAGTTAGGAATAAAAATAGTTTAAAACAACAATTGTTGTGGCAATTAGCTTTCACCATTTCACCATCTTCAAATATCCTAAATTATAAAAACTACATATTTTATAAATGAGTAGAAACAATTGACCTGATGTACAAAAGAGGATTCAAAATCAGAAAATACATTTCTTCTTGGTAGGGTGTGTTGTGGACTTCCTTCCTTATCTTCTTCATCTATAATGTTATCAACCAGAACCAGTCCTTATGTGGCTATGGGACAGATCGCTTGAACTTGTTGGTTTGAGTTTCCTTAAACATGTTTGTCCTGATAGTTATCCACCTATTTATTTGTGGAAACTTTGATAAGCTCTTGAAGCATACGATCACTACTCTACCTGTGACCTATTCTCAAGTATCTAAAGCCCCCATTTTTTCCATGCATTGTAATTGTCTAGAAGGGTTTGGTTATTTGCTAGAAGGGTTTGAAGGTTTATAAAAAAATTTGTTTACTTTGCTTCTAGTTAGGAGAAAGACAATTTCATTCATTAATAGGAAGATTGAGTGCATTGGTGGTCATCATGGATTTAAGCTTTTTCATGGTTGCAACTTGCATCTATTAATGAGATAAACTTTGCTAAAATATTTTAACTTGTAGACAACTTTGATGTGCAATTTGAAGTGGCAAAGTTTTCTCTGGAAGCTTCTAAGACTGGTTTGGAGGTAAATTCTTGGGGCTTGAGACTCATTAATGACATAGGGGAATTTAGTTCATAGGATGTTGAGTAGAAAAGAAGATTTGGAATAGAGGCCATGGATGGCTAGCATGGAGAGGGAAGGGTTGTGGGCATATATGAGGTCTTTTATTTGAGTAGGGTGGGTAGAGTTTATGCAGGGGAGAAACTTTGACATTGAGCTTTCACTCGGTGGATTGCATAGGATGACAACTAGAGCATGGATTGGGACTATTATTAGAGAGATTTTGTTGTTATTTAGATGAAAGACTGGACCTTATCACATTCTGTTATTGTAAGGAATGTACTTAATTTGTGGAGTAGGTTGTTGCATTACTAGTATTAAGCATTAGCTAGGTGGCTAGAAACATCTCTTGTCGATTTCAATGTTCCTTCCCCATGTGCTTCAGGTCTTTGTCTTCCTTATGATAGCTGATGAATTTTTATTTTGCTTTAGAAACCCTCTTCTTTAGGGCTTGATTTCCATTTGTCATTTTAGACTGCAATCAGGAGGCTACGGACATCTGAAGCTTTAGCTTTATTTCTAAGTTTGTGACTTCTTATCATAGGAAGAGGGTTAAGGTAGAGATTTACTTAAGGGAGAGATTTACTTTAGTCAGTAATTATTTGAAAGGATAGGGGCCTATGTAGTTAGCCATTAAATTTGAGGTTTTGTATTTAATATTGACAAATTACACTCTCAAGTGTTTATGTGTAAATTTTGGCTTTATAGCATTAAGGACGGGGACATTAAATAGGTTATCCACAATTTGTGTTTTTTTTGTTCAACAATAAGTGTATTGCTCAAGGATGAAGGCATCATCTATATACTAATAGATCTAGATCTACTCACCTTGTAAGGGGTGAGGAAGAGCCATACTATCTAGGGGCCATATAAAAGGGTGTGAAAAAGGTGATTATGGGAAAGTTGAGATGAAATTAGAGATATTGGATGGTAAAAAAATGAGTAGAAATGGGAAGTTTGGTGGTGGAATTGAATTGGCATGAGGTTTTTGTTTGGTGACAAGGTTAAGGTGTGGAAGGGTTGGAGCATAGTGTGGATATGTTTGGGAAATTGGAAGGGGATGAATTGGGTGAAGGATTATATACCTAAGGGATTTGAGTCAGGTGGTAGAGGGGGGTTTGTACTTGCAATTAAGAAATCAAAGAGATAAGCCACATAAAGTAAGTGGGTTAAGGAGGGTGCAATAAATGATAGTTGAGGGGATAAACATAGGGGTGTGTGGCTTAAGTGAGCTTGTAAAAAGCAAATCATCTTTATACCAATTGGATGAATTGTGGAGTGGTTTGAATGAATGTCACCCCTGTTGGTAGTCTTAGCGTTAAGATGGCTTTGAGCTTCATTGCCCATTAACATCACTTGAAAAATCTGAGTAGGATTATTATGAGAAAATTGTAGAATATGGAGAACCTTGCTTGTTGTCTTCAAAGCATGAATTTGGTTACCATATACCATTTTGTTCCTTTCCCACTTTACATGGAGAGCACTACTTTGAGCTTGGTTGAGAGTCTTGAGAGTACTCAAATTACCATTCCATTCATCCTATAGATACTAGTGAGTAGGCATTGGTTAGATATTATCATTTGTTTATCAGAGTAGCTTCTATAGCATGTTGATCACCGCTCATTAGTTGCCTTATATTGGCAATTGGAATGGCTTTTATAGGATAAGAAATTGGAGTCCAATGCTTAGAAATAGGAGTTCAACAAAGTTCTCAACACTCTTGTTGATAACCTGGCAGTAGCTAGAGATTGGAATGTTAGCTTCATCCCTTAATATGCTCTTGATGGCTGCCTGATTGGGTTGCCTTTGTCGACCCCATTGGAATTGAATTTTACTTGGCGTTGTGGAGGTACATTCCCAAGATTGGGATGGATTAATTTTAATTATGGTGGAGATGAATTAGAAGGGTAGCTTCCAATTTCTAGATAAGTGGAAGTATGTCATTGATACTGGGTGCTAATTTGGATTTTTCATGTTGTATGATGGTGATTGTGGAGCATACTATTGTTTTCTTTTCTCATAGATTTCATGTGTGATGGATAGTATTATCTTGTGTGGGAGGAAAAGATGTTGATTTTTGGTTTTCCTTGTAGCACAAGTATCCATTAAATTATAAATGTCATCCTTGAGATTGGATTGGTACATATTGGCTTGGCTGTTGTCAACCAAACCTGTTTTGCATATTTGATGTTCTACTTTGAGATGCTAGTTTATCTATATTGCCTTGTTCTAATTGGTTCATTGATTAGGTCCTTGTTAGTCCTTTTGGAGATTGTAAAAACTAAGAATCTAGTTATGAATGGGAATCCAACAGAACAATTTGATTTTCATCCAAGTGTTTATTTTTCTTATGTTATAGTTGTGGTTGAGGCTTAAGATGATTCTAGCAAATAACATTGTAGGCTCTGTTGAGGTTGCAGTTTGCTGATGCATAAGGTAGATAGCAAAGCCCATTTTCCATTGTACTAGAAATGAAAATTCTATTTGAGAGTTCTTTAAATAGAAGTTGAATTATGATAGGACTACCCAAGAACACTTCTTCACCATATTTTTGAGTAAAGGAGTCAGGATGACTCTAAAATATGTCACCTTTTCCATTCCCCAATTGATCACTTGTCACCTCCAATCTTCAAGATTAAGGTTGGAGAGGAAAGGTTAATCTTACCAACTATCATTCTAGAAATGGATAAAGGTACCATTTTCTATTAGCGAATGTACATATCTATTAATTTCACTAATTCCATTTTTTTAAAATTATTTTTTGTTGATGATATCTTTAGTGGCCATTTTCAATGAAGAAAGGATATTGGGTTGTTTGTAGAGAGCTTGCAATTACTTATAATGATATTGTGCCAAGGATCATTTAGATGATGCATGAAGTACCAAATGGTCTTCGTAGCAAAATATAGATTGAAATCATTGTGTAGGGGAAAAAGCGAGACTAGGTAAACATACCCTAATCCTACCTTTTGACACACATTACGGAATATAAAAGAGCCTAGAGATATCGCACAATTGGCTACTTCTTTTTGTGAAAGAGAGAGCCACGGGATATCTATTAGGATTTCTATTCCCTTGTTGAAATTGAAAGCTAAAATGATACAAGTTCAAACCCTAATCCCAAAATGCAAGTATGAACTAATAACAAGATTGCAGAATTGAGATTAAACAATGAATAGTTGTAAATACAAGGATGAAATAAGAATGCAGATGTGTACCCAGAGTCAAAATCGGACTGAAAATGTTCAGGACGGGGCGCGGGCGCCACTGTCCTGAAAACTGCACCGGAAACCACTGTTCTGCACTCTGAAACACTGTCGGGAAGCTGTCTGAAAGCTGTCTGTCCGGAGGACCAGGGCGCCCAGCGCCTCTGTCCCAGGGACCAGGACGCCCAGCGCCCCTGTCCCAGTCTTCTACTCTGCAATTTGATATAGAGTGTTGTCTCGCCCTTCTCTCTCTGGATCTGTATCCCACGGCGTCGTCCGAATCCCGAAACCTGCAATGATATCTGAAAAAGGGTGTATGGGCGGCTATATAGGGTTTTGCCTTAGTCAAACCCCCGCTTCAGTGATTTCCACCTCCACGAATAGCCAAGTTGTTTTGTAAAATGTATTGTGTGTGCAGACCTAGTGTGTGTGCAAGGTCCTAAAATGCAAGAAAGCAAACTAGAGCAACCTAGAAAGTAAACCCTAATTGCTTGTAAATGATAATGTAAATGCTCTAAATCAAGATGCAATGTGATCTAAAGCATGAATAAATGATATATTGAAGCTTATGTAAATACATGAAAACAACATGAAATCATACCCAACCCTCAAGGGAGGAGTACAAGCCAATCTTCAGTCGGTAATCTCCTATTGTTCTTCAATGTCTTCCAAGCCCTAAGTGGATGAATGAATTTGATAGATTCTTGATAGAAGGATGTTGAATGTTGTTGAAGTCTTCAAAGATCTACTCTTTCACTGCATATGAGGTTCCTCAAAACAAAAATCGGATCCCTTCAAATGAAGAAAGAGAGCTCTTATGTAGGAAACCCTAGGTCGTAATTTCGTCTTTTGGCCGACCTAGAGATTGAATATCCCGCCAATTTCTTGGGGTTAAGCTTTATTTTATGATTGGATCGTGCTCCCAAAATTTCGAGAAAAATGTTCAGGACCATGTGCACTCTGGGCGCCACGGTCCCGACAACTTTTCACCAAATTTTTAGGGCCGTCGGATATGATGATTTTAGAGAGAATCCCGAAGTTACAAGTGATTTCGAGATGTTTTGACCCCGAAACCAAGCCCCCAAGTTCGAAATAGGACTTAATTAGGGTTTTTGATTGAGTGATGTATTAGAGGAATAAAATGCAAAGGGCACGCTTTTGACGAAAGGGCCCAACTTTATGATGTAGAGGATGATGAAATAGGACCTTAGACCTAATTAATTCGATTAATTAAGTGCTTAAGGAGAAATGCAATGCAGAATGTAAAATGCACTAAGGCGGGTGCTAAACTAGGTGTGAAATTGTACTACCCTAGCGAGTGCATACAATTTACGACGCTACATTTAGCCCCCACTTTAGCGGTCATATGAGTACTACGTGCATATGCAAGCTAAAGTACAGAAAAGTAAACATTATTTGAAAAAGGATATATCCATAAGTTGTCGGACGAAGCCCCCAGCGGTATCTGCAGTACACAGTTAGGAACCGCATCCTACAAAACACACGTTAGATCACAAAATCACCTAATGCTTACTAGGGAAAGTGATGAAATCTGTGAGTAGCTATATGCCCCCTCTGTTTTGACTTGCTTATTAGGGAGGTTAAACAGGGTAGCATGTTTACTTACGACAAATTGTGTAATAGAGTATTGATGAGGGGTGTTCACTAAATAGGCTTCATCAGAGAACTTTTTGGAACATCCCGAGAGTAGGGGAAGGAAAATACAATTCCAATGCAACAAACGGTTCGAAAATCGCATCTCCCAAACCCAAGTTATGATAAAATGAATGATAGAGGAAAATTAGGGTTTCAAAAATAGAGATAAACAAATGAAAGTATATACCTTGAAAGTGACACTTGCATTTGTCACTTTGTTGATTTCAGAATACTATTCAGTGCAGCGGAGCCCACATAGCCATCATCATGCCTTCACGACGACCGGAGCGTCCCACGAGGATTGAGAACCTGCGCCAGGCCGTGATCGACGACGAGCCACTGGACGAGGTGAGTTGACTGAATGTTTGAATTTTGATTTTTCGCATGTTTGACTTTTTTGTGATCGTATGCGGGCCTTGAAGGCTGACCGAGGCCCACCCAGGGCGTCATGGTCCCTGTGGGGCGCCCTGGTCCCCTCAGGGCGCCATGGTCCCTGACAGGGGCGCCATGGTCCCTGACAGGGCGCCATGGTCCCCAATCAGGGCCTGGCGAGGGGTTTCAGGGCTAGCATATGATGTGCGACAGTTTGCATTAGCGATTTTGATGATCGAGTACTGATTACGGTCATGTTTTTGTGTTGCAGGGTCTCCCATACATGAGAGAGCATACAACGGGACATATTCTTCGCAGTTTGCGAGATCAGATTCCACGACTGACTCAGTCAGAGAGAGACACACTATCGATTGTGGGATTGTGGTATGTGATCCTCATGCCAGCCATTCAGTTCCATCCTGCGATGTTGATGGCATTGATGGAGCGATGGGATCCTGACACATGCACTTTTCACCTTCCAGTAGGAGAGATGACGGTCACACTCGAGGATGTGTACTGTATACTTCATCTTCCTATTAGAGGAGCGACTGTTACATATACGACCGATCGGTCAGCAGAGGATCATCAGAGAGAGCAGGTGTATTGCATAGGGAGAGTCATGCCGAGCGAGACGAGAGGTCGCATCATGGTTAGCTGGCTCTTACATCCTACAGGGGAGGTACCCCTTCTGAGATGCCTTATGATAGCCATCATAGCACTAGCCGTCTGCCCTAATGGGCAAGGGACACACATGCATGGGGGTCTCACATGGTGTATCAGAGTGATGGAGAGACACAGGAGAGTGTATGCTTGGGGTCAGAGTATGCTTGCACATCTCTATCACGACCTTGAGGAGTACGTATTTGGACAGGGTTTCCGTTTGATGACATGTACACTTCTGCAGGTGTGGATTTTAGAGCACTTCACATGCACCAGGCCCGTCAGCTTTCTGCTGAGTACAGCGAGTGAGCGACCTAGGGTGTTCACTTATCCACTTACCAGCGAGTGGAGATTTGGAGATTTGTTATATTGGAGAGTGATTTTTGACAGACTGACAGTCGAGGTGATAGTGTGGAGACCTTACCTACGGATGCACAGATGGGATGGTATGGAGAGATAGTTAGCATGCCTACAGAGGAACCGCCTGCTGCAGGGACGATATGCACACATCATAGTCCCATTCTACTTTGACCGAGTACGGAGGCAGTTTGGGCTAGAGTAGTGTGTTCCAGCCGATGTGCCCATCTATACTCGACACTCACAGGTCCTTCCCAGACCTAGAGCAGTAGCGAGACCGACGGTAGATGACATCGAGATGATAGACTTAGAGGGATCTGATCAGGATGTAGTCACTGATTATTCTGCAGAGCCTGGAGCACAGCGCAGATATGTTTCATGGTTTATGAGATCATATCCAGGTCCTATCTTTCCACCAGATCATCCGACAGGCTATCCAGGCCCATGGAGACATGGAGACTGAGACGAGGACCAGGGATCCAGGTCAGAGGAGCCAGAGGAGGGAGAGGGTCATGAGGAGGTGGGAGATCCTGATCCACCTACAAGTGATCAGCCCAGTGCCGAGGAGGAGGAGGAGGAGGATACAGATAGAGAGGAGGACGAGGAGGATGCAGGTGATGATGGGGATGAGGACGAGGATGAGGATGACGAGGAGGACGATGAGGAGGAGGATAGAGATGATGAGGAGGAGTCAGATGCAGCTCCCCACCATTCAGGAGACGATACCATAGCTCTGGATCCACCTCTTATTCCCCAACAGGGGGAACATGAGGCGATACGGAGACCTGTTCCTAGTACCGTCTAGCCTACACCCATCGTGGATAGATTATTCGAGCGAGGGGAGCCTAGCGGTTCCCAGGCACAGATGCTACCATATCATGATCCCTACTGGCGCGAGGGAGATCCAGGTATAGTAGGTTTATATTGATTGATTAATGTTTTGATGATATAGAATGGTACTAACAAAAAATCTGTTCTACTACCATAGCTAATGTGCAGGAATGGCATTCCCTGATTCAGCAGGCAATGATAGACATTTCTATGATAGCACAGATCCCCAGTTCCTCACAGATTGCCTATAGGCCTCAGGGGAACGCGGGTCGGCATGAGGATTTGTTTTTCCCATTCCGAGTATAGGTAGATATATGGAGGGAGAGAGAGAGAGTCCTATCAGAGGACCTCCAGCAGGCGCGGCAGAGAGAGAGAGTCCTATCAGAGGACCTCCAGTAGGCGCAGCGAGATCTAGCAGCGGCTCAGACCGAGGCTACCACCTATCGCGTGATCCTTATGGATAGGGATCGTAGGAGTTCCTCTCGGAGTCACTCACGATCTGTATTGCGCTACACACCCATGGGTCCACCTTCACGGCCAGATCAGGAGGGAGTGTCCAGTTGACACTCTCCAGCCACTAGCCCTAGGGATAGGAGATGATTTTATGATGTAAAAGGGAGGTCACATTTTGGATATACAGTGACCTATATTTGTATACGATCCACACATATATATATGTATATATACATGCTTCTCTTTTGTCTCAAATGTGTTATCTTTAATGCTTAAAACAATGTATATTTTGTTTTGATTAAATCTAATACATTTGGTAAATGTACATGTATGTTCAGAATTTAATTTCCATGTGATTGATTTCTCAATGCTCCATGATTAAATTGATACATGTGTGACTTAATTAAAATATTTAATCAAGTACTACATTGATGATAAGGAAGAAATATGCATTAAGTCTAAGAATCATATAACTAATGTGATTTAATTTTGAACTTAAACACAACATGATACGATTCTACTTAACACATAAAGACACTGTATAATATGCTAGCATAATGGAAATGTAAATCTTTTACAATTTACATAAATGAATTCAAGACAAACTATAAAGTAAGAAGGCACGCTTGTCAGGAACGAAGCAATATAGATTAAACATCATAACATTTAATTCTATTTTGCTTTAATTAAGAGATACTAACATATTATCCAATGTTGAAGAATTGAAAAGAAGATAGATGAGAAACGAAGAATTAAGCATAATATCTACGCAAGTGCATAGCATTGATAGGATCTTTAAGAGGCGTACCATCTACATTCGCTATTTTGTAAGCACCTGATCCATAATCCTCAATGGCGATATATGGTCCAAGCCAATTAGGACTAAATTTTCCCTTTTCTGCAGGTAAGGCATTCACATTGCGCTGATTCTCATAAAGGACTAAGTCACCTACTGAGAAGGAACGTTGAATAACCTTATCATTATAGCTTCGTTGTAGAGTTTTGTGATATGCTTGAATATGCTCAAGAGCATTTATACGCTATTCATCAAGCATCTCAAGCTGTTGAAGTCGTTGTTCTCTATAAGAGTCATCATCTACTATACCTTTGAGAGAAACCCTAAGTGATGGAA
Source organism: Cryptomeria japonica (assembly GCF_030272615.1). NCBI lineage: Eukaryota > Viridiplantae > Streptophyta > Pinopsida > Cupressales > Cupressaceae > Cryptomeria > Cryptomeria japonica. The sequence continues at coordinate 198,810,818 of NC_081409.1, read as the reverse complement.
TCTCTAATTCTAAGGGCATAATAGCATCAGCACCATAAACAAGATTATAAGGAGTGATTCCTGTAGCAATTCGTACACTCGTTCGGTAGGCCCAAAGAGCATAGATTAGCTGGTTACTCCAATCCTTACCATGCTTATTTACGGTTTTGCAAAGAATTTGTTCAATTATTTTATTGGATGATTCGGCTTGGCCATTTGACTGAGGATAATATGGTGTAGAAAATCGATGCTTGATATGATACTTCTCGAGGAATTTCTTCACGTCCTTGTTCTTAAATGATGTCCCATTATCTGAGATAATAGTGGAAGGTATCCTGAATCGAGAAATGATGTTTTCTAGAAGAAATTGACAAATCACTTCAGCAGTAGTAGAGCGAAGGGGAATAGCTTCTACCCACTTTGTAAAGTAATCTGTTGTGGTTATAATGAAGGTGTGTCCTTGAGATGAAGGAGGAGAGATTTTTCCAATAAGATCCAAACCCCATGCAGAGAAAGGCCAAGAAGCTACTTGAGAACGGAGTTCTTGGGCAGGAGCATGAATCAGATTATTGTGTTGTTGACATTGATGACATTTCTTAACAAATGAAAAGGAATCCTTCTGCATAGTTTGCCAATAGTATCCCATACGAAGCAATCTATGAACTAAGGATTTGCCCCCAAAATGCCCCCCACAGGCACCTGAATATGCCTCTTCAAGAGCAACAGGGATTTCTGACTTGTTAAGACAGCGAAGGAGAAGACCATCATAACCCCTTCGGTAAAGAACATTAGAAAGAATGATATACCTAGCAGACAACTTGCGAATTCTAGCCCTAGTGTTCCTATTGGCAGAATCAAGAAAGGTACCATCGGTCAAATATCTTACAATATGAGAGTACCATTCATCTGAGTCTATAAGGTCACAACATGTTACCAAGCTAGAATCGTCTACAATAGCTGGAGAAATAAGGTTGTGAATAACGAATTTAAGATCAACCACAGGGTCCTCTAAAGATACAAGAGAAGCCACACATGCCATTGCATCCACATGTCAATTATCCTTTCGAGGAACGGGTTCCATGGTATAAGAATCAAAATTTTGTAATAAAGAGATAGCAAGGTCTTTATATTGTGATAATTTGGCTTGTTTTGCTTGATACATTCCTGTTACTTGTCTTATAATCAATTGCGAATCTCCATAGATATGTATGTGTTTTATATTCAGAGCTAAGGCTACTTTTATTCCCGCTATAAGAGCCTCATACTCAGCAATGTTATTGGTACACAGGAAATTTAGACGATATGATAAGGGAATAGGTTTCTTTGTAGGAGAAATTAGAACAACACCTGCCCCCGATCCCGTACGACACTTAGAGCCATCAAAGTATAACTCCCAAGTTTCATCTTTCTCTATAGAAAGAATGAAGTCATTAGGAAAAGATTCAGGGTTAGGGAAGAAGAAAGGTGAAGGGGCCTCAACTAAGTGATCGGTCAACGCTTGTCCTTTAATTTCTCTTTGTGAAACAAATTTAAGGTCAAATTCAGTTAACATCATAACCCACTTAGCTAGACGTCCTGATAAATCAGTTTTAGAGAAAAGATGCTTCAAAGGATCAAACTTTACCATGACATGGACTTCTGAATTTAAAAGATAATGTCTCAATTTCTGAGTCGCAAACACCAAGGCCAAGCATTGTCTTTCTATCACAGAATATCGGGTCTCATAATCGAGTAAGGTACAACTTATGTAATAAACCGGACATTCCTTACCATCTTTATCATGTTGTGCTAACAATGTTACGAGAGCATGAGAGGAAGCAGCTGTATACAGAAGGAAAGGTTTAGAAAGTTTGGCAGGTTGTAGAATAGGAGGACTAGCCAAATACATTTTTAAATCTTCAAATGCTTGCTGACAATCCTCATTCCATTGAAAAGTGATATCCTTTTTAAGAAGTTGAGTAAAAGGAAAAGTACGATCCGCAAGTTGAGACACGAACCTACGAATAGCTTAAATCTTTCCTTGTAAGCTTTTAAGTTGAGAGACATTTCTAGGAGGTGGCATATTAACAATAGCATCTATTTTCTTAGTGTCCACCTCAATCCCATGATGCGAAACTATGAATCCTAATAGTTTTCCACTATCCACACCAAAAACACATTTTCGGGGATTCAAGCGCATGTGATATTTACGAATTCTTTCAAAGATTTGAAGAAGGATTTTAACATGATCCATGTGAAGAAAGGATTTAGCTAAAATATCATCAACATAATCCTCTAAAATCTTATGCATATAATCATGAAAGATAAGGGTCATCGCTCGTTGATAAGTTGCACCGACGTTTTTAAGTCCAAAAGGCATCATTATCCAACAAAACGTACCCCAAGGAGTGGTGAAATCGGTTTTGAATTGATCTTGAGGGTTTATGAAAATTTGATTGTATCCTGAAAAACCATCCATGAAGGATAACAAGGCATGTCTTGCCGTAGAATCAACTATCATGTCAATATTTGGAAGAGGGAAATCATCTTTTAAAGAAGCCTTATTAAGATCCCGAAAGTCAGTACACATTCTTATTTTGTTGTCTGGTTTAGCCACAGTGACAATATTTGAAATCCATGGGGAATAGTCAATAGGGCGGATAAATCCAGCCTCCAATAATTTTTCAATCTCAGCCTTAACAAGAAGAGCCACCTTAGGATTCATTTTTCGAATCTTTTGTTTCATGGGCTTAGCATCAGGAACTAAGACAATATTATGAGTAACGATCTTAGGATCTATACCAAGCATGTCAGAAAAGATCTCAAGGAATTCATGTAATAGTTCTTCATATTGTTTCTGTTCCTCTTCATCCAAACATTTTCCAATTTTAATAACTTTCTCTTTGTTGCAAGGATCCATCTTAACATCAGTGGTGTCACTTATGAGAAGATTACTTTGTTGAGGAGTATCCTTTAACTGAGGGAATTCTTTCACAATCTCATCGTTATCAATCTCTTTTCCAAAATAGGTTTCAGTGTTCAAACAATAAGGGAGTCCCCTATTATGATGATAACGAGGAAGAGTGTCATAGGCTCCCAAGAACTTAGCTAAAGCATCGTCAGTAGGGAAGATATCCAAAGCACAGTCACCCGAAGAATCCTCATCAATATACTCAGGATGCTGTATTGATAAAGATGTAGAGATAGCATTAACACTAATGCATGGTCTTTTAGAAGCTTTAGTACATCTGCAGGGATTATAGCCAAGTCCAAAGGCATAATGTTGAAAATTAGTCTCTAGAGGAACTCTTATCCCTTGTTCATGAGCACCACAACCTTTTCCATGATACCCATGCTTAGCAAAAATGCGAAAACCACGACCATAACGATCAGCCATTTCAGGAAGAGAAGGTGGTCTTTCATAAGACAAAGAATCAAACTCTTCATAATTAGAGGTGTGAGGAGAAGAAGTTTGAGAAGCGGTGACAAAATTATTACTCATAGATTTAGGTAAGGTTGATTGATTTTTAGCTTCTTCTTTCTTTTCAACTTTATGATTTTCAGCTTCTGCCTTCTTTTCAACTTTAATTTCTCTAGAAGGAACCTTATATTCTCCTACAAAGGTAGGGTTAAAATCAAGAGATCCCCAATCATCTTCTGCGAGAACCTTCTCAGGATCAAAATCCTTTTTATGTGTAGTTTCAAGTTGAGAAGGATCTTCTTCAGGAGCTCCAGACTCATCCAAAGAATTTTGATCATCGGAGAGCGAAGACTCATCGATAGGTTTCTTGTTTAAAGAGTCATCACTAGACGAGGATGGCTTAGAAGAATCTCCTTTAGAATTAGATGTTTGTAGACAAGCTTGAAAATTAGTATCACCTATCAAAGTATGTCTTATTGTTATAAACAAATTTAACTTGTCTATGTAATGTAGAGGGGACAGCTTGCATGCTGTGAATCCAAGGCCTCCCTAATAACAAGTTGTATGTTAAATTTCCCGACATAACATGGATAGGAGTAGGCAAAGTAACAGGTCCCACTGTGAGAGGTAAGGTGATGATACCTAATGAAGTCTTAGCCACATTGTCAAAGCCACGAATGGGATGAGAGTCAGGCTCAATAAGAGACGTATCCACATTCATCTTATGCAATAGATTAATACTACACACATTAAGGCCAGAGCCATTATCTACTAGTGTTCGTCTTATAGCAGTGTCTTTCATAATAACCACAATCATCAAGGGATCATATTGTTGTTGAATTTCACTAGTAGGCAACTCATCTTGGGTAAACACAATTTGAGCTTTAGGATTCATCACAGAGTTAACAAAAGATGCTATATTACTAGATGTATTCGGTGGAGGAACATTCAAATCTTTCAAGGCATCTTGTAACATTCCATGATGAGCGGAAGAAGTTTGAATCAAATCCCAAAGGGATATCTTAGCAGGGGTAGCTTTAAGTTGTTCTATGAGATCATATTCCTTACCCATAACTTGCGAAATACGGGGAGCTTGCGGAAGAATTGGTTGAGGATTAGGAAGAGAAACTGGAATAACAGGAGGAGGATTAGGTTGCCTATTATTTCTGGTATGATAAGTATGGGCAACCACATGATAACTCTCTCTAGTTATTTGCTTAGCATAACTATAAGGACTTATAGGTTTTCTTCCTTGCACGGTGATGATTGGTTTATTCGGGGTACGAAAGGAATCATGATCATACCTTCCTTGGACAGTAAGGAGAGGTGATTTAGGAACTTGAAAGGTGGGAGAAGGATAAGCACCTTGGACTTCAAAGAGAGGCTTATTATGTTCATTCAAGTTTATCATGTTAACCAATTTAGAGGTCTTGTTCTTGTTTAAAGATTTCAATAAAGCCACAAAGTCATCAAGAGCATCATCCAACAAAGCATGATCATATCGGTTAAAAGGTTTGTCTTTTGATTCAAAAGGAGACATCTCCTCATAGAGGGGATTATTGAAAACAACCATGTTACTAGATTCAGGGGAAGAGTGATTAGGAATGTATCCTTGAGAGGAATCATTCGACTTATCTTTCTCATCACACCTAAATGGCATAGTAACAAGGTTTATGAGTTTTTGGTAAAATGAAGGTTTGACATCCTTAGGGTTTAAAAACTCATCTAAAGCTTCATCTAATTCATCTTGGCTATACTCATAATAATCATCGAAAGCATGAACATTTTGCAAATAAAAATCTGACATTTTGAAAAGATTGCATAAAATTTAAACACACAATGCAAAGAAACACACTCTTTTTTTTTTTTTTTCTCTTTCTCTTTTAATGAAAATGAAATGAAAACACACTAAATCTAGATCTAGATCTAACAAATGCAATGCAAGAGGAAGCAATGATAGTTTCACGTCGGGTTCACCAAAATGTGTAGGGGAAAAAGCGAGACTAGGTCAACATACCCTAATCCTACCTTTTGACACACATTACAGAATACGAAAGAGCCTAGAGATATCGCACAATTGGCTACTTCTTTTTGTGAAAGAGAGAGCCATGGGATATCTATTAGGATTTCTATTCCCTTGTTGAAATTGAAAGCTAAAATGATACAAGTTCAAACCCTAATCCCAAAATGCAAGTATGAACTAATAACAAGATTGCAGAATTGAGATTAAACAATGAACAACTGTAAATACAAGGATGAAATAAGAATGCAGATGTGTACCCAGAGTCAAAATCGGACTGAAAATGTTCGGGACAGGGGCGCGGGCGCCACTGTCCTAAAAACTGCACCGAAAACTGTTGTTCTGCACTCTGAAACACTGTCGGGAAGCTGTCTGAAAGCTGTCTGTCCGGAGGACCAGGGCGCCCAGTGCCTCTGTCCTAGGGACCAGGGTGCCCAGTGCCCCTGTCTTGGCAAGACCAGGGTGCCCAGCACCCCTGTCCCAGTCTTCTGCTCTGCAATTTGATACAGAGTGTTGTCTCGACCTTCTCTCTCCGGATCTGTATCCCACGGCGTCGTCCGAATCCCGAAACCTGCAATGATATCTGAAAAAGGGTGTATGGGCGGCTATATAGGGTTTTGCCTTAGTCAAACCCCCACTTCGATGATTTCCACCTCCACGAATAGCCAAGTTGTTTTGTAAAATGTATTGTGTGTAGACCTAGTGTGTGTGCAAGGTCCTAAAATGCAAGAAAGCAAACTAGAGCAACCTAGAAAGTAAACCCTAATTGCTTGTAAATGATAATGTAAATGCTCTAAATCAAGATGCAATGTGATCTAAAGCATGAATAAATGATATATTGAAGCTTATGTAAAGACATGAAAACAACATGAAATCATACCCAACCCTTAAGGGAGGAGTACAAGCCAATCTTCAGTCGGTAATCTCCTATTGTTCTTCAATGTCTTCCAAGCCCTAAGTGGATGAATGAATTTGATAGATGCTTGATAGAAGGATGTTTAATGTTGTTGAAGTCTTCAAAGATCTGCTCTTTCGCTGCATATGAGGTTCCTCAAAACAAAAATCGGATCCCTTCAAATGAAGAAAGAGAGCTCTTATGTAGGAAACCCTAGGTCGTAATTTCATCTTTTGGCCGACCTAGAGATTGAATATCCCGCCAATTTCTTGGGGTTAAGCTTTATTTTATGATTGGATCATGCTCCCAAAATTTCGGGAAAAATGTTCGGGACCATGTGCACTCCGGGCGCCACGGTCCCGACAACTTTTCACCAAATTTTCAGGGCCGTCGGATATGATGATTTTAGAGAGAATCAAAAAAGTTACAGGTGATTTCGAGATGTTTTGACACCGAAACCAAGCCCCCAAGTTCGAAATAGGACTTAATTAGGGTTTTTGATTGAGTGATGTATTAGAGGAATAAAATGCAAAGGGCACGGTTTTGACGAAAGGGCCCAACTTTATGATGTAGAGGATGATGAAATAGGACCTTAGACCTAATTAATTCGATTAATTAAGTGCTTAAGGAGAAATGCAATGCAGAATGTAAAATGCACTAAGGCGGGTGCTAAACTAGGTGTGAAATTGTACCACCCTAGTGAGTGCGTACAATTTACGATGCTACAATCATTCATCTCTCTGATGTTTAATTGTTCATCAACAGGGTTATCTTCTTCATCCAACAGATCAATGGAATTTCAAAGATAGCTTTTTCTTTAGAATTGAAGTAATTGAGTGAGTTGAGTGGAAACTTCTCTTTGGAGTGGAATAAGAGATAGAAATTACCTCGGTATGGCTTGTAGAGATGATTGGATCAATTGTTTTTTTGTTTGTTGATGATATACAGTTATTTGTCAAACATCATTTATTGTTCCAAATCCTTGTCAAACCTTGTCCCATTTTGAGGATTTATATTTCAATTGTAATAGGAATCCAATATATGTGTAGAGATTTTCTGCTTCTTGAATTTCAGAATGTTTATAAGCATTTGCATTTGAGTTAGGCTATTATTGGTAAAAACATTACAAATGTTGTTCCCATTTATTGTTTGTACCAATGCTTTTGCTTACTTGGAAATAATACCTTTCATGCTTTGGGTTTCTTTGCAATCTTCATGATATAATAAAATATTATGAAAGTTGGTTACCCTCATTCCATTTGGTTCTGCTTGGAGTTAAAAGGTTCTCCCTTGATTTTTGGAATTTAGCAATTTCTCTTATCCCTTAGGAGGTTCTCACTCATGAGGACAAATAAATAGGTGTTGAAAGGATCACCTTGTCAGATGTTGTTGGGAGATATGAAAGGATGTCTTAAATTTCCATTAAGGGATATGTCAAAAGAGATGGAGGCAATACAACTGAAAGAATGAGATGGTCTCTTTTCCAGACCCATAGCTATTGGAGTTTTGAAAAGAAAAATTCAATTGCACTAGCCAAAACCTTTAGCAATGTTAAGCTTTATTAGAACTCTTGGATTGGATTGGGTTTTGAGCAAGTGGAGTCTATCTTTCAGCACCCTCATGTTATCTATAATTTGTCTCCTTGGGACAAAATAATATTGTGAGGGACATAAGTTCTTTGTAAGAAGGAAATTTATCCTGGTAGCAGTAACATCAGTTATGATTTAGTATAGCATGTTGTCTAAAGCAATTAGTTTAAATTGAGATATTTTACCCACTTTTGCTTATTTATGAATCAACACTAAGTAGTTGAGCTAAGTTTTTTTGGCATCTTTCTAATTTCCCTTAATTCTTCCACCACCTCCATCAATTCTTCTATGTAGAGGCAATAATATTTGGTAGAATAGTGCATCACAACCATCAGGCTGAGAAGCCCTTGTCACTAGAAGGAGAAGACGATTCATTCTTCTCTGCTATAGGATCCATTAGATTGTTGATCTCCTTCTGCGATACTACATGTTGGATGCTTTCCAAAAGAGCTTCTTTGGTCTTTCTTTCCTTAGTATTGCTTCTGGCTTCATGAACAAAGTGCAGAAGTAGTAGTTCACACTCCAGAATATCTTGATTGTTGAAGAGAAATGTCCTTGTTTATGTTTTTAGGTGTTGTACTATATTAAAATGTGTTTTGTTGATAATTTTTTTACGAAAGAATTTGTATTTAGGTATCTTGCTTTTATCCAATTTTATTCTGATTGTTATCTCTAATAAATTTCTTCTTGTGCCCAAATGGTGGCAATTCATTCAATAAGAAGCTTATATTATGTTATTTGTTGATTTGAGAATTTGTTACCTGTAATCTACACAGGTTGCTTATGTTGGCATTTTTAGTTTGTTGACATTTTGCATATAGATTTCATTAATGATATGTTGTCATTGATGTCAATTGAACTGGTAATGGTATTTATGTTATTGTTGATATTGTTAATATTGTTGTTTTTGATATTGGCTAGTAACCAGTAGGAAGAGCTTTGTGGAAGATGTTGTAAACCGGTATGTTAAGTTTGTGAGTTGAAGCAGTAAACCGGTGTAAAGGGTTAAACCTTTCTATGCAATGTAACCAGTAAACCCTACCTGTTGTTTTTAATAAACCCTAAACCAATCAAGTTTGTTGGTTTATTATCTAATGAGTGGTAATGATGGAGACACATGTGATCATTGTATGAAGATAAGTTCCAATTGTTTTGGCGCATTTGTTTATTTTCTTGGAAAGGAGAAAAGTGGATTGCATCTAATGCATAGCGCGTGATGAGTTACAAAGTCCGATGAAGCAGTGATCATGGAGCGGTTGGAATTTTCTTGAAGAATGTGAAGAGATTGTTATGATTTCTAACGGTCAAGATTGTACCAACTTGTTTGTAATCTTGATGATGAGAATTAGTTTTTTGTTGTGTTACCAGCCTAATTCATTTGTATTTACGGTCGATGAAGTTGTTAGTAAAATGTGTTGGCAAGATTGGAAGATACCTGTTGAGTGTGTAGTTGCCTAACCAGTGAATGGATTTGTACATTGAGTAAAGGCATATTGAAGCTTAAAAGGATCTGATCAAGAAAATGTAGTGTTATTCAGATAGATCAAGAAAACTTGTTGTTCTCTAACAATTACAACAGTAGTGAAATCCCTTAATTGGGTAAGCTCTAACAACCTTGGTTACTGATCAAATCCTCTAACAAGGTGGTCCATTAGCTTGGATTCTTAAATCCTCCAGCGAGGTTACTCCTAACAAGGTATTGCTCTTTTCATAAAGGCATATTTGAACCAGAATTAGTTCTTAACATGACTTATTGCAAAGCTTTAACAAGCTTGGCTCCTAATAGGGCGAACTTCAGAAGAGTTCAGATGGCTATCCTTGTGAGTCTCATCTCATCGTGGTTTTTACCTATTTGGGTTTTCCATGTATAAACATTTGTGTCAAGTGGTGAATGTTTTTGTGGTTATGATCTTATTTGTTGATTTGATTAATTTCTGATAAGGCATGATAACTAGAAGCATTGAGAGATGAATATGTTGAGATATGATTAAGCATTGTTGATGTTTACAAAGATTGAAGTTGTTTTACTATTAAATTGTTATAACAGTCAAACTAGTTGATGTCAAGTATTTTTATGAATATTGATCTTAACTGTGATAAGTTTACTTTGTGTGATTGAATTTGAGTTTGGGAACTTTGTATCAGTTTTTCAGTATACTGATTCACCCCCCCCCTCTCAGTATTCTACCAGATACTTATTCTTTCATCATACCATCAATTGGTATCAGAGCAACTCAGGTCCTCTTTAATCTAAAAGCCTAACAAGTTGAGGAAAATATCTTGTAGATCATGATGAAGAAAGAAGGTCTGAAGTTCAAAAAAGATAACTATAGAATATGGAGCGACAAAATAAAGATTTACATTAAGAGTCTTGGTAGTCAGTATTGGGATCATATAGAAACTAAGTATATTACACCTACTGGAACTCTGAGTGATGATCAGAAGAAAGAGCAGCAAGAAAATCATCAAGCATTAGAGCCTATTATCAGTTCCCTGTCTGATGCTGAATATGTAGATGTTCATGGTCTTGAAACTGCATATGAAGTATGGAAAAAACTTGAAGATATTTATAGCGGTGATGAACATGTTAAGATTGCTAAAGAAGAGAGTCTAAGAGGAAAGTTTGATGACATGAGAATGTCTGAAGGTGAGAATATCTAGTAGTATGGTCAAAGGATAAAAGAGATAGTTGGTGAAATAAAGCGTGCAGGCGGGAAAGTGAAAGATGACACAGTGATCAGTAAGGTACTGAGAACCTTGGTACCAGTCTATGCTATCCGAGTTGCAGCTATTCAAGAGCTGAAGTCCATTGACAAAACTAAGGTATCTCTTGACTCTATTATTGGCAAACTTACTGCTTTTGAACTAAATGGCTATGATGGTAGTGTAAAGAAATCAAAATCTGCATTTAGAGATTCTATCTATAACCCATCTGTGAGAAGAAGTAAAGATACTAGTCATGGTTATGAATCTAGATCCAGCAAATATGTTGATGATGAAGACATATTAGTGGAACTTGAAGCATTGTTAGCAAAATGACTTCCTAGAGGCACTGGTAAATATAGAGGTAAGCTACCTTTAAAATGTTTTGCATGCAACAAGATTGGCCATATAGCAACTAATTTCCCTAATGCTGAAAATGAATACAAAAGAGACAAATTTAAGAAGTATAAGGGTAAAGGAAAGAGAGATTGTCTTGTAGCTATTGACAATGGTATTACTGATTGTAGCTTCCTAAAATTGTGACACTTGCAATTTTGACCACATTTCGGTCTTCATGATGGCGACGCAACACGGAACCTGAATGGAGACCCCGAAACTTGTCCACGACATCAAAAACTGCATTTTCTTGCACCCTGGCCTGATCCTCCTTGCACCCTGCTGTTCCGGGAGGTGGGACCAGAGCGCCCAGTGCCCTGGTCCCCTAGGACCATGGCACCCAGCGCCCTGGTCCCTAGCCCTATTTTTGGGCCCGATCTCCTATGGGGCTTCGGGTCTTTTAGTTTGCAAATTGGAAAATATTGTTTCCTGGTCGGCCTAAGGTCGGGAAAATCAGTCTTTTAACCCTAATTGGCAAGTATATAAATTACATTTCCTCTCTCATTGAGGAAGAGGGATGGAAAAAAGGTGGAAACAACATTCAAGCATTCAAACATTCAAGCATTCCTTCAAGCAATTGATCATTCTAAGTCTCCATTCAAGGCTAAGTGTTGCATTCAAGACAAGGATTCAACCATTGAAGAGGAGATCACATACTACAACATACAACATACAACAACATCTACACCTTCGCATGTAAGAATACAAACATTCTTAAAACAAGGTACTAGTACTTATTTTACATTACAATCATTTACATTTATAGCATTTCTCATTTCTTGGTTAATTCCAAAACCAGGGTTTGACCTAAGGGCAAACCCCTAATCCCTAACCCCCCAATCGTCTTCGCTTTTCTGTGTGTAGGTTGCAGGTACGCGGCTGAAATTGAAGATCTGGAATCCTTGTGTAGAGACGAACAGATCCCCCTTCGTTTCGTGGATTTTTCGGAGGACCGTGTGCACGTCGGGCGCCATCGTCCCGTCAACTTTCGCTCAAATTTGCAGGACAGCACCGTCTTGACATTTTACTGCTAATTCTAGGTCCGTAGCTTCATCCTATATCCCTATCTCAGTTTATAAGTGAATCTTTCTCACTTTTCATGCATTCCTAGCTTAATCATTCTATCCACATTCTTTACAAAAGAGGGTAGCGTTGCTGTCTTAACCCTTGAAACTCATTTAGAATCCAATCTTGCATTGTGTGGGATTGGATCTTGTGGGTTTCAACCCCTCTTTTGAATGTAAAGTCTCCCCTAAGTGAAAACTGTCAATCCTAGTAACCTCCCTTCTCTCTCCTTGGAGTTGGAAGAGGGGAGAGCAACTAGGGTTCGATTTTTCGCTTTACATTTTGGTGAACCCGACGTGAACATCCTTTCTAATTATTCATGGTTAGATCTGAAAATTGGATGCCTTGATTACATTTCCATGTTTGATCTTTTGCAAATTTTAGAGGTTGATTGCATAAAAACCCTAAATTTTCTTTTTAGTAATTAAGCTTGCGAAATGTTTAATTGTTAATACTTGTTTCAGATCTACCCTTCTATTACAAATTATCAATTCATATTTGTGCTTTAATTCTGAAAATTAAGTGGTTAAGTGTCAAAACCCTAATTTTTGAAACCCTCTTGATTCAACCTTTGTCCAACAATTTCACTGATCAAAACATCTCCAAATCAGCTATAACTTTGGATTCTGCAACAAAATCATAATATCTTTCATCCCTGAAAATTTGGAAAAAAGTTGTGAGGATCATGTGCACTCCGAGCGCCATCGTCCCTGACATTTTTTCCAAAATTTCGGGAGCTAGATCTTACTGTATTTTTCTGCTAAAATCCAGAATTTTGGCTGATTTTATCAATTCTAACACTTTCAAAATTAAGGTCAAAGTTGGTCTTGTGATTGCTTGGATTAAGGCTTCTAATTATTCAAAAATTGTTGAAATTGAAATTTTGTGTCAAAATTGTGTTTCTTACTGTCCTAAATCTGAAAAGTGTGTTGATGTTCATTCAAAATTTCAATGCTTTACTCAAATTCTTGCAATTTGTGACTTTTGAAATTAAGTGCTTAATTACAAAAACTTTGATTTCCACTTTCAAAATTGAATTTTGCATGAAATTGAGTCAACTTTTAAATTTCAAAACTTGCATTGCTTTTGGTATTCCCTCTAAAATCATAAAATTCAAAATTTCAGTTTCCCTCTCTTTTTCAAAATTCAAATTTTGCATTTTTCGACAATCTTGGTAGGGTTCAATTTTGAGATTGCAACTTTAATTTGGCCTATCTACAGATCGTAAAATCACTCAATTTTTTTTTAGGTTAGCTTTAAAATCATCATAACTTTCATCCCTGCAAATTTCGAAAAAAGTTGCGAGGACCGTGTGCACTCCGAGCGCCACGGTCCCTGACATTTTTTTCGAAATTTCGGGAGATTGTTGTGATTACATTTAACAGCTTAAATCTAGAAGATTGGCTGATTTTACTGAAATTTGCTACCTCTAAATTCAAAATCTTCTCTCCCTTTCTAGTGCATGAGTTTTACAACAATAAGCCCTACTTACACTATTCCCGTTAGACGAAGCCTTAGAATTAAGTCTTTCCAAGGTTTAATTACTGAAGAGATGGAACCTAACTTGAATAGCCTTTTTAACGAGGACATGGGTAATTCCTCTAATCCTCCTAATGATGAAGAAGCTCTCCATGAGGTTTCTGTAGAACAACTTACGAAATTGGATAACCAATTTGACGATTTTCGACAATGGATGTCTCAAGAATACCCCGATAGTCAAGCTCTTCCTTTAATTGAGGGTCTAAAACATATGCTTCAAAGTGATAAGAATGGAATTGATATTTTGCGTGGTATTGCACACATTGTGGATTCGAATGTGATGCCTATGAAGAGTTGTGCTGAAACTTTAGGTTATACACAACCTCCCACTCAAGTCAATCATTCTATTCCTTTGACAACTTTTATTGCTAGCATACCTACTTTTACATCAAACATAATGACTACTTCTATACAAGACATTCCTCCTATGATCACCAGTCATGGGGGCAATCCTTCCTCTTCAATTAATCCTCTTCCTTCATTTAATACAACTTCTTCATTCATTCCTTCAATGACTGTCCCTATAAAATCTCCACAAATGAACATGACGCAAGGGGGCAATTCATTCAACCATTCCATTCCTCCTTGTAGTGTTCCTCTTTTCCAATCTTCTCCTATGACTAACTATCATAGTGTCCCGCCACCTTACTCTTTACTTTCTTTCAATAACATAACACCTCCATCTCAATCTAACACATCTAATATGAATTCTTCGACTGAAGCAACCATTAACAATCTTGCACAAACTGTCTCTTCTTTACAGCAACAAATTGCCTCTATGAATCAATCTAAGTTTAGTGTGCCCACATTTGATGTTGCGAGCCCACTTTCTCTTGACATTGTTCGAGCTATCCCTCCTAAACATGTTGAAATCCCGCATTTGGAGCTTTATAATGGTAAAGGTGATCCTCTAACACATGTTAAGACTTTTCAAACAATATGTACTGATTTTGCTTATGACCAAAGGTTGCTTGCAAAACTGTTTACTAGGACATTAAGAGATAAAGCCCTACAATGGTATTGCTCGTTGCCTTCTTATTCTATTACTTCTTTCGAACAACTTGCAAATGCTTTCATTTAACAATTTCAAAACAATATAAGTCCTAAAGTTACTTTGATTGATTTAATGCATTGTAAACAAGGTGTTAAAGAAAAAGTGACTGATTTCATTGGTAGATATAAGCGTTTGTATGCTCAAATTTCTTTTCCAGTGCCTGACAATGATATTCAAAGAATCTTTATTTCTAATTTACAAAAAGATATTCGAGACAAACTTCTATTTTCTGAGTTTACTTCTTTCCAACAGTTGTGTGCAACTCTTCACAATTATCAACTGACTGTGAGTCAAATGGAACAATCACATCCTATGGCTCCGAGTGATAAGGGTGATAGCAGTCAACAACCATTTGGAAAGTTTAAACCGAATAGAGATTCCATCAAATTCAATGAAAACATCATCAACAACAATGTGAATGCAGCATCAGGTGTGCCTCCTATTTCTAAGTTTTTCAAGAAAGAAAGAAAGTTTACTTCTTTGAATGAATCATTGCATAGTATTATGAATAAGCTATTGGAACAAAATGTGCTTACTCTTCCTCCTATAAGGCAAATCGATCCTGCAAAGATTAATTCACCTTATTTTGATAACAAATCTTTTTGTCAATTTCATCGTCAACCTGGGCATGATACTGAAAAATGTTTTTCTTTAAAGGGTAAAATTCAAGATTTGATTGATAATAATACTATCTTTGTTTCTAGAGTGAATGATAAAGGCAACACATCTGTAGCTCCTCCTAACCAAAATCTTCAGATTTTTACTGATCCATTACCTTCTCATACCTCTAATGCAATTGAGGCTAATGATTCTTCTTTCTCATCTGATGGTCTTGTGTCTATGACTCTGAATGTGATTAACTTTGTAGAGTAGCAAGAAAACCCTAAAGAACCTTCCATCACATTTGATTCTAGTGAAACTATCAGGGCACCTGATGGTCCTTTATATATAGTTGCAAAAGTCAAGAATACACCTTGCCGTGGAGTGCTTATTGATCCTGCGTGCATGGTTAATGTTATTACTGAAGAATTTCTTTTTACTTTGCAATTGAATCAAGTGATCTATGACAAAATAGATGTGGTTGTGCAATTATTTGATGCATTTTCTTCTCCTGCAATTGGTTCTATTACATTACCTATTGAGGTTCATAACAAGTCCCTTGATGTGAACTTTGCTATTATTCCTTCATCTGAACAATTTCGTGTGAAGCTTGGCTATCCTTGGCTATCTTCCATGAAAGCTATTGCTTCTCCTATTCATAAGTGTTTGAAATTTCCCCATAATGGTGAAGTTGTTACTGTCAATCATAGTCTCTTTAAACCAGCTGAAAGAACTTCTAGTGTTCCTATTGATTATTTTTGGCCTAAACAATTCCAATCTCTTCCTCCGCAAAGTGATCATCTTTTCAAATCTTATCAAAAGTGGAAAACAGATATGATCTTATCTCTAAGTGAACCTAGAACACCCAAACTTGATATTCCTATCGTTCTTGAGAAGGAAGTTCTTCCTTTGAAAGATAAAACTAATGTCTTTCCTCAAGAAGATTCCCAACCTATTCCTATGGATGTGACAAGAAGATTCCCAACCTATTCCTATGGATGTGACTATGTCTACGCTTAATAAACTTCCTAAAAGTAGACCTATACCTCATCGTCATGATGGACTTGGTCTCCTTCCTAAATCAAATATTCCTCCTTTATACGGAGCAGTTCCTCCTCCTTCTTTTTATAGAGAGAAGAGACCTTCCTCTTCTCCTATTATCCAACCTAAGAGACCACAACCTAAACACCCAAGTGATAAGGATGAGAACATTCCTCCTCCTCAATCTCCTCAACTTCCTACTAAGACTAGACGAAATCGTTCTGTATGTGAACGCCGACGAAAGCGTTGTCTTAGAGCTCAGGCAGCTACTTCTCAAACTTTGCAATCTCCAAAAACACCTTCAACAAGCATTATTCCATTTTCTCCAAAATCTCCTAAACATAAGATACATGATGATCTTGATCCTGTGCGAGTTAAAGATCCTATTTTTATAAATCTTGATGATGATATAGATGAAAATGTTATTCATGATGAAAATGTTACTCCTCTTGCTTCTGATAGTGAATATGAACTTGTTGATATTGATAACCATTTATCTAATGAATTTTCTAAAGCACTTATCCTAGCTCCTAGACAAGAACAACATGGCTTGGAACATGAACATAGCCCTTGTTTGGATCTTGTGATAGCTCCATCTGCTGTGTTAAATGTTCCTCCTCTAGCGTGTTTCCTGCCTTCCCGAAACATTGATCAGCAAGATCGGGGGGTAGATGACGTGCTAGACTAGTTTCATTAGCATAGCAGACTCTCTCCTCCTCTCTTTTGTTACTTCTTCTATGTGTTATCCTCATTCTTCTATTTGTTGTCCTTAGTGTTGTCTACTTGAGGACGATGCAAAGCATTGAGATCTCTTTTGGTCTCTCTCATGTTGACTCAAAAGACACATGTGTTCCCTTCTTCTAGGTGACCTTCCTTGATTGGGGAATGAAGAACAATTATGCATACATACATATGATATACATGAATTATCATACAGCATACTGACCCCGAGGAAAGCGAAGTCACCTTGTGCTTTGTGTTTTGTATCTATTATCCTTGGGTTTATCTCACACTTGGGGGCTAAATCTTTGTGATAATGTGCTCCTTTCCCTTCTCATTTCTTATGTGTATCACTACGTTAAAGCAATCACCCCCGTTGAGGCATGTGCGATCGCTTTAACGTAGGGGGGCATACACCCCATCTATCTCTTCAAGATACTTGAAAATTTCTTGGCAAACTTAGCTTTGCCTTGAAAATTTTTGGTATTTCTCTTACATGACTCATAGTGAGGGAACCTTACTACTGACAGTCATGGTTCTCCCTCGTGATCTTCCCTTTTACTTTGTCAATCGAAGTCGTAAGATCCTTAGTCCATTGGGGGCTTGGTGTGTCTTGCCTCCTTGACGTGGTGAAAGTCTTTCAATATTGTTTCCTTGTACTTTACCAGAAGTATGAGCGTACGCTTATACTCCCGCTAAAGTGGGGGCTAAATGTAGCATCCTAAAATGGCGACACTTACAATTTCGACCGCATTTCGGTCTTCACGATGGTGACGCAACACGGAACCTGAATGGAGACCCTGAAACTTGTCCACGACATCAAAAACTGCATTTTCTTGCACCCTGGCTTGATCCTCCTTGCACCCTGCTGTCCCAGGAGGTGGGACCAGAGCGCCCAGCACCCTGGTCCTTTAGGACCAGGGCACCCAGTGCCCTGGTCCCCTAGGACCATGGCGCCCAGCGCCCTGGTCCCTGGCCCTATTTTTGGGCCCGGTCTCCTATGGGGCTTCAGGTCTTTTAGTTTGCAAATTGGAAAATATTATTTCCTGGTCGGCCTAAGGTTGGGAAAATCAGTCTTTTAACCCTAATTGGCAAGTATATAAACTACATTTCCTCTCTCATTGAGGAAGAGGGATGGAAAAAAGGTGGAAACAACATTCAAGCAATTGATCATTCTAAGTCTCCATTCAAGGCTAAGTGTTGCATTCAAGACAAGGATTCAACCATTGAAGAGGAGATCACATACTACAACATACAACATACAACAACATCTACACCTTCGCATGTAAGAATACAAACATTCTTACAACAAGGTACTAGTACTTGTTTTACATTACAATCATTTACATTTATAGCATTTCTCATTTCTTGGTTAATTCCAAAACCGGGGTTTGACCTAAGGGCAAACCCCTAATCCCTAACCCCCCAATCGTCTTCACTTTTCTGTGTGTAGGTTGCAGGTACACGGCTGAAATTGAAGATCTGGAATCCTTGTGCAGAGACGAATAGATCCCCCTTCGTTTCGCGGATTTTTCGGAGGACTGTGTGCACGCCGGGCACCATCGTCCCGTCAACTTTCGCTCAAATTTGTAGGACAGTGTCATCTCGACATTTTACTACTAATTCCAGGTTCGCAACTTCATCCTATATCCCTATCTCAGTTTATAAGTGAATCTTTCTCACTTTTCATGCATTCCTAGCTTAATCATTCTATCCACGTTCTTTACAAAAGAGGGTAGCCTTGCTATCTTAACCCTTGAAACTCATTTAGAATCCAATCTTGCATTGTGTGGGATTGGATCTTGTGGGTTTCAACCCCTCTTTTGAATGTAAAGTCTCCCCTAAGTGAAAACCGTCAATCCTAGTAACCTCCCTTCTCTCTCCTTGAAGTTGGAAGAGGGGAGAGCAACTAGGGTTCGATTTTCCGCTTTACACTGATGAAGAATCTGATGATGATGCTAGTGAAGATATTGTGTTTGTAGCTATTAAGGAAGAAATATCTGATCAGAAGGCACTAGTATCCAGGATGTAAAACTTTGATGATTGGATCATTGATAGTGGTTGTTCATATCACATGACCAGTGATTGGAGAAAATTTCTTTCCCTGAAAGAATTTGATGGCGATGTTGTTAGATTTGGCAATGACTCACCCTGTATGGTTAAAGGTAAGGGAGTTATTTCTCTTAATGGGAAGAGCAGTGTTGAGGATGTCTATTGGGTCGAAGGCCTAAAGCACAATCTTCTGAGTGTGGCACAACTTAAGGACAGAGGATACCCACTGGAGTTCAGAAATGGTATGTGCAAAATATTTGACAACAAAGGTGAATTGATTACAACCGGGAAACAAACCAGAGGTAATCTATTTCATCTTAATCCTAAAGTTAGCAACTGTTTGATTGCAAAGATAAATGATAGCTAGCTTTGGCATAGGAGATTTTGTCATATAAATTTTGACAATATTGTTAAAGTAAGCAAGTCTAAGACAGTAAGAGGTCTGCCTCAGCTAGACAAACTGGTTAATGCTCTTTGTAAAGAATGTCAGGTAGGAAAGATGACTTCTTCAACTTTCAAGAGAAATTCCTTCTCAGTGGAGCACTTGTTAGATTTGGTTGATACAGATCAATGTGGACCAATAAGTACAAGAAGCATTCAAGGTGACAGATATTTCATGATCTTCACTCATGATTGTTCAAGGATGATGTGGGGCACATTCTTGAAGGATAAAAATGAAGCTTTTGGTAAATTCAAGGAATTTAGAGCCTTAGCTGAGAAACAGAGTGGCAAAAAGATAAAATGTCTGAGAATAGATCAAGATGGTGAATTTACTTTGGAGGAATTCACTAAGTACTGTGATAAGAATGGTATCAAGCGCTAGCTTTCTGCACCAAGGACACCACATCAGAATGGTATAGCAGAGAGAAACAACCAGTCAGTGGTTGAAGCTACTAGGACAATGTTGATACAAGGAGGTGTGGCGAAAACATTTTGGAGAGAAGTTGTAAGTACAATGGTCTACACAATGAACCGGGTTCTGGTGAAAAGAGGTAAAGACAAGACACCTTATGAGTACTGGTATGGGAGATCATCTGATGTTAGCTATTTTAAGATCTTTGGTAGTAAATGTTTTATTAAAAGAGGTGATTACATAAGCAAGTTTGAAGCTTAGAGTGATGAAGGCATATTTCTTGGCTATTCCACCAAGAGTAAGGCCTATAAATGCTTCAACAACTAGACTCAGAGAATTGTTGAGAGTGTTGATGTTCATGTAGATGAATGTCCTGAAGTCTTAGAAGGAACCAATTCAGACAAAAAGGATGAAGATCATTGCATTTTGATTTTGGAACCTGAAACTATTAAATCAGAAACTGGTAAAGCAAATCTTGATGTACTTGTTCAATCAGAACAAATAAATTTAGAAGAAGATGCTAATGAAGAAGCTAAACCTAAAGAGAATGATCATGTTATTCCTAGGTATGTGAGACTGAATCACAATCCTGAATAGATTATTGGGGATAAGGATGTTAGAGTACTAACTAGAAGGAGAATAAGAGAGAACTCTTGCATGATCTCCACCTTTGAACCTAGAAGTGCTAAGGAGGCATTTGTTGATGATCATTAGGTTAAAGTTATGGAGGAGGAATTGGATCAAATTGAGAAGAACAACACTTGGACCCTGGTACCCCGACCGGTAAACAAGAATGTTATAGGTACTAAATGGGTCTTCAGAAACAAGTTAAATGAAGATGGTGTTGTAGTTTGCAACAAGGCAAGATCAGTCTGCAAAGGTTATGCACAAGAAGAAGGAGAAGATTATGGAGAAACTTTTGCACCAGTAGCAAGACTGGAAGGTGTCATAACTTTACTTGCATTTGCAGCTCATAAGAAGTTCAAGGTATACCAAATGGATGTTAAGTCTACATTTTTGAATGGGATATTGGAAGAAGTCTATATAGAGCAACCTGATGGTTATGCATTAACAGATAAGGAAGACATGGTATGTAGATTGCATAAAGCTTTGTATGGATTAAAGAAGGCACCCAAAGCATGGTATGAATGGCTTCATACATATTTGATGAAGATAGGCTTTGCTAGAATCAATGATGACAACAACATTTATCTCAAGTTTGAAGGAGATGAAATACTAGTAAGTGAAGTATTTGTTGATGACATTATATTTGGAGGTAATGATGACATGAGCAATAGTTTTGCAGATGAAATGAAGAATGAGTTTGAGATGTCATTCATAGGGTAAATAAATTTTTTCATAGGCTTACAGATATAGCAAATGAAGAATGGCATTTTCATTACTCAATCTAAGTATGTGAAAGAGGTTTTGAAGAATTTTGGGATGAGTGACTGTAAACCAATTGGAACCCCAATGGTTACAGGTTGTAAGTTGTCCAAGGAAGATGAATCTAAGTCTGTAGATGAAAAGGAATATAGGTCAATGATTGGCAAATTACACTATGTTGTTCATAGTTGACCAGATATTGCCCATGCAATTGGTATAGTTGCTATATTTCAGAAGAATCCAAAGGAAGCACATCTGATGGCAACCAAAAGAATTTTTAGATATATGAAACATACTGTTGACTATGGGTTATGGTATCCATATGGTAGAAATTTTGATTTGAAGGTATACATAGATGCTGATTGGGCAGGAAATATTGATGACCGGAAGAGTACTACTGGTGGAGAATTCTTTCTAGTAGGAAGGCTAGTTTCATGGAGTAGTAAAAAGAAGAGTTGTACTTCACAATCTACTGCTAAAGTTGAGTATGTAGCATCTTACATGAATTGAACACAAGCTATTTGGATGAGGCACATTTTGGAAGGTTTTAAGATGAAAACTCAGAACCTATAAAGATTCTGTGTGATAATACAAGTACAATAAACATCTGTAAAAATCATGTTTTGAACGCAAGGACTAAGCACATTGAATTGAAGTATCACTTCTTGAGGGAAAAAGTTCAATGTAAAGATGTTATCTTGGACCATGTTTCTACCAAGGAGCAGCTTGCAAATATCTTTACCAAACCTCTACCTAAGACCACTTTTGAGTATCTTAGAAGTCGATTGGGGGTTGTCCCTCTTCATGAAGTTAGTTGAGCATGATGCTGATTGCATCAATCTCTGAATTACTTGTAGAATCTTACATGGATTGACAAAGAAGTGGATATATTCCACAAGGGGAGCATCAAGTTGCAGTATGTTGTTGATGCATAGTGAGAGAAGAATTACATGTTTTTACTTTCACTTTGACATTGATGTCAAAGGGGGAGAAGCATTATGTGATTGAGGAGAAGAATTATGTGTCTGATTAGGGAAACCGATGCCAGGCTGAAGACAAACAAAGCAAGGTGAATACTTGGTAAACCAAACCAGGATTCCTATTCACCAATCTCAATAGCAATCAGAGTTGTTGATATTTGTATTGCCATCAATGCCAAAGGGGGAGATTGTTGGCATTTTTAGTTTGTTGGTATTTTACATATAGATTGCATTAATGATATGTTGTCATTGATGTTAGTTGAACCGGTAATGGTATTTATGTTATTGTTGATATTGGCTAATAACTAGTAGGAAGAGCTTTGTGGAAGATGTTGTAAACCGGTATGTTAAGTTTGTGAGTTGAACCGGTAAACCAGTGTAAAGGGTTAAACCTTTCTATGCAATGTAACCGGTAAACCCTACTTGTTGTTTTTGATAAACCCTAAAATGATCAAGTTTGTTGGTTTATTATCTGATGAACAGTAATGATGGAGACACGTGTGATCATTGCATGAAGATAAGTTTAGATTGTTTTGGCGCGCTTGTTTATTTTCTTGGAAAGGAGGAAAGTGGATTGCATCTAATGCATAGCACGTGATGAGTTACAAAGTCCGATGAAGCGGTGATCATGGAGTGGTTGGAATTTTCTTGAAGAATGTGAAGAGATTGTTATGATTTCTAACGGTCAAGATTGTACCGACTTGTTTGTAATCTCGATGATGAGAATTAGATTTTTGTTGTGTTACCGACCTAATTCATTTGTATTTAAGGTCGATGAAGTTGTTTGTAAAATGTGTTGGAAAGATTGGAAGAAACCTATTGAGTGTGCAGTTCCCTAACCGGTGAATGGATCTGTACTTTGAGTAAAGGTAGATTGAAGCTTAAAAGGATCTAATCAAGCAAATGTAGTGCTATTCAAAAAGATCAAGAAAACCTATTGTTCTGTAACAATTATAGCACTAGTGAAATCCCTTAACCGGGTAATCTCTAACAAGCTTGGTTACCTATTAAATCCTCTAACATGGTGGTCCATTAGCTTGGATTCTTAAATCCTCTAGCACGGTT
Source organism: Cryptomeria japonica (assembly GCF_030272615.1). Lineage (NCBI taxonomy): Eukaryota > Viridiplantae > Streptophyta > Pinopsida > Cupressales > Cupressaceae > Cryptomeria > Cryptomeria japonica. Next base: position 198,787,481 of record NC_081409.1, on the reverse strand, counting down.
ACTCCTAACAGGGTATTGTGTTTTTCATAAAGGTATATTTGTAAATCCCTTAACCGTGTGATTCCTAACTGGAATTAGTTCTTAATAGTACTTATTGTAAAGCTTTAACAGGCCTACTCCTAATAGGGTGAACTTCAGAAAAGTTCAGATAGCTATCCTTGTGAGTCTTATCTCATCGTGGTTTTTACCTATTCGGATTTTCCATGTATAAACATTTGTGTCAAGTGGTGAATGTTTTTGTGGTTATGATCTTATTTGTTGATTTGATTAACTTCTGATAAGGCATGATAACAAGAAGCATTGAGAGATGAATATGTTGAGATATGATTAAGCATTGTTGATGTTTACAAAGATTCAAGTTGTTTTATTGTTAAATTGTTGTAACAGTCAAACCAATTGATGTCAAGTATTCTTATGAATATTGATCTTAACTATGATAAGTTTACTTTGTGTGATTGAAGTTGAGTTTGGGAACTTTGTATCAGTTTTCTAGTATGCTGATTCACCCCCCCCCCCCCGCCTCAATATTCTACCGAATACTTATTCTTTCATCATACCATCAACTTAGCACTTCTTTTTTCTTGAAAATAATCCAAATTTTGTATCGTCTCCAAACTCTGATCTTGTGTTTATTGCAGGCTACTAATGTATCTAAACACAACATGCCTCAAGGTATGGCTAGTAGCTTTCCACTAGATTGAGGTCAAGTTTTGGAACTCAAAACTTTCAATCGAGATGGATTATGTGCAGAAGGGGAGTGAGAAAAACTCTATGGAGGGGACCAATAGAGAGAAAAATTGGCCCACGGTCAAATAAATTGCTTTGAGAACATGAACATGACTTGAAAATGAGAGATTGGGAGTCATCTAATTATTTTCTAAGAGAATACTGAATTTTTTCAACTATGAAATCACTTTCCTTTCTTCTGTTGCACCTGGCATGTTTTTTGATGGATAAATCTAGATCAAGCATCTCATGTGTTGAGATGAGATTGCAAAGGGTAGTGCACTCATGTTATTGAATCTGGTGCTGCCCATTTTCTCAGAAGCATCCTTGATGGATTTGAAATCTTCACTAAGGAGAGATCTAGGAATGGAGAATGTTTGTAATCAACTAGATATATTATCCAGAAATATGATTTTTCTATTACCATATAAAGTGATGTAGATATTGGTAATGAAAAAACACCATTTGAAATTTGTGAGAAAATTCAGCTAGTGATCCCCATTCAAAACTTGTAGTATGCAGTAAATTGTACCTCTAAGAGTCCCAATCGATAATTGTTTTGGATCGTCTTGAGGTCATCATTTGAGGTAGCTCCCAACTCTGGATTTTTCTTATTCTTAGCATTTGTCTTGGAGTCTCCTAGAGAAATACAATATTCAAGTTAAATCTTGTGGTCTTTGTGTAACCGTTGCTAGATGATATATGATTTGTTTGAAGCTTTCTGGTTACTATGAGTGTGTACAATGTGTAGGCTACAAATATTTTCCTTCAACATTTTAGACTGAATGATACTGTAATTTTTAAAATTTAAAACTTAAGATGCTTTTTGATACTACTCTTGTAATGTTCATCGGGTCTATAAGTTGAACTAGATTTCAACACACATTTAGATAAATAAGTAGTATCTTATGGTTATCACTTTAATTAGAGACATTGTCTTGAAGCAAGACATAATGAGTGCTAAGTGGATCATTCATGCTTATGAGAAATGGGCTCATGTGAACCAATACTCATGAAATATAGGTTAATGTGTCTGACTTAAAATTTAAATTTATGTAATTGAATCCTGATCAAACATCATAATTTGATTCATTGTGAAATTTACGTCATAATTGTCATAGAATGACACTAAATAGTTTCAAATCATGATCCTACTTGAAAATTTTACAACTTGAGCATAAGTCATATTAATTGTTTGATAGTCGACATCTCTTGGAAGATCAAAATGCTTGAAAGTTTGAATTTTTGATGTGGATTTAGAAAAAATAGTATATTTTGCTTGGTACTCATATTATAAACTATATGTAATCTCTAGAGCAAGTGTTTTACCTAGAGTTTTTTTGAATTAACAATAGATTACCAAGATTAGTGAGAATAAAAAATACAGTTACTAGTTTAGGTGGAACAACATTCCAGAGGATATTAACAAATTTTCCAGAGGATATATTAATAAAATATATCAAACACCTAAGACTATGCAGGATGCACACTCACTGATTAGGTGCTCACGAGTAACTGAAATAGCAATAATAGACCATGCAAGGCTACTAGTACTATAGCATACTATGAAAAGTCCATGCAAGGCCATCATGAATAGAATTTGTGGAGTATATGATAGAGTAGAAGTGAAAGACACATCAAAACCTGTAGATACTACACACATACAAAAAAGATTGAAATGAGCAGCAAACCTGTAGATATGCATCCACTCAACAGTTGCAACTTTCACTGTAAACATCTAAATTATTCCCCTCAATAGGTCTTTGAAATCTTCTCATTAGACCTCACTACCTCAAATGCACAGATGTCCTCATCAAAACTTGATCATCTTGAAGCCTCAAGTTCTTCAAAGTCTCATGTGAGTACTTCTTGTTGTACCTCTTTGAAAGGTCGGGTAATTCCTCAAGAAAAGATCATTGTTCTCCCTAACAGAGGGCCAGTATCTAGAATGTTTGACTTTAGACAAATTGATGTCAATTTGTCCCATGTCTAGCAACTTATGAAATTTCTTTAGAGAACTCCAGGGTAATGGTCACCTGCATAGAGATATCATGAAAAATGAATCTTCTAGAAGGCTTAGTAAGAAACCTTCTTTGTCTTGGAACCAATCCTTATTTCTAGCTTTTCATAAAAACCACAAAATTTCAACGCAAAAAATAAGCCAAAACAAACTAAAAGATTTGCACAAACCAGTCACCTAGCCAGGAAGAATTTCATGCCAAGTCAAATTGCCCCTATAATCCCAACTCCCCACATCAGAAAAGAATAAAAGAAAAGAATACGGATCAAATAAAATATGCTTCAGAGTCTCTGGAACCCTATAGATGGGGCAGAGGTTTAGATTTGAGGAATGTAGAGAAAAAGGCATTTTTTTCAACAATAATAACTACTTAAAACCTATGTTACCAGGTTCTGCAAGGGGGGTCTTTGGTCTGGTTCTCCTCGGGTCCACGATCGGTTCCCCATGGGTTCAGGCAAGGTTCGGCCCACAACATGTGGGTTCACACCTACGAACTCAGGAATAATTTTGATGCGGGTTCACACTTGTAAACTTGGGAATAATTTTGATGCTTTTCAAGGGACCTATGAAGAATTTGACTGAAATGTTTTAAATTTTTTTGTTTTTTAAATTGTTTTTGTGTGAAAAAGATAAATCCGACCCCCAACATTAATTTGACCTTTAAAATGCCATAAAGGTAAAACCTATTTCATTTTTGCACAATAGAATCCAAAACAAAATTTCTTTGTTCCATTGCTGAACTTTGTTTTTTGCTTGCCATAATTTGAGAAGATAGGGAATTGCAAAGAAATTTTGACAAGGGAATTATAGTGTGTTGTGAATTCCATGTGAATTGATTTGATGTGTTTTCCACTTTTCCTCTCTTTTGATTTGGATTGGTAATTCTGAAATGACTGGCATGTAGTAAACATTGTTTCAAGGCTTAGGGGATTTAAAAATTAAAATACAATGGTGAGAGTAAAGAATTATTCCATTTGAATGAATTATTACTTCCCATTTAGTATTGAAACATAGATATCATATTCACAAATTTATGTGATTATTTTTAATTATTAGTATTAATCCTTTGGTTTATATTATAGTCATTTAATTCTAAGTTAATAGTTTAGGTTGGGGTATGGGGTTTCAAAGGGGTGTGCCAATATACCAAAAAACAATTGGGAGTTGGGTATGTTTTGACCATTTGATCCAATACTTTAATATACATCATGATAGTTGAATTTTGACTATTAATATGGTGGTGTATTTTGATTTTTTTTTTAACTATTAGCATAGTGGCGTATTTTGAATTTAACTACAGCTTCATATATATGTATATATTTTTATTTTTATATGTTTTTGTACTAATGAATCCAAAAACCCATTTTTTTTAAACCAAACTCATGAACTCGAACCCAAGCCCAAATAGGAAACAACAACTTAACTTAAAACAAGATTTTTTTGGCTCAACAATATTAGACCAAAGGTGTTTAAAAATATTAGACCATTGGGTAGAAGAACAGTTAAGACTCCACATCTAGTAACATGCCTGGTCACTTTTTGGGACTTAACAATAGAACAATAAATCACCTTGGAATGCACTTTTTGAATACTTGTACCGTTATCACACCATTTACCATTATTAAGCATGTCATCAAGTTTGTCACGAAAAACAGGGAAGAAAAATATCTTGCAAGCTTCCCTAAGAACAGAGTGTTTTTCGTTGAGTTTGTGGCAGGTCAAACTTTGCACATAGAGAAGACCATGTTTTCAACTAGTTATTAATGAGAATATTGTTGAAATTATTTATACCTTGGTTGAACTAGGATATAGCAAAACATCCTTGCAACATAGCAAGAGGTTTCTCTTTATTGTATAAATTCAACGAGACTGATCTTGAAAGGAAATTTTTATTGTTCTTTTCATTAAAAAAAATTACATTTTATATGGATTTAGAAATATGTAGTGTATATTAATAGCTAATTATGGATGTTGTGTTAGATGATTGTCATCGATGTCAAAGCTTTGCATAAATCAATTTTTACAACTATCAAGAAAGGAAAGTAAATCACAAAGTTGGCTGCCACTTTTAAAAGGAAACAAGAAAAGAATGTTTGAGGGTATGAGTTGCCAAGAAAGGAAAGCAAGTCACAAAGTTGGCTACTCATTTAGAAGGAAACACGAAAATAATGAGGATATGAGTTGCCAAGATAGGAAAGCAAATCACATAAAGATGGCCACCACTTTTAGAAGATAACAAGAAAAAAATGTTTGAGGATATGATAGATTGAAACCAAATCTGTTTTGTGTCATAAAAAGGAACATATAAAAATGAAGTTTTCAATATCTGATTTATATCATAAAATTAAAGATTTAATGTGACATAAAAAAAAGATTCAATGCATATTTAAAAGTAGATTTGATAAGGTTCCATAATCAGATTTGGGTGCACAAAATATTTTTGAAAGTTTCCATTTTTGAGAATCCAAACAACGATGCCATTTTTAGTAGGATTTATTTTTGAAGAGTTTTAAGAATTAAAATGAAAAAAAGGAAAGGTTTTTGTGAGATTTAAAAAATGGGAAATGTAGTTTTGAGAAGTGAATGTTGTTTTTGTGATTGAAAATCAGAGAGTGTGTATGATGGGTAGAGAAGTAAGGGCAGATTTATGAAGATCGAGCAAAGTATAAAGATGTTTTTCAAGCAATGTTTATTTGAGTTTGGTGCCTCATACTGAGTCATTGTTTAGAGGGAGTTGGTAGTTCTAGTGAGTTGAAGCTCACATTTGCAAGATTGGTGTCCTATGTGGGTTGTTGCCTACAGTTTGTAAGAAGTTAATAAAAGCAATATTTTGTCATGGTTTTTTCCATTAGGGGTTTTCCATGTAATTTTTGTGTTCTTGCATGTGTTGTTTTCTTGATGGTTTTGAATTTATATTTGCAGATTTGAGTTAGTGTTAAAATTTTCCCAATATTGATTCACCCTCCCCATCTCAGTATCAATGTGTACTTTTCAATTGGTAACAGAACATGGTTCTTTCAAAAAAGAGCCCTACAAGCTTGAAGGTAGATCTTGTGAAGCACATGATGGTTGGTAATGATGGACATGGTTTTTCTACTAATCAGGCTCTTTTATTTGATGGAACAAATTATGCTTTCTAGAGCATAAGGATGGAGACATATTTAAGTGCACTTGGATTTGACATTTGGCAATCAGTGATTGATGATTACACAACTTTGAAAACTACTCCAATTGATGCTACTAGTAAAGAGGCTAGTGAATGTAATGCTAAGGCCAAGAATTCCATTAGTTGTGGGCTATCAAAATCTGAATTTGTTAAAGTAATACATTGTAAATATGCAAAAGAGATATGGTAAAAATTGAAAAATATTTATAGAGGAGATGGAAAAGTTAAGAAGGCAAAGCTTCAAACATACAGAGCTCAATTTGAGAGCCTAAAAATGCAAGAAAAAACTATTGCTCAATACCTACTTTGTGCAAGTGAGGTATCCAAACTATTAAAGGCCTTGGTGAAGAGATAAATTTATTGAAAAAATTCTAAGGTCGCTCCCCTTGTGATTTGATGCAATGATTTCAGCAACAAAGGAGATGCAAGATCTTAGCAATCTAACTAAAGATGTGTTGCATGACATTTTAACTACATATGAGATGAGAATCGATGGTCAAACATCCAAAAAGGAGGTTGCATTCAATGTTTCACGAAAAAAATATATGAAGAAACATGAATCGAGTGACAGTGATTCAGATAATGAAGAATCTCACTTGATGAGAAGAATGAAGAAAGGTTTAGGGAAGTGCAAAGGAAAGCTACCCTTCAAGTGTTTCAATTGCGGGAAGGTAGGGCATTTTGCATCCAAATGTCCTTATGCAAAGAAAGAGGGTAGTGAAACTAAAGAAAACCCTAAGTACTATTATTATTTTCTAAGTTGTCATTAGTTTTATGTCCAAAGTCATCCTATATACTCTAGTTGGTTAATACTACCAAAATATTTAGTTGGTAAGAACTAAAGCAGCTGGTTATAGAAGAAAAGAGTCACAGAGTTAAGTATACATCAAGCTGTTTACCGAGTAACATTCTATGTCTACCGAGTAGCAAAGAAGGTATACCAAGTAATCTGAACCAAGTGGAAACATGTTACCAGATTCAATGAACCTAGACACATATGTGGAAACGTGTTACAAGATTCGAGAACAAGGAACCGTTATTCCATAGGAAATTGCACTTCAAGATTTTGTATGATTTTGAGGAAGTTTATCCAATGAAATATTTTCTATGTTTATTCATTCAATGAATCTTATTTGTAAGATCAAAGCATGAACAGATCACTGTCCCAGAGATCTATTTATACAGAATGATTTCAGAATCAGAAGAAGAGACATGTGTGATAGAAGAGTTGAAAAGGAAAAATCATAAGAGGACACAATGTGTTGTGATTACTAAGACTGTTAGAGATATTCAGAGGTCACCAAGAAAGTATTCAAATAATAGTTTATGGGACAGAGTAAACAGAAGGGTTTACCGAGTTGTTTTATCAATTACCGAGGTATGCTATGAGCAAGGTAATGTCATATTGAGCACATAGAGTCTACTATAACATTTCAGATGTAAAGTTGCAGATATTTGTAAAGATTTTGATTGTATTATTTGAGTTGTAATAGAAACCTTTAATAGGGTAAAAGACTCTAACAAAGTCTATAAATTGTAAAGACTTTAACTAGGTGTAGCATTTAGTATAAGTGTTGTAAAATCCTTTAGCAAGGTAGATCTAAATATCTTGATACTCCTAACAGAGTAAGCTATCAGAAATAGCTAAACATGTAGCTCTAACCGAGTAACCTTTATTATTGCAGTAGTGAAGTTGTGGGTACCATCCCCACCGCAGTTTTTCTCTCTAACAAAGAGTTTCTGCGTAACCAAAATATTTGTGTTATGGAGTGAAATGTGTGTGAATGTTACTTCTATAATTATGTGTTATCTTTATACTATGAGATCAATAGCTTACAGTTTATGTTTATCCGTAAAATTATTATTGAAGAAAAGTTTTGAAGTACTGATTCAACCCTCCCCTCTCAGTACATTAGCTTTCCTGGTTGGACCTAACAATTGGTATCAGAGCTTCAATCTTGGAAAAGGGTTTAACAACCTAAAGAAAAAGATCTTATCAATGGAAGACTACAAAAAATCCTGGAGAATTGTGAATCTTCAAGAAGAATTGGATCATGCTAATCAAGTGATTGCAGACATGCAGAGACAAATGCAAAGATCACTGAAAGTCAGAAGAAGGTTGTCTGATGATTTACAGGACTCTCAAGAGTTGGTTGAACAAATTGAGACATCATCTGAGAATAGTATATCAGAAGAGACTGAAGAAATGATTGGAGAACTGAAAGAAAAGAACAAAGCACTGACTGAACAACTAAAAGCAATGAAAAGAGAACATGAGCATTTCAGCACACAGTTGACTGAAAATATTGATGCATCAAGAACAGCTGAGGATAAAATAAGAGACATGCAAAGGGAAAAACAACAGGTAGAAGCATTGGTGTCTGAAAAGAATAATGAAATCACAAGGATGACTGGAATTCAAAGTAATCTTTCTGATCAATTGGGTTATACACATCATGAAGCAAATCTAAAAGAAACAGAGAATCAAGCATTGAAACTTGAATTATCAAGATTGACCTATGAACTTGAAACAGAGAGGAAATAAAAAGAAACACTGAAGAAAAGTTATGAAGCATCAAGGATGTTGGAAGAGCAACTAAATATAAGAAGACCCAACAAAGATGCAGGACTTGGTTACAAAGGAAAGAACTCCACCGAGGAAGGGATCAACACCACCAAGAGAGGAGAATCATCAAAGCAAACTGGAAACAAAGATAAGATGAAGGAAAAGAAGCTCATTTGCAACTACTGTGGAAAACAAGGTCATACTACCAACATTTGCTGGATTAGAAAAGGTAAGCAATCGAATGTCACTAGGTCTGATAGTTATTGTTACAATTGCAATAAGTATGGTCACACATCTAATCAATGTAGGACTAAGTTGGTTAACAATTATCAGAAGGAAAAATTTAAGGGGTTTTGTAAAAAATGCAATAGATATGGTCATAGTACCGAGAAGTGTTGGTTTAAGTAGAAAAACTATATGTGGTCTCCACACCGAGCAAATGCCAGAAGTCACCGAACTCAAACAGATCTTAACCGACCATATACTGCAGTACCATGGGATTACAATACAAGGATATGGTATGAATGTTGTGGCAGATATGGACATATAAGTGCCAACTGCATGATAAGTTATGGAATGAACAACCAAAGATCATGGAGAAATCCTGGAATGGCATGCTTTCATTGTCATAAAGTTGGACACTTGGCTAAAGATTGTAGAGATCAACCCAGAGGAGATACTGATGAGATAAGAAGCACATTTCAGAAATTTTGGAAAAAGAAATAAAGTGTGTCAACAAATGAAGAAAGCACCTTACCTACCGAGTTAGGTGCATCTACCTCAAATTAACCAATAAAGGTATGAAAGGACTGCATTCATTCAAGGATTATATCTTAACAGTTCCTATTTTATCTTATACTTAATTTCAAAATTTGCATAAGTTAAGATGCTTTAGCAAGTTTGAAATTCTATCTAGTCTTGTGAAGTACCAGAGAAGTCGGTAAATATAGGAAGCCTGTCTAGTCAATAAAAGAGTAAAAGCGAAGTTAATCAGTTTAGTGGAACCGAGTGCATTTAATGCTTTATTACCTAATTGCACAAAGCCCGATAAGGTAAAATGTGTACTTAAAGTGTTTCGCACGGTCATTTTACACTCACCAGTTATCAAAGAGCAGAGCTAAGCGATTCAAAGGCAATCAAACATCTCCCGAGCAAATTTCAAGATATTTTTACAGCAATCTCAAACACTTTTTCCTAAGCCAGTTAACCGGGTGGTATCAGTTGTGAACATTTGCATTATATTTACTAAGTCGAAGACTGTTTTCTATCAAGATAAAACCCTAAGCTCTTTCGTTAGTAGAAATCCAAGTTCGAAATGGCTCCAAAGTTACAAGACCTAGTTATAGTTAAGACCATTGAGAAGTCGTCAGTAAAGTATTCCTTACCTCCTAAGGTAGCATCTGAACCCGGTGATAAAACTACATTTTCTCTCATTCTAGAAAGGGTTCTATTGGTTGAAGATGTCAAATTCTACACTAAGTGTCGTGTTGAAGAACTAGGTCATACCGAGATCAAGGACATGTATGATGAGTTATGCACTGATGGTATCTTATATAGCAAGTATGAGCATATTAAAGTCAAAGGATTGACCGAAGCCCTAACCTACCCTCAAGTTTTCAAACCCCAATGGGTTAAATTTGTTTTGAGCAGAGTTCATGATGACTTTATGTGGTTAGAGGAGCAACCGTTCAAAATCACTAAGCAGATCATCCACATAATAACTGGTTATCCTATATTCGACCATGCCCGTGCATAGAAAATGATTCCATAGAAGGAATTAATAACTTTAACCAGAGTTGAGTCTGATTGTCGAGGTCTTAAATTGAACAATGTTATAGATGCAGAGCTAAAGTTTGCAATTAGAGTCATCGGTTATTGTTTCTTTCAATTAGCAAGAGAAAATAGTGTACCATGTGCAGCTGTAGGTTTAGCTTACAAAATTGTGAAGAAAGGTATGAAGATTGATCTATGTGAAGTGTTGCTGAAAAACTTATTTGAAAATCTCAACACCATAAGGAAACCCAAGAAGAATAACTCGGCAAACACACTAAAATTTGGGTCACTCTTAGTGTGCATGTTTTTCTATTTTCATAGATTCTTCCCATCAGTCGATAACATAGTTTGGGAGTTACACCGACCAATCACCCATCAAATAAATGATTATATCAAACATCTAGGTGATAACTTCAATGATATAATGGATGATTACTTCAGCAAATTTCAAGAAAAGATGCATAACAGGTACAGAATCCCACCTCAGTTACTAGAGAAATATAAGGATGATATATGCTTTGAAGTGGACACCGACTACTGTTATGTCAATGCAGTAGAACCCAGAATTCAATCCTTACCACCTATGGGTTATGAAATTGATTTTGATATTTCTCAACAGCAGATAGATGCTTATCTAGCACTTCCAAGGCACTCTACCGAGCTCAGATATGGTATCTATGAAGAGGTAAAATAGAAGGTAAAAATGAGCATAGTAGTATCAAAGGATACAAGAAAAGCCACAAAAATGATAAAAGACTTAACAAAGAAATTTGGAGAAGGTTCTACCTCCACACCTACTAAGTCAACAGGGGAGCTACTTTTAATAGAAGAAGAATGTGAAGCTCAGGAAGCAGCTATCACTTTGAGCACTGAGTTGCCAAAGGGCAAAATATTGAAAAGGAAGAAACATGATACACCTAAGGTATCACCGACTCCACCAGTGAAAAGACCTAACACTAGATCATCTGCAGTGTCACCCGGTAAGAGGCAGAAAAATGTTGAATTGCCTAAGGTTACTAAGCCTTATAGAAAGTCAACCAGGAGACTCATTTTGAATAAGGAGTCAAGTGACATAGAATCTGAAGACAAAAATAAATTTTAGATTGTCAAAAGCACAAAGGAAGATGTACACAGTGTTGACAACTTTTGTACCAAATTGAAACAATATGGAGGATTCGGGACATTCAGGTATGTTAAATATGATTCTTGGACAGAAGAAGAAAAGAGGCAAATAGAAGAATTGGTTGTCTGTACACTTCTTAAATTCCGAGTAGTTCCATTGGAAGTAACCAACTTTCTTCCAAAAGCATTATACTCTCATATTGACATCAGATGGAAATATGCTATGGACTCGGAGAAGCAAATAAGAGAAAGAGTTTTGGTCCATCTCTTTCTAGACATGTTGGTAGAAGATATAAGAAAACATTTGAAAAACTACCAGACAAACTTTCCGGTGAAGCAAAGAGCCTTAAAAATGATGAATGGACTATATCTTGAAGTAGAACAGAAGACAAAAGAAAAATGGCAAGAGATTTTCCGAATTAAGACTAAAGAGTCTCATGGTGAAGTGGAAATTGTTGACATCACCGAGCAAGATCCTACTTTATCTATTCAACAAGATGAGGATGTCATGGACACCAAGGAACAAGAACAAGAAATGATAGAAGGAAATGCTTATGCCAAACTGGTATCTAGTGAATCAGTTTTGAAACAAGTCAAGTCCTATGCTCCAATAACTCAGCAAGTGCTCACCGAGCAACCTCAGGATATTGATCAAGGCAAAGAGGGTCAATAGTCTACAAAAGGAGAATCTACTTCTCAGGCCACTGAGGAACAAAATTCTCAAGCACCTGCATGCACTGAAACTGTTGCTACTGAGACCCCAAGCAAGGAATCACTGAAGGACTCATTAGAGGCCAAGGGAATTGATAAAAGTGTTGTCTCTACTGAGCAACCTACCGAGGATGAACAAGCCTCCAAAGCAATTGTACTAGTTCAACCGGTGAAAGCCTCATCATGTAAAGAAAAGAAAGTGAAGAAGCATAGTTTCAAGGTAGATCTGTTTAAGCCCATTGTGTTACCAAATGTTGACATCTCAAAACTGAAAGGGCAAGCACTTATTGAATTTGGAGAACTATGCAAAGCCAAAGCAGAACAAGAAAGACAAATGGCTATTCAAAAGAAAAACCGAGTACTTCAAAAGGTAAAAGCATTACTAACCGACATACTACCTGAAGCTACCGTGAATAAAGATGCTGCCATCCATATGCAACTGGATGAACTACTCACTAAATTAGAAGCATCAGGAGTAGACGCATCAGAATACCTTAGGAAGTTGAAAGAAAAAGAGCTAACTGCCAAAATGATTGAAGAAGTGTAGAAGGCCATTGCTATAGGTAAAGTCAAGCTTGTTGGATTCATTGCTGAGTTGTCCCCTCAACTCAAGCACATTCTTTATTTATTTCAAAAGCTCTGTACACTTTTATTATTTATTAAGGACATCAAGCATAAGACCGAAGTTATTGAAAAAGAGATCACCGATCTCTCCAATAAATTGACTACAGAGCCAAATTTTGTTCAAAACTTCTATCCCAAGTTGCAAACTCTTATGGCTCAACAGTTAGAACTTCAGAATGAAGAGCACAAAATAAGAATGGATATCATGACTCTTCAGACTTTATTAATTCCCCATCTTTCATCAGTCCAAGAGAAAATAAACCGAGCTACCCACTTATCCACTCAACAAGAGGGAAGCACATTAGATGGTCTGATTTCACTGTTAGCTGATATTTTAGCTCAGAATTCTTTAATGGAAAGTGTCAAGGGTGCACTTACCAATGCTCTCACCGATGCTCACACTAAGTACAAATCTATTTTTGATCAGTTGCCCCCACCGAATGGTAACTAGTTTTGATGTTTGTCAGAAAGGGGGAGTGTACCAAGGACAAGAGGGAGTGTACCGAGCAGAATAGAGTATCCGAATGTATAGTTGAATTTGACAGGACGAGCATAGAGAAAAGAGTAGTGAACACCAGTGCATTGGTCACATGAGCATGCAAATATGTACAGTATATTGATAAGGGGAGTATACATTTAAGTATGATACTATTTATTGACAATTGTATATACTGTCATTTTAGTCAAATTTTGTAAGTATATATATTTTGAGTTATGATTTTGAAAGGAGTTTTGTCAAACATACCAAACTAATGTCAAAAGGGGAGATTGTTATTATTTACTAAGTTGTCATTAGTTTTATGTCCAAAGTCATCCTATATACTCTAGTTGGTTAATACTACTGAAATATTCAGTCGGTAAGAACTAAAGCAGCCGGTTATAGAAGAAAAGAGTCATAGAGTTAAGTATACACCAAGTTGTTTACCGAGTAACATTCTATGTCTACCGAGTAGCAAAGAAGGTATACCGAGTAATTTGAACCGAGTGGAAACGTGTTACCAGATTCAATGAACCTGGATACATATGTGGAAATGTGTTACAAGATTTGAGAACAAGGAACCGTTATTGCATAGCAAATTGCACTTCAAGATTTTGTATGATTTTGAGGAAGTTTATCCAATGAAATATTTTCTATGTTTATTCATTCGATGAATCTTGTTTGTAAGATCGAAGCATGAATAGATCACCATCCCAAAGATCTATTTATACAGAATGATTTGAGAATCAAAAGAAGATACATGTGTGATAGAAGAGTTGAAAAGGAAAAATCATAAGAGGACACAATGTGTTGTGATTACTAAGACTGTTAGAGATATTCAGAGGTCATCAAGAAAGTCTTCAGAGAAGAGTTTATGGGACAGAGCAAACAGAAGGGTTTACCACGTTGTTTTATCAATTACCGAGGTATGCTATGAGAAAGGTAATGTCATATTGAGCACATAGAGTCTACTATAACATTTCAGATGTAAAGTTGTAGATATTTGTAAAGATTTTGATTGTATTATTTGAGTTGTAATAGAAACCTTTAACAGGGTAAAAGACTCTAACAAAGTCTATAATTTGTAAAGCCTTTAACCAGGTGCAACATTTAGTATAAGTGTTGTAAAATCCTTTAGCAAGGTAGATCTAAAGATCTTGATACTCCTAACAAAGTAAGCTATCAGAAATAGCTAAACATGTAGCTCTAACCGAGCAACCTTTATTATTGTAGTAGTGAAGTTGTGGGTGCCATCCCCACCGCAGTTTTTCTCTCTAACAAAGAGTTTCTACGTAACCAAAATATTTGTATTATGGAGTGAAATGTGTGTGAATGTTACTTCTATAATTATATGTTAGCTTTATACTATGAGATCAATAGTTTACAGTTTATGTTTATCAGTAAAATTATTATTGAAGAAAATTTTTGAAGTACTGATTCACCCCTCCCCTCTCAGTACATTAGCTTTCCTGGTTGGACCTAACAAGTACAATAAAAAGGGTTTTCAAGAGGTGAAGAGGAATTTTCAAAAATGTAAAAGGAGTCTTTATTCTAAAGATTACATCAGCTCATTAGAAGACATGGAGGTTCTTCTAGTGAAAGAGAAGAAATACTTTCATGGGTATAGAAGAAAACAATGATTAGAAGGAAGATTCTAGAAATAAGACCAATGAAGAAGATGAAGGAGTCGATCTCAAAGAAGAGCTTTCCTTTGCCTATGATGAGGTTGAAAATCTTAAGAAGAGAAATTTTAAACTGATGGTGCAACTTCAAGACAACAAGGAATCATTGGATAAAATATCACACGCTTTTGATGAAGCTAAAAAAAAATATTATAGATCTAAAAATTCAAATTGAAGAAGCTTAAGAAAATTGAAGTAGTAAGAGATCACTTGAAGATAAAAGAGGAAAAATGCAAAAAATTAGAGGTTGAAATTATTTTTTTGAGGAAGCAATTAGAAAAAGTTGTAATACAAACAAATATAAATTTGAAGGGCAAAAAGAGGTTTGAAATTTGAGTCAGATCATCAATGTACAAAAGCCTACTTTTGATAAAAGTGGTCTTCAATTTGTAGAAGGTTAAAAGTCTAAAGCACCTAGAATATTTGAGAAATCAAATGAAGAAAAACAAACAAGCTATGTTGAAGTCTTAAAAATGGTGGAAATAAAGAGAAAGACAAGTACATATTCTGAGTAAGAAATGAAGGCTCCAGAAAACCTCTTCCATCTAGGAAAACACAAGTAACCAGGTTTATTAACTCCTTTATGGTTATTGTTTTCATGCAGATAGTTTGGTCATAGGGTCATGGATTATAGAGTACATGCAAGAAAAAATTTCAGTCATAGAGCTAGTAATTATGGAGCATATCCTAACAATAATCATGCATGGAATATGAACCAAAGTCAAGGTTTGATGAGTAAGAATGTTTTATTTGTTGAAGGTTTGAAACATAATCTTCTAAGTGTGAGTCTGATGTGTGACCAAGGACACACTCTTTCTTTCAATTTTGAAGGATATGATATAAACAAAGAAGGCCAATTTGTTGTTGAGGCTAGTAGAGCAACCAATTATCTTTACATTCTTAATATTACCAAAAGTGAAAAGTGCTACATGTTACAAGAAGATGAAAGCTGGTTGTGGCACCTAAATTTTGACAATCTTGTCAAAATGAGTTGCAAAGAAATAGTGAGAGATATTTCAAAGCTCTCAAAACCTTCAAACATAATTTGTAAATAATGACAATTGGGAAAGCACGCTAGAGGAAGCTTCAAATATAATGAGTATTCTAATACAAAGCCTTTAAAGTTCATTCATATAAATCTATGTGGACCAACAAGAACAAGGAGCAAGCAAGGTGAAAGGAATTTTATGCTTTTAATTGATGATATTACAAGAATGACTTGGGTTGCTTTTTTAAAGGAAAAATCAAAAGCTCTTGACAAATTTAAGGCATTTAAAGCCTCAATGGAGAATGAGACTAGAAAGAAGATTAAACGTCTTTGATCAAAAAAAAGGAGGAGAATTGACTTCAAGTGAATTACAAGATTTATACGAAAAGCATGGAATAAAAAGATATTTTCTTGTTGCAAGAACACCACAACAAAATGGTGTTGTGAAAAGAAAAAATAGGACGGTTCAAGGGATGGGTCAAAAAATTCCGAATGAGTCCAAAGTCCTCAATTCTTTATAGAAAGAAGTAGCTCATACTGCTGTTTATATTCATAATTGTGGATTAATGTGAGTCAATAGCAACAAGACTCCTTATGAGTTATAGACAATTAGGCCATCAACTGTAAAGTTCTTCAAAGTGTTTGGTAGTCCATGTTATATTAGAAAATATGAATACATTTGGGTAAATTTGACTCAAGAGTAGATGAGGGAATTTTCCTTGGATATTGTACCAAGAGTAAAGCATATAGATGCTACAATGAACACTTGCACAAAATCATTGATAGTGCAAACGTTAAAGTTGATGAAGATAGAATTCTTTGAAAACAAATACAAGAAGTATATGATCTAGATTTAGAGAGTTAAAGGAAGATAAAGAAAGTGTAGAATGAGGTGTAGTTGAAACAATTTCACACAAGACATCATCAAAGACACTTTTAGAGATATCATCAAAAGCTTCCACAAAGACACCACCTAAATTTGTACAAAGAAATCATCCAGAAGGTCGGATAATAGGAAGTGATAGGCCAAGAGCTACAAGAAGATTAATAGATTATTTAGAAAATTAAGATACATCTTTATTGTCCAAAATTATACCAAAGAGTGTTCAAGAAGCAATGAAAGAAGAGCTCAATCAAATTGAGAAGAATAGAACTTGGGAACTTGTTCCAAGACCCAAAGATAAGAGCATCATTGGAACTAAAAGGGTCTTCAAGAATAAATTAAATGAAGATGGACAAATTGTAATAAATAAGGCAAGACTTGTGTGCAAGTGATAGACACAAGTTGAGGGTGTTGACTTTGAAGAAACTTTTGCTCTTATTGCTTGATTAGAAGCAATAAGAATGTTTCTAGCTCTTTCAAGCTTCAAGATTTTCAAAGCCTTTTAAATGGAAGTAAAATCAACCTTTTAGAGTGGAAACTTGGAGGAAGAAATTTACATGGATCAACTTGATGGATTTATTATTTCAGAAAATTAGGATTATATACGCAAGCTAAAGAAGACATTGTATGGGTTGAAACAAGCACCTTGAGCTTGATATTCTCGACTAGATAAATACTTGTAGCAACAAGGCTACAAAAGAGGTTTTGTGGACAACAACTTCTATGTAAAAAATGAAGGTAGTGACATGTTAATTGACTCATGAAACATGGGTCAATGAGTTTGACTCAAAAACTACATAGTTGAACCCTGATAGCAATATCATATGTTTAATTGTTGTTGTTTATGTAGATGATATCATCTATGGAAGAAACAATGAAAATATGTGCAAATAATTTGCTACTACCATGCAAAGTGAGTTCAATATGTCAATGCTTGGTGAGTTGTCTTATTTTATTGGTTTGCAAATATTACAATTAGCTAATGGTATATTTCTTTCTCAAACCAAGTAAAATAAGGAAATGCTAAAGAAGTTCAAATTAGAAGACTACACTCCTATGAGTACCCCCATGGTTACAAGATGCAAGTTGAGCAAGGATGATAAATATCCTGAAGCTAATCAAACTTTTTATAGGTCAATGATTGGGAGTTTTTTGTATGCCATAGCTACGCACTCATATATTATGCAAGCTATTAGTTTTGTGGCTCGATTTTAGGCTACACCAAAAGAGACTCATGTAATTGTAGTAGAGGATATTTAAATATTTGAAAGGTACAACGGATTTTGGTTTATGGTATCCATGAGGTGAAGATTTCACCCTCATAATGACATAGATGCAAATTGGGCCAATAATGTTGATGATAGAAAGAGCATGAGTGGAGGTGCATTCTTTCTAGGAAATTATCTTTTTTCATGGTTGAGTAAGAAACAAGAGTCAATTATTTTGTCTACATCTAAAGTTTAATACATTGCAACAATTTCTTGTTGCACACAATTTCCATGGATGGAGCAAACATTGAAAGACATCAAAGTAGAGTTTGATCATCCCATCTCTATTTTTTGTGATAATACAAGTGCAATTAATATATCCAAGAATCCAATTATGCACTCGAGGGATAAACATATTCCAATTAAGTATGATTTTTTTAAGAGAGAAAGTTGGTGACAATTAGGTAAAGTTAGAATATGTTGCCACCAAAGAACAAGTTGCAGAGTATTGATTAAAGGGGAGCTTATAATTGTCATATCCTTTAGCTCCATGCAAAGAAGTTGCAAAATTATTATTTTAGTTTTCATTGATGTCAAAGGGGAAGAATTAGAGATAGGGGGAGAAAGAGCATGTTGCATTTTCAGTTTAGTAAGCTTGAAATTGTCATCAATGATAAAGGGGGAAATTGTTAGATAATTGTCATTGATTTCAAAGCTTGATGCATACCTCATTTTTTATAGCTATCAAAAAAGGAAAGTAAATCACAAAGCTGGTTTCCACTTTTAGAAGGAAAGAAGAAAAGAATGTTTGAGGGTATGAGCTGCCAAGAAAGGAAATCAAATCACAAAGTTGACTACTCTTTTAGAAGGAAATAAGAAAATAATATTTGAGGATATTAGTTGCCAAGAAATGAAAGTAAATCACATTAAGATGGCCACCACTTTTAGAAGGAAACAAGAAAAGAAATTTTGAGTATATGATTGTTGATCAATAAAATTGCTTCTATGAATATAGCCTTATGGGAAACTCAGTGATGGGGGACCTGCGCGTGTTCACTAAGTGACCTCTAGGATTTTAGAAGTCGACTCTTCATATGTAGGGAGAGAAAAGGGATAGAAGGAAAAACTAAAAGCAAAACTACTCTATAGCAATCCATTTAGATAATTTTGGAACTAAGAAACAAAGATAACTTCATAAACACGCAGCTCTGAGGTCCATTCAAATATCTACATGCCTCGAAACTTGAAAATGAAATATAAACAACAACCCATTTGACATAAAGAAATAGATACCATTCATCCACTAGATAACAAGTTCATAAAAACATAGTTCAATTTGGAGAGTCTTATAGTATATATTTCTCAAGTCATACATAATTACAAAATTGCATAGAAACAAGTCCTTGGACACTGAAATATCATGATCATAAAGGCCAAAGGCACAATTTGATTAGAGTCTCAAAAGCACAATTACAAATTAAAGATGTAATTCTACTAGCGATTGCCTATATTCTTCTTCCTAATTTTTGAACCCCTACAAAAGCAAAAAAACATCTCTTAAATAATCTCGAGCTAACGGCCCAACAGAGAAAACAAAGAGAGTTCTTAAAACCACAAGCATCATTGGCAATACCATTAGCAATTGTGAAACAACCTCCCAAAAGCTAAAACAAAAAAAAATCGGCTTTTTCACACAACTTCTATCAAATCTTCTAATGGCGGATCAAAACAAAGGAATTTGCAACCACTACTGAAACTGCAAGCCACTGGCGACCAAAAACCCATCTCCTCAGGTCAGTAAACAACAACGCTTGATGCTTGCATTAATTACCATGTGGTAGTAGGAAGGAGTGTCCTGGGGATGCAATGAAAATGCATAGAGTACCTCATGAGGAACTGCTACATGGCATGGCTGAAAAACTTGCAAATACATGGGCTTGAAGATGCAGGCCCACCAAAATAGCAAAAACAACAAACTACCATGTGTCAGCACCACTTGATTTCCTAGCAAGAGAAAGGAGGAACTTGAAAATTATGAGTCATGCTGCCACATGGACGCGAGGAGACAAAAAATTCAGGCAGTAAAGAGCTAAGGCTCGGGGAAAAAATAGAAGCTAACTCTTCAAATGGGGTAGGGGAGACTTAAAGTCTACATTTATTGGTGATTTTTGGGAAAATCTCGCTCACGGGATGTCGATACCCAAAAAATCATGGTTCCCAAACTAGGCTTATACTTCTGGCTTGAAGAGTCTATCAAAAAGTTACTTCAAGGGATACCAATCTTCCTCAGAAGGGATAGGTTGAGCTTTGAGAGCTTGAAAAATTTGATCCATCATGCTGACATCCTTGAAAGGAACTATTTCTGGTTCATTATAGGCTGATTCGAGCACAATAAGTAGTTTAGCCATAGGAAGAAACAAGGCCACAAACTCATATGTTTCAAGGGGATCACTCAGTTCTTGGAGGGATGACTAATCCTGTTGAGATTTGAGCACAATAAGTAGTTTAGCCATAGGAAGAAACAAGGCCACAAACTCATATGTTTCAGGGGGATCACTCAATTCTTGGAGGGATGACTGATCCTATTGATTTTTCACTATCAAACCTGATAGTTACTCAGCTCTCATGATTGTACTATCTGAAAGAAAAAGGGGAAGGTAGGCCGAACTTGACAAAGTCTTTGAGTTGCTATGTAACAAGGCTGATGGAGTCTTTTAAAGTCGACAGACTTGAAGCAACTTGTTTGGCAATTTTGCCACAATTGATGAAGTGATTAGCCTTTTGAATTATTCCTTCAAAATATATGACTCTCATTGTAGTTAAATCCTAGGGAGAAGCAACATAAAGCCAATCAACTAACCTCTAAGCCTTGGGGGTTTTAGAAGCCAAAACTTGCATGGCGTGCTCAACAAAAGGACCAACCTTATCGTGCAAACTTTGAGAAACTACTAAGAAATGTAGAGTTGGTTCTAGGAGAAGAGTGGACTACTTTATCTTTCCCCAGTATGCATTATGAAGATCCCGCATTAGATAAGTGAATTTTGCGGGGGGAGCAGGCTGAGGGGCCGATGGCTTTGAGAGGAGCTCTACTTCAGCTTCTTTGGATTCTAACCGCTCGTGCATTTCCTTCAAGTCTTTTGCTTGCTTTGCTACCTAGTGCTGAAATGCTATTATTCTAGTCTTCTTATCATGAACCTCATCTTGCAGTTGCTTGCCTTCTGCCTGTTGATTTTCAATAGCCGCTTGGGATTCATGAAGCTCTTGGGCGGAATGAGTTTGCAAGGTCTGGAAGTCTTGCAAAATCTTATATTTTGCTGCTCTTTCCTCTACTATAAGGCTTTGAGTACTGACCAATTCCTGATGTTCCTTCTCTTTTTCTACAATGGCTTCCTGCAACTGAGCTTGAATTTGGGCCATATCTAAAGAAGCAAATTAGATACGTGATAATTCACATGTTTTATCAAGTAGTTCCTGAAAGGTTGTTTTCTTAGCATTTTGCTATTCTTGCAACTAGCCCTCAGATATCTTTAATGCATTTTGTAGTTTGTCTCTCTCGACCTTTTCTTGAATTATAGGAGACTATAAGTGAGTTATCTCTGATTCTCTAGCCTTCCCCTCCTTCATCAACTACTCATTTGTATATTTTACTCTTCCCAACTTAACCATGACTTTCTCTAGGCAACGAAATTTTTTTAGATAGTCCGAAGAGACCACCTTGTGGGATTCTTCCATGATTTCCACTATATCCTATGGTCGAGCTTTGCTTAAATCAATGCCAATGGCATGCATATAATAGTCTTCAGGCTACATTTGAATTGTTGGCTTGACAACATTTGGTGTAATGATCACGAACACTAAATTCTTATGATCCTCCTTGAAGATAGTCTGAATGCAAGGCTCAACAGGCTTCTGAGAATCTTTAGCCTTTCTTTTCTACTTCCTCTGAGAACGAGCAAGTTTTCCTTGATCCGCATACTGATGGAATTCTGAAGGTACATAGATCATTTATCCCACGAAAGGAGCTCCTAGGGGTGGGGCGAAAGGAATAAGAACCATGCTATCTTGCAATTGGGCTGGAGTTGTGAAGGAGAGCATAGTTGGGGAAAAATGGGGAATCCCAGGGAAGACACAAACAGATGAGGAGAACAATGACCCAATACTAGATAAAGTGATAGATAAAAAACTTGCAAACCCGAGGACACACAAAGCAAAAAATGTATTTGTAAGCTGGCTTGGGGTTTGAAAAGAGTGGATCATGCTAGCTGAGTTGTTAGAAGTATTAACAATAGGTGACGGAGATGTAAATGTGCTAGCAGAGGCTACAATTGATTGTGTTTGCACAGACAGCGTGGAGGACGTGGTTGTTTCAGGACTACCTAGTGTGGTAGTAGGGTTGATAGAGGGCGATGCTGACACATAAACCAGAGATTGAGAAGAAAGAAGAGGGGCAAAAAAAAGTACTTGCGCTAGAGCAGTTTTTGGTGCAAGCGAGATTTGTGTCAATATAAGAGTCTGAATCTGTAAAGCCTTCAAATTTCTAGGAATTCTCTTCTTCTTGTTTTGAGAGGCTATGATTTCTTCTGGAGAACCCTTCTACTGTGATGGACTTGACCACTTCCTCGAGGTTTGAGACCTAGGCCTGTTAACAGGCTTCTTTATAGAGTGAAAATTAGTGTCAGGTGTGGCACTCAAGGAGATGATCTTGATTTGATTTCCTTTCCCTCCGGGTTGCTCGACCACTTCTATGAAAGCTCCTTCATCAGTGGCACCCAGAGGAGGATTATAATCATCATCTTCATCACTATTATAATTCCGCCACTCTAGCTCGAATTCATCGTTGTTGTGAAGATTTCCCAATCCTAGTTTGAATTCTTTGATTTCTTGTGTATATCTCCAAAAGGCTTGTCTCTTATCCTCAGGCCAGTTCTCTTCTCCCATCTTTCTGATAAGTAGAGTGGTAACTTCTTGGCAGGATCATACTTCTTTTTCACAATGTAGAAAGCCAACTAGGATAGTCTTTCTTCCTTTGGGATGGCATGCAGGTTCACATATACTGTCAAGTCATGTTTCTGTGGATTTTTCCAAGAATCCTAAACAGGGTCGTGTGAGACATGCATTATTGGGTTCTTCCTTTTGGATAGACATCCGTCTAGGTCATAACTCCATTTATCATCAATAACCACCAGGCCTAGTTGAACTAGCTTTGAGGTGAGTACGCCTTCGACTTTGCATCTTTTGACAATAATAGGTCCAATTATTGAGTTGTCCTTAAAAATGCCAACCCTATGCTTTCCTGACCCTATACACTGTTCAATAATGACCATCTACCTAAACATTTCTAGAGCCAAAGTGTGATCCAGGATGGATTGCGGGAGGCGAAAAGGTTCTTCAGTGAGCCCAGGAGTCTTGATAAAAGAAAGACCTGACCCCAAATACCAATCACATGGGAGAAAATTGGATGTCATCCAGGCGATTTATAAATTTGAAAAGCATGTGATCGAATCTGTATCTTTCTTACTCAAATATTGCATTGCAATAGCTAAGAAAGCATCTGAAAATGCATAAGCATCATACGTGTTAGACAACAAGTGAGTCCATAGCGTTACCGGATTCCTTTTATTACTATTGTCATACATGACAAGCTCCATGGATTCTTTAAAGAATCCAGGGTTCTGGTGCAAAAACATATGGACAAGAAAAGAGGTATACTTGAACGTGTGATGACTTTTGAAATTCGCCAACTACTCTACCATCTCATACACCAAAATATCTGCAAAGTCAAAACGGAAAACTTCTCTATTTGCAGAATTTGAATAGGAAACCCATTTGAAATGGGTAAATGTTTTGATCATTATCTAGACCAAAAAATGTATGCTAGCATGGATGCAACAACTTTTACATCTTGTTGATGGAAAGTGCCATAAGCTATCAAGAACCAAGGAAGCTCAGTGTTCTCCTGAATCCTATGCATCAAGTCATTGCAGAAACTAAAAACAATGTCTTTATCCCTCCAATAACCCTCTGATGAAGGTCAGATGAAAAATGATTTTAATAAGCTGAAAGCAAGTGATATGAACTTTGAAGAAATTTCTAAGTCTTTTGAGAAAAGGATTCTATCTAGAAGGTTGTAGTCTCTACACGTTAAGTGTACTGAATATCATGTCTAGTTGAAAGAAAAGATAACCTCTCTTGATGCCACTACTGATCATGTTATAGAGACATTTAGAGTTTGTATGTCTTGGCTAAAGGCCACCACAGACATTCAAAAAATAAATTCAGATACTAAACATGTCATCCTAAATATTTCAAATAATTTTGACCCTCGATTAGATAAATTTTGCCACATGTAACAAGTTGATTCATCTAAGCTGTCAAAATTTGCCATTTTGGTGCGCTGACTTAAACCTGTCATGGCCCACCCCATCATCATGAATGGTTTATAACCCAAAATGGACATGGTGGCCACATGGAATTCCATCACATGGCCACCCTTCTACCCATTTTGTTCTCATTTATGAATAGTGGTCACCCTACACTCTTCCTTGTAGTCACATTAACTCCTCGCCATTTGAGCCAACTTTCATTTCGTTATCTCTTGCCTCTTCTTGATTGTTCAACTCATTTCACACTAAAACATGTTCACTGGGGTTTAAGAACATGTTTGCTTTGGATACCACTCTCCCTTCATCTTCAATGATGGCTACACTCTTCTCTTCGATGATTGTTATGCCATTGAAACCCTTCAGGTATATGCACTGGTATATATTAAAATGTTTGCTTTCATTGGTTTTTTCTTTGCAATATTGGCAAAAATGTTGACGCCATAACTATATTTATAGCCTCCTATTTTCATCTGGCAAGTATCGCTAGGAGGATTCAAAGGAGACCCTGGACAAGAGGATTGGTTGGTTTTTCGAGAGCTTGTATTTGACCCAGGTGAGGATTATTCCTCACTAAGGCTCTTTTTTTCCATTTTTTTTTTAATATTTGTTTTTTCTACATTTTTGGTTCTTCTGAAAATTTGTGGGTTCTCGTTTATATTATTGTTCTAACAAATTGTGGGTGCTTGTTTTCTTTATCTATAACTATAATATTCTCTACATTTGTGGGTGCTTGTTTTGTGAAGTTTTTAGCAATTTTGTGTTTATGAATACGACCAATTTGCATTCATAAATACACACTTATAACAAAGGTAAATGTTCAAGCTTCACTAGTATTTAATAGATTATAATGTTGTTGGGTAAAGAAAAAGCTCACTGGTGACATTGTAATTTTTTTTTCAAGCATCACTGTTAATTGTTAGAATATTAATCTTTATTTGATAAAGGTTAATTATTTATTTGTATTATGTTAGGAGATTCCTTCGGAATTCCTACATGTTATTTGTCTCTTGTGTCATCTCACACGAGTGAGGATGGTTCATATATTTTTCCTTTATTAAGGAATATTAGTTTTGTCCTCCTTAAAATGATGTTGACATATTGCACACACATATTATGAATGGTAGGATTCATAGACTTGGAAGTTACAAAGTAACTCCTCTCTGCATCTCTATTTAAGATATGTTGCTCCTCTCATTATTTTAAATGAATATTCGTTAAATTTAGAATAGATATCTCTTACATGGTAGTTAAATTTTTTATTATGATATATGCACTATGTTATAATGTATAATATATTTTATGTTATAATACGTTATATATTTTAATTATAATATATTATATGTAATATTATAATAATAATATATAATATATTATAATATGCTATATTTTTCATTCTTTTCTAAAAATGTTGAATACAATAGATATTCATTTCTAGCAGATATCTGTTACTAAGATATATCCATTTAGGTTTGGGCTTTACCATGACAACATGTACTTTCTCCCAACCCTTGAAGTAAAAAGTCAAAGTAGCTTCTTGCATTTTTGGACGAAGAAAAAATGCATTTTTTTCACATTGCCACTTTTGGCCTACCGTGATCCTACACATACCCAAATGGTAAGGCGTGAGAAGGTAAAGCAAGAATTAAATATGGTAGTGAAATATTTATCAACTATTTAACTTTCCTAAATAACATTTAGTTGCCATGTTTGTAACAAGCCTTGTCAATGGCTATTATGCCAATCCCTTCATTGATAAGCTCTATGTTCAATGCACTTTTGGAGAACATCTCTGCAATTGCAACAATATGATCAATCTAGAAGATGTTTCTTGAAGGTCATCGCACTTCCATCTTTACACGGTCTATAGTTTGGGTGTCCCTTGAAGATTATCTATAATTGGTGCAGGAGCACCTTCACAATTTTGGCTTGTTTGATCCTGATGGGATGAAGAATTGAATAAAGGCATATTGTAAGAGTCCAAATGTTTTTTTTTAGGTTTCATTATAGTTTAAGTTTATCTTAGAGTTGTTTAGATAGTTTTTCTCAAGTTTTCTTTCCAGTTTTGGCCCATAGTGCCTTGTAAGCCAAAAATGGCATTATAGTGAAAATATGCTCAAAACCTTGTAACAAGACTAGAAAGGAATTGGAGTAGGTGTATTTATTGATTTGACACCTTCTCAAATGGTTAGGTGGAAGATATTTGTCTTGTAGGTCAAAAATGCACTAAGAGTAAAAAATTGCCAATGTTGTCAAGCAACATTTTGACAAAAAGTGAGAAAAGTTGTAAAATCACTCTAAAAGGTAGTTATGGATGCCATAATGGTTGAAATTGTTTAAGTGTTCCTATATAAGGACACTTCAAACATTTTAAAGAGACTGGCTTTGTATTGGCAAGAGGAAGTTATTAAATATGACTGTTTTTCATGCTTTTTAAGCTTAATCTACTATAACAGTCTGTACAGAGTACTATTTCCATATTTTTCTTTCATGGGAGTTTGTGTCATGGTTTTATGAAGGTTTTTCATTCTTTGTGTTATGGTTTTTACTGTGTTTTAGTTTATCAAAAAAAATCTTTTAGTTTTTGCCAGTTGACTGCCCTGAACTAGGGTTTTGAAGAAAATGGGTTGAAACACTTGGTATCCATGGGTAACCAAGAAAAAATGAACCTTGGAGACGAAGTTTGACCTTTGTAAATATTGTATTTCAAGTTTTTGTTGTCAGTTGTGATGGAAAATATGAGTTTGAGCACTTATTAGGCAAGTTGTCTAACTTGGCTAGTATTCTTCCTTAATGCTCAAAATTTGGATTCTAAGCACCAAGTGTTGAAACAAACATGGAAAGAGGTCTAAACCTGTCCTAGAAGCTTTTTGAAGGGATTGGATCTCCAAACCACACTCATTTTGCATTGTAAAGTGTCACTGTTTGGTGTAGGACAGCGAATTCCTTGTTTTGGGAAATAAAGTGGTTTTTGGCATCAAAAGTGTCTTTGAGATTCTCCATGCATGGAGACTTAGCCATATTTGTTTAATTCAAGGCTAACTTATTATTTGAAGGTTTATTAACACTATGGTGTAGGCAATTTTGAAGTTCTAACCCAATGTTGAGCAACTAAACAGTGAAAAAAATCAAAAAATCAGTGGTTTTGACAGTGATTTTAGTTCTTCTCTAGTTTGTTTGCCAAGTGTTTGGCATAATTCTTGGTTGTTAGTGGTAGGGCAGGCATTTAAATGTTGAGCTAGGGGTTACCCAACAATGTGGAGGCTTGAACCAAGCTTAGGAGTGAGTAACTATGGTGGAATAACTAAAACCCTCACCAAACCCTACATTTAAGCCTAAAATTGACGACAATCCCTAAAACTACCTCATAGAACCTAAGACCTGAAAAATAATTGAGCTCTAGCATTTTTATAAACATCCAAATCAACTCCCAATGTGGTATTGGCCATTGTTGAACAAGATGAGCAAAATACTCCAAATTAGGCCTACTCGGCTAGTAGCCCTTTTTAGCCCTGTTTTGCAAAAAGTGTGAACCTGATTGGTGCAAGGTTGAATGGTCTTGACGAACCATTGGAAATCATTTAAAAACACTCAAGAAAGCCTGCTAACACCTTATTATGAGCACTAGTACTAATTTTGTGGTTTAGGCCTATAAGAAGGGTTTTAGTAAGTGTTGAGTAAGTGAGCTTGAACAAGGTCTTTGAGAACAAAACCAAGAGAAATTTTTTAACTCCTTGTCTAAACCTTTTGAAGAAGCTAACTACTACTAAGGAACAATATAAACAATGTGTGGTGAGCAGGGGTATTAGGGTGTTGAAGTTGATGGGTTGAGGAATGAGAGCATGGTAGTTTGAGTTGAGCAAATGTATGAACAAATGATGGGAAGAGCTCAAGGAGGAAGTTTTGGGTTTGAGTGAAGCTTGTGAACATTGAAAGTGGGCCTTATCAAGAAAACCAAAACCTTTCCACTCTCATTTGAAGGAGTCTCTTAACAAGAAGATTATACTTAGCTTTAATTGGTCCTCCTGTGGGTTTCTCCCTATCAATAATGCACAATAGATGAACCTTGTTAAATTCATTGTGGTATCTATCAAGTACAATATGATCTTGGAGGTATCGCGAACCATTCAAAGTATTTTTTGTTGTTACAAAAAGATCATAGAATGTGATTATGCATTATCCTAGATCATAATATTTGAATATTTGTCGTATTAGTTTTTGGTGAATATTACGGTTCTTCTTGGATTAGTTGATATTAATATTCCTAATATTTTCTTACATGGGCTATTTACAATGATAATTTATCCTTCATTATTAAAGCTAACTCAAAAGGTCCAGATCTAATTTAATAATTTACTGGGATAGTCATTGCATGATTGTTGCGATGGAGAATGTTGGAGTTGAGATTCTATAAGGATTGATATGTATATCTATTACAATAATTCTCAAAATATGAAGGGTTGAGAAATATGATATGCATATCCTTTTATTTAAAATTCTCAGTCCATTTTTTACTATTTTAAATTTTTTGTTTGGAAACTTAATTTTTTATATTATCATATTTTCTTATGGCATCCATTAATTGTGATTTATCAACTCTTTATTAATTAGAAACAAACAAGTAGAGTTTTGTTGGAGTCAAAATTTGAAGGATTAGGTCAAGTTTAGAAGCTTTAGTGTCTAAAGGGAAGAAATATAAATGTGATGACTTGGTAGTCATTTTGTGGATTTAAAATTAACATTCTATTTGATAAAGATTCCATTGCTTCCTTTATTGAAGAGGATTTATTGTATTGACTACTTGTCCATAGAATGTTAATAGTAAAATATTTTAGTTTTTTTATGTTGGAAACAAATGAGTATGTAGGAAGCATTCTGATGATAACTTTAATATTAAGTATGTATTAATTTAATAGAAACATTTTTTATACGTTTAGTTTTTTCCTCTTTATTCCAGTATAGAAGAAATGAAATATTGGACTCTTGGTGTCACTATAGGTGAGATAGAAGATGGTCGATCACAAGATGATTAGTTTTAAAAATCTCCAATATTGACTTAATATTCTATTAATTGGGCCCCGCATATGCTTGGTATTATATTTTATAGCTAATGGACTATTCAATTAATATTTCATTACAAAATATTTTCAAAAATACTCTATAAGATTAAGTTAAATAAATATACTCAGTTTTATAAACCATTTAAAAAAAAAAATTATATACTATGTATTTTACTTATATTTTATGATAAAATTATTTAAATAAAATTGTATTATCATTAAATTATTTATTATTAAAAAATATATTTTACCAATAAAAATAGATATCTCTTCATATTTTTACATTTTTTTTTTTTAAATATCAGTATGCTAGTTGGTACTAACTTTACTTGAGTATTGTCAATAGTTATTGTCTATTATAGAAACAACATTAGAATCTTCAAATCTTTTCCTAGTTTTATCCTAAAGGTCAAACTAGTTTGAAATTGGGTTTGAATGAGTTATTTTATGCTAAAACCTTTTCTTAAGCAAATGGTTGTTTGAAAATATTAATCCAAATTTCCTATTTAGTTCACTTAGATTTGACATATCTTCAAAAAGATTTTTTTTTTAACGTTTGGAAGGATAGGGACTCTTGGATTCTCTAGTATATCTATTGATTTGCACTTACATCATTTTTGTTGAGATACTAATCTAATGTAATTGACTTGTAGATTTAGACGTAGGTGAACAAATTTGCACCTTGTAATATTATGGTAATTCATCTTGTATGGTTGCCAAGTTTGACCAAATTCACCCTCTAAAAGGAGGGGCTCTCCTGCGTGGTTGTTAATATGAATCTAGTCAAAATGCCCATTCTGGATATGGCTTTGAAACCCCCTCCAAAAAAAGATTTAAAACACTTTCTCATGGATGTTTTCAACCATCTATACCATCCTCAACCTCTTTTAAGCCTTGTGACCAACATGCTCCTCAATAACCAATTAGTGAAAACATTCCTCAAGTTTAACTATTTCTTTTGTTTGTAACACGTTCATTCTCTTTCTAAAAGATGGAAAATAAAAAAGAGATATTAATGGCTAAGAGTCTTTCTCACAACTATCATGATATCTAAAAAAAGCTAAATAGTCATAATTGTAGAATATCTAAGACTTAAACTCTTGTCCTTTGCAATCTTATTCTCTTTTAATTTTGGAACTATTATTTAAGTTTTAGGTTTCTTTTGGACTTAGGGGTGTGACTTCACCCACCTTTTTTTGGAAATATGTAATAGAATCTTTAATAGAAATTAATATAAGACAATAATGGCAAACAAAAAAATTACATGCAAATTGCATTATAATGTCAAAAAAATACTAAAAATTTAAGGTCATATGATTACTTTTTTATTATTAAGAGATAAAACATTCTATCTTTTAAATAATTTGTTAGTATGATAATTACAAGATTTCCACAAATTATAAATAAATTAAAAATCATATTATAACTTGAGAACCATGAAGTGTAAATCTAATTTCATCTCTTTAATGTATTAATTAAGTCCACAAATATGAAATAAATATTGTTATTTTTATTATCACAAAATAATGTAAAACATTTAAAAGTTAATGGGCCTTTTATCTGTTGGTGAAGCTGAAAAGTTATGACATCATAAGGAATGAGGTCCGGATGAATTTCGTAGAATGAATCCCCCTCAATCATTAGCTCTTAGGTAAAGAAGATAAATAGTCCTCTATTAAGAAAAATATTTAAAAATCATTTAAAAATTTATAAACATAATAAATAAATCAAATCATCCAATATATTTCTAGGCTCCATCTTTTTAAATATTAATTAAATTTACAAATAAAAATATATATTTTTATCTACATTATCATAAAACATTAAAAAATATTTAATTCCAACCAAATGTAATTCTAACTTAATACAAAATTAAATACATCTGCCACTCAATAAACTATTCTAGCCTTACATTCAGCTCTACCAAGAGAGTGCAAACTTTGTTATAAAAGTGAGTCACATTAAGTTTAGCTTGAATTAAAATTTCAGAGCTATCAACAACACGAGTGATAGCGCTTTTATCAGAGCTTTGAAAGAGCAACCATGGATAAATTGAAAGTGGCAGCAAAATCATGATTTCAAAAATATACTTAAAATCAAAATCAAGCCCAAATCACTTAATATCAGGAAAGCTGGAACCTCAAAGAGACCCATGCCAAGCACAATGTAAACCTCCCCCTGAGAAATATTATAATGATCGACTAGGAATCTTGTCATCAAAGATTATAATGATCGACTAGGAGACTAAGAAAAAGAATAATATCTGAAACAGCAAGTTCAGACAAGAAAAGAATAATATCTGAATCTTGTCATCATCTGATTTTACACATGGCAGAGACGAGAAAAAGAATAATATCTGAAACAGCAAGTTCAGAATAATATGGTATAGAATTTCTATTTACCATTACAATGAAATAAATATGTCATTATTATTAGCACTTAAATTAAGGGGAACTGTATTTTTAAACCAACTATATAAATTGATGATTTAAATCGCACAAATTCCATTAGTCTCATAATAATACCAACTACAGAGACACATAAAGACACATAGTTCTCTCAAACAGTCCAATGTTGATGCTTTTAACATCCCCACCGTTGCAAAATCAGGACGGATTATTCAGACTTCAGTCTATCTACCTTACCGAAGAAAACGATAGAAATCCAGAGTGGAGAAGAGTTTGTTGAACCCACCTCCCTGATATATCAATGCCTCTTCGTAATCATTTGGAAAACATTCACTTTGAAATTCTGCCCATTTTTTGTCTCTCTGCATTCCAACTCTTAATCTAAAAATACATGTGTGTAACGATTGAATTACATACCTCGACTCAGGTTGGAGTCTTCTATAGAGAGCAAATGCAAATAGTCGGCTTGTTCTATTGTCGACAGGCATGCAAGCGCAAGTGCAATTGGGTAAAAGCTTCATGAGAGTTTGGTGGATATGCTCTTCACTCTGGCTGTCCACTGAATCCCCTGCCTCTGCATATACAATCTGGAACTTTTGCCCACCATTACGGCTTTCCTCCATTCTCCTTTCTATTTCCTTCCTCACTATTTGTAAAGCACTGTTATTGCAATCTAAAGATAAATCACACATTGTCAACAACATACTCACTTCCACTTCCACTTCCTCTTCTTCTTCTTCCCCTGAAAAACAAGACCAAGACCAGTCTACCAATTGTCCACCATCACCATCCACGCCCACAAATCTGCTTCCACCATGAAATAGCGTATGCTCAACAGTGTGCAAGAACTCCTCCTCATCATCCTGAGAAATGCAAAGGGAAAAGATAAGAATAACAATTATAACCGCAAAAAAATGTCTTTTCAAGATAAATACTTAAACAATTAAGCTTCACTAAACAAGGAAAATAAAAAATTTCACCACATCATATCTTGTTGTTCATACTCACCCCAGCACGCATCACAATCAAAGGGTAGCAATGTCCTATTTGTGTCCACCGCTGAATCAGTGACGGCGATTTATCTATAGTTAGGAACAATAAACTTCTTATCTCAACTAAGATGTCCACCGCCTCTTCATCCAATGATTTGCAACATGATGCTTTCAATACCATAAGTGAAGTTAAGGATCTAAACCCACCAGTGAGCGTCTTCAAATTTTTGCAACTACTAATGTCGAGGATTTTCAAAGACTTGAGCTGCCCAAATGATTCTGGAAGGAACTTTAAGCTGGAACAACTACTCAAATCCAGATACTTCAAAGCAGATAGAGAACCAAAGCTTATAGGTAATTCAACCAGTTTCTCACATTCCTGTAAGTCGAGCAATTGCAAAGTGGATAGATTGTGGAAGTTGTCTGGCAACCGGGTCAACTCGCTGCATCCGCTCATACTTAAATATTGTAAAGATTTGAGCTGTCCGAAGGTGGGTGGAAGGCTGGCCAATTTAGTGCAACTGTCTAAATTCAAGATTTGAAAGGCAGATAGGTTTTTAATGTTCTCCGGAAGTGTAGTGAGATTACTACATCCTTCTAGGTCCAGTTCAGTTAGAGACTGTAACTGGCCAAAGGTTGTTGGAAACTCCACCAGTGCATGGCAGCCTTTTAACTCTAAGTATTCCAGAGATGATAGGGTGTCAAAACTTTGAAGCAATGTAGGAATATTTGCAGAATCTTTCAGAGACAATATTTGTAAAGATGCCGGCAGCTGCACATCATTTTCCAAATGATAGACAAAGGAAATAAATAAACTAATTTAGTAAAAACAGTATTATAAAGCTCAAAAGTATTAATCATTTTAGAAAGAGAAATGGCACTTGCCTTATCAACATTCTCACTATTTGCTCCTTCTGGCCCCGTTAAAAGAGTCAGTCTTTTGAGTTGCTTGGGGTGCATAGGCCAATCCCCATCAACACCTAAATATTTAAGACTTTCAAAACTGCGTTGGCATATTCCATTCAGTTTAACGGAATTGGCGATTTTCAGAACTCTCAAAGAAGAGTGCATAATGTCTAGCCTTTCTGCTTCAATTTCTAATACATCACTATCCTTGGAATTGGAAATTTCAATCCCCTTTATTTTCTGCAATTTCTGTTGAAGTATTTCCAATTTAATTATCAGAACCGATTTTCAAATCTAATAGTCTATTTTAGAAAACTATAAACATAAATTAAACAACCGCTATCAAACAAATTAATAAAACAAATTTAAAACCTACACCAGATATACCTGTGTATCTTGTAGAGCATCCTTCAAAGATTCCACCTCCACTATTCTATCTTGTTTGGACAACCATCTTCCTCTTTCCTTTATTATATCGTGAACTCTCACCTTCCTTACCCCGAGAAAAAACTGCGTCCTTTCCTCCTCAGAACCCCACAGAATGGACCAGAAAATTTCATCATCGTCATCAAAAGAGAGTTTCACAAGTGCCGCATCCAGAAGCACATCAAGTTGGACCTTTCCAACAGCCGCACTGACTTCTCGTACCGCATCTTTATCGAAAAAGCACACGATGTCTAAAAAGGCCTCCTTAGAAAGCTCATCCAAGCTTTTATATACTTCATCGACCACACGTTCAATGTCTCTACCAGCTGCTACGAAATCTTTGAGGAATTCGTTGAGAGACTTAAATTCTGAGGCCCTGGACAAATATTTTTTAAATTTGGGCCCAACTAACTCTACAAGTAAAGGAATCCCACCGCACATATTCACAATTTCCTCCACATCTGTGCCGTTTATGCCTGGGGGAAGTGATGCGTTGGCACTGCCTAGAGCTATTTTAAATAAAAGTTTTTTGGAGGCCGAGGAGGTAAGCACGTCTACCTCATACGGAATGCGTTCAAAATTTAAATCTTTTCGATCAAGCATGTCAGTCTGGTCAAGCTTTCTAGTGGTGACAAGAATCCTCATCCCATTGGGAAGGCAGGATAAATCAATTGGCAAAAGCTTAGCAAGGTTATTTGCTTCAAGGGCATTGTCAATAAACATGAATATGCGATCACCACCAGGTTTTCTGAAAAACTCTGTTAACTGGTTTTGACCTTCCACATAACTGTTCAGCATGATGTTCCCTTGGTCAAACAGCTCTCTCAATACCTGCTGCTGAAGCTGCTTGATGCCGTCGTTGGAAATATTCTGATCCATATCGAGTCTGCAGAATCTGTAGCCCTGAAGTTCGAGATTCTTGAAGACAGCAGAGGCCATAGTTGTTTTCCCAATTCCTCCAAACCCGTAAATTACAACAGCTTTCTTTGAATCATCAATTGGATCCATTGTTAGAAGCTTAATTACTCTATCTCTTGCGACTTCTCTCCCAACTGAAAATTTCATCCAAGACAAACACACATGCCATGGCTCAGCTATAACACTACAAACAATAAGATAAAAATTGATGTACAAACTATAGCCCAAATGGCCATTTATAACCCATTATGCTCAATTAGTTTAGTAACTCACTTCTGTCGCCTCCATACTAAAATATTTTTCTCGCTCCTCTACTTTAATCGATTACTAAATAAATAAATAAAAAATAAACAAAACTTAACTTGTATAGAACCCACAGAAAATTTATAAACGGGGATACCATATCAGGTCAATCCAAAACAGTACCTGGTTTAGGATCTTGCCCCTGTGTTGGAGGACGAAAATAAGGAGTGTTTCCGATCACAGCCCCAAGGGTGAGATCTGCATAGGTATTTCGTATCTGTGACTCAAGTTTTTGGAGATCCCCAGCATCCGCTGAAGCTTGAAAAATCCTAGAGTCATGAAAAATAGGTCAACTTATTTACCGACAGAAAAGGTGAAGTGAAAAATCTTTCTTTCTACAAAAATTCTCTTCTGCTTACTCTACACAAGATGAAATGTTTATTAAACATTTACCTGTAGAACCTATGAGATTTCATTTGCGAGAGACACAGAACACACCCGTCAAAAATGAAATTAACTGCTTCATCAAGGCTCTTTTCTTCAACAGGGACAAGGTGATCTAATTGCTTCACGCGCCTTGCCAGAGCACATAACAATCTCAATATCTGAATACATTGGTCCCTATTATTGGAAAGTAGTTCGATTTGATCCAACAAATACCCCACCACGCATATCCCTGCCCCCAACAACTGGATCTGGGTGGCGCCTTTCAGAACCTCAATAACCACTTTCCGTGTTTCACGATTATAGGCAGACTTGAAGCACACCTGCTCGAAAAGGAACGAATATTCATCACCCTAAATTAAGAACCAATTTCTACGTGCAAAGTTTTAGGGACTAATTTTCAAAAACAAAATAGATCAAGTCCTATACCATGCAACGATTTCTCTCTGCACGCTTCGACATCTTCATCACTAAATCCTTGCCGAAGTTTTTGCAAGAATCAAGCGTAGAGGAACTACCAATTGGCTGTGTAGACGTGTTCTGTTGGACCTGCAAAATTTTGTAAAGTTTAGATTTATGTCCCAGTTGAATTTATCACCAACAAAAACTATAACAGCACAGAGACACAAGTCGTCTTTCCTACTCTATCAATTTTAGCAGCGATGGCTTGAAGACGTTCGTCAATGACAGAAATCAATTGGTCGAGATGAGTGAGATCTGACACCATTTCTTCAAGACGCCCCAAATCCATTGCAATCTCGTTTTCCGAGGAAGAAAACGCAGAGCAGCAACCATTGCCCATTGCAAGAGAGTAAAGAGAAGACAGAAGCGGCAATGGTTAGTTGAAAACACTATTGGGTGTATTTAACACTAGAGAAATGGAGTGAGGAAAAATGTGGGAGGAGAGAAGCCTAAATAGAAAAGAATGCAGGGAAAGAGTGAATTTGAGGGAAAATGTGTGGAGGAGAGAACACTAGCTAAACAGAGAAGTATGCAGGTATGTCTGAAATTGAGTGTGACATAGTGCGATACAGCTGGGGAATCCGTAGGTGATAGTAAAGAGAAACTGTGGGACAAGACTACGGTCCCGAAGGGCAGGTGGGGGCCCCTGATTTCTTAAATGAGAAAGGTAGGGCGATAGGGAGACCGATAGGGAGAGGGAGAACCTACACTCGAGCCCCTACTATCTATAGGCCGAAGAGGAGAGGAGAACCTCCACTCTTAGAAGCCCCCGGGGCACAACAGAGGAGCCTTTCGGGGCGAAGAAATCAGTGGAGGTAGGGTCCGGAACCCCTACAATAATCTACAATTATTATTGGGGGGGGGAGGGTATTATATATCTGCGAAGGGCTCCCAATGCAGGGAACCCTATGATTCCTTATTCTAGCAGGCTAATTAATTAGGAAGCTGCCAAGGCGGCGCTTTCACCCTTCCATTTCTTATTTTATTCCTATGCCGGCATTTCAGTCGCCCGGCCACCAATCGATCGGATTTAGAATTGACTCATCCAACCACTTCCAACTAGCGATCCAGTACCCTTGTCTCCAATGGTGAACTACCTTTGCTTCTTGCCCCGGTGCTGCCACCTACGAGTAAGCGACTCAATCTGGGACTTTCACTGGGGGAAGGAGGAAGGAGAGCTGGGACTGGTTAAGCAACTGGATCAACACTAAATAAAAAAGCATATAGGTACGCGTGAATCTAGAAACGGAATAAAGAAGTACGCAGTTAGGTCCAAATTTGAGTGTGACATAGAGGAGGGAGATAACTGTGATACAGCTGGGGAATCTGTACGTGACAATGAACTAAACTGGTCCCAAGGAAAGAAAACTGAAGGAAAATACCTCGCGCTATCACTTTCTATTAAACCATTTTACATTTATGTGAAATCTTTTTTTAAGATAAACGGAATTAAATTAACAGATTTTCTTCCATGTTTTAGCATTTGTATGAAAGGAGATGAAATGGTTAAGTTGATTGTAAAATATATTTTAAATAATAGATTGGAAGGAATAATTTATACAAAGTAAAAAATGTATTTGTTTGTGGTAATTATTTATTTATAATGTAAATAGATTGATTTTGAAATGTAATAAAGTTAATAAAAATGAATGAAAGTGAAATTAAATTGTGAGTTGTTAAAAATATTTTTGTAATACAAAATTTGTTTATAATGCATGCATATTGTTACCTTAACATATTCATTATTTATTGTTGATAGTTGAGATATCTGTTTTACAACTCTCACAAATCAAAAACCATACAAAATTTAGTATTCTAAACTTCAATGATATGTATTCTTATTTATCCTTTCTATTGTCCTCCAAAATCTTTTTGAATTGTCTAAACTAAAAGCATACAAATTCTTATTCAACCTACCCAGTTGCATTAGCAAAAAAAATGGCACATATTCAATCACATTTAGAAGAATTGAAAGAATAAATAAGTAAATCTAAAATTTCTCTTTATATTTTTTAGACACAAAAATAAGTCCAGATGATGTCATCTTCCAAAACTTTTTTTTTTTCCAATGTAATAAACTATGTTTTTCAATGAGATTAGATTTCCACAATCTATCAAGATTGTTGTCTTTGTTTTCGGATTTCAACAAAGTAAAAAAAAAATTACATCAACATTTCGGATCATACTCAATGATCGTTGTAGGATGAGAATGAATGCAATTGCAGACCAAGAAGGGATAAATAGATAGAATTGGGGAAAGGAAAACAAGGACAATTTTTGTAACAATAATAAAAAACAAAAGAAGAATAAAAAATCACAATATAATGATAAATAAAAAATAAAAAATAAAATAAGAGACAAAGGAAAAGTAAAAAGAAAAGGAAGAAGAATTGAAGGAGAAGGGAGCCAATAAATAACAAGAAAATAAAAAATAAAATGAATAAGTAAATAAGAAAAAATAAGAAATAAGAATGAAGGGAAACGAAAAATATAAAAAACAAATCATAAGAGGATAAAAAATAAAAACTCATAGACATGAAATAAACAAAAAGCAAGCAAATGAACAAATGCAACTAAAAATGTGTATGTGTAAAAACATATATATATGTGTGTGTGTGTGTGGGGGGGGGGGGGGGGGGGGGGGGCGGCGGGGTGGGTGGGCAGTCATATGAACCAGACTTTTGAGAAAGTTAGGGCTAGGGTTAGGAAGGGGAGGGGGGTTGGTCACTTTCACAGTCATATGAACCAGACTGGTAGATCGACTCCCCCCCTAAAGATTATTGTAGGGTGGCGGTATTATTGTATTATTCCCCTACTATTCTATGGCGCTAAGTGAAAAGTGCAAATAGTTATAGAATCGAGCATGGAGAGAAAGTAGGGAGAAAAGTAGTTCCTATGGTTCATGGGGAATTCTAGTTGTGTGTGTGTGTGTGTGTGTGTGTGTGTGTGTGTGTGTGTGTGTGTGTGTGTGTGTGTGTGTGTGTGTATACCCCACACACACACACATAGATATGTATGTATGTATGTATGTATATGTATATGTATATACAAATGAACAAATAAATAAGAATGTGTGCATGTACACATGTACAAAATCTATGAAAATGAACACATACATATGAGCATATACAAAAAAGAACATGAATAAATTAAAGAAAAGAATACAAAAGAACAAATAAACTAAATATTGAAAATAAAAACAAAAAGAAGGAGAAATGATATATATATATATATATATATATATACAAGACAATCAAAAGAACCAAACAAAGAGAGGGAAGGGAGGGAGTGAGAGAGAAGGGAGGGGGATGAAGGGCAAAAGGGAAACCTAGGGGATGCAAATGAGAGGAGACTACAAAAGAGGAAAGAAAAGTGAAACGAAGAGGGGACGGGAAAAAAGGAACCTGAGAAAAGGGGCAAAAGAGGAGAGAGATTAAGGAGGGGGGAGGTTCAAGGGTTTCTAAGGGAGGATAAAAGAGGATGCCATGAGGAGTTCAAGTTCCAACCTTCGTCGCGATTAAGGTTGGACAGATGGTTAAAGATTTCAATGGATTCCTTGAGCTTTCTTTGGAAGAAGTTATCGTCACTAGAAAGGATTTGGGTCTTGTCAAGGCACATGTGGTGCTTGGTGGAAGAGGAATGCTCAGCAATGGCCGACTTGAGAACACGCTCATGCTTAATAGCTGCATTGTGTTCTTTGATTCTAGTCTTAAAAGAGCAGTCAGTTTCACCTATGTATGGGGTACCACAAGAGAAAATGGCTTTGTAAACCCCAAAATTAATAAAGTTGTCTCTAGGATCTTTGATGGAAGGGAGACACTTGATTAAGGTCGAAAATGGTTTGAAGGAACAACGAATGCCTTTCTTAAGAAGGATTTTGGAATTTTTTTGGGAAAGGCCTTCGATGTAAGGAAGAGTGGCAAAAGGGAGGGTGAAGGGACCAAATGGCTTAGGGTTGGAGAAAATAACAGATTTGGCTTGCTTGAAGGTTCTAGATATTTGCTTGTTGTTATAGCCATTCAAAAGGAAGACGTAACGAAGATGGGCTAACTCTTGGTTCAAGTGGTCCTCATCACAAATGTGCCATCCCTAATGGTTAAAGTTTTAAGAATGCTAGCTTTTTGGGCAGGGTGGTGGTGGGAGGAGGAGTGAAGGTATAGGTCAATGTGGGTGGATTTGCGATAAACTAACCGAGCTAAAGTACCATCGGGTTTCCTGGAGAGCAAAATGTCAAGGAAGGGGATATGGTTATCAAACTCCATCTCAATGGTGAAGGAGATGGATGGGGCCAAGCTATTAAGGTGAGCATGGAATTCTTCTAATTTTTCCCGTCCATGTGGCCACCAAACATTGGTGTCATCCACATAGCATTTCCACCATTTAGGTTTGAGGGGAAAGGAGGAGAGGGTAGATTCTTCAAAGTACTCCATGTAGAGGTTAGCAATGATAGGGGAGAGGGGGGAACCCATTACTACACCATCTACTTGCTCATAAATGACCCCTTGGAAGGAGAAAATTGTGGATCTAAGGCAAATCTCAATAAGAGAGGCAAGCTCATCATTGGTCTTACGCTTGATGATCTCAATGGCATTAGAAAGAGGGACACCACGTCAAAGGTCACTAAGAGGTCATGACTCTCCAAATTTTGGTTCTTGATAAAGTCAACAAAATGGGTGGAGTCTTTGATGAAAGTGTTGGATTTACCAACTAAGGGAGAGATTAATTTGGCTAGAAAGGTTCCAAGATTGTAGGTGGGAGAACCCATGGTGTCAACAATGAGACGAAGAGGAATGCCCGATTTGTAAATTTCAGGGACACCACAGATGCGAGGGGTAATTTCTCTGGAAGGGTACAAAGATCTCTTAGTGGAATCATCAAATGATGAGCGAGAAATAGCAAGATTGACTTTTATGAAAATTTTGGGGCAAGGGTTGAGAGATAAAATCCTATAACAAGAAGGGTCAGAGAGAAGGGAAAGCATTTTAGAATTATACTCAAGCTTGTCCATGAGGAGAACTGCGTTCCCCTTGTCCGCTTTAATAATGAAAATGTCATTATTCTTCAAAAGATTCATAAGAAGATCGCCCAGCCTTCGGGATATTATACTTAGAGGGTTTGGCATGACGAAGGGTAAAGGCACAATCTTGACGAATCTCGTCAGCAACATGAGAAGGGAGGGAACGAATAGAGTTTTCAATTTCAATGAGGAAATCATGATGGAGAATGGAACACGGGGGTAAGGCAAACCGCAAGCCTCTTTTTAGCAAGTTGAAAGCATCGGAGGCCAAGTGCGCACTAGAGAGGTTAACAATGAGTTTGTTTTCCCAATTATGAATAGATTGGTGGGTGATGGAAAAAGAGGGATTGCAATGATGAAGCGAGGCGGATTTATGGCACTGGCTGAGCAGCAATGTAAACCGCACATGCTAGCCTCCCCAAGACCCTATAAATCATGTGCTTCCGTATACACTCTGACACCCATGGAAACGTACGTGTTCTGGGAAACGTGTCTGTGTTGCTCGGAAAACGAGAAAACTGTCGTCCAACTCGTTTATGGCTTTTCAAATCGTCATCGCTAAGTTGTTGGTCATACTAACAGACATATACGTAAAAACATAATCCAGCGTCCAGCGTTTGGTATCCAATACGTAGAAAATTAGTTACTTAGGACATGGGTGACCTTAAGGGCTCAAACAATATAAAAGTGAATTTTAATTAAAAAAACACAGCCGATGGTACATAAAAGGAGAATCAACATTACAATAAATGGATTTTTTATTTTTTATTTTTTATTTTTAATATATTTTATTTATATTATTTTTTAATTTTTTTTAATTTAAGCATTGCACAATAGATATATGGGAGAATATTTCTAGATTAAAAATCCTATAATCTAAAACACATACATTGGTCGAGATGAATGACATCTTGCTTAGTTTGATTAAGAAGCCCCAAATCCATTGCAATCTCGTTTTCAGAGGAACAAGACGTAGATCAGCAACCATTGCCCATTGCAAGAGAGTAAAGAGAAGACAAAGCGACAATGGTCAGTTGAACTTGAAAACACTATTGGGTGTATTTAACACTAGAGAGATGGAGAGTGAGGCAAAGTATGCAGGGAAAGTCTGAATTTGAGGGAAAATGTGTGGAGGAGAGAACACTACGTAAACAGAGAAGTATGCAGGTATGTCTGAAATTGAGTGTGACATAGTGCGATACAACTAGGGAATCTGTAGGTGATACTAAAGAGAAACTGTGGGACAAGACTACACTAAATAAAAAAGCATAAAGGTACGTGTGAATGTGAAGGAAATGTGGAAAGGGAGACCCTAAATAGAGAAGTCGGCAGTTAAGTCCAAATTTGAGTGTCACTTTCTATTAAATCATTTGGGATAAACTAGTCCCAAGGAAAGAAGACGGAAGGAAAATACATGGCATTGTCACTTTCTATTAAATCATTTTACTTTTATGTAAAATCATTTTACTTTTATGTGAAATCTTTTTTTTGTTAGCATTTTTACCAAAAAGAGATGAAATGGATAAGTTGATCTTAAAATATATTTTAAATAATATATTAGGAAAGAAGACTGAAGGAAACTACATAGCCTTGTCACTTTCTATTAAATCATTTTACTTATATGTGAAATCTTTTTTAAGATAAACAGAATTAAATTAGCAGATTTTTTTCCCATGTACTAGCATTTGTACCAAAAAGAAATAAAATAGATAGGTTGATTTTAAAATATATTTTAAATAATATATTAGGAAAGAAGACCGAAGGAAAATACATGGCGATGTCACTTTCTATTAAATCATTTTACTTTCATGTGAAATCTTTTTTTAAGATAAAAGGAATTAAATTAGCAGATTTTTTTTCCATGTATTAGCATTTGTACCAAAAAGAGATGAAATGGATAGGTTGATCTTAAAAATATTTTAAATAATATATTGGAAGGAATAATTTATACAAAGTGAAAATGAGTTGCTTAGTTGTGGTTATTTATTTATAATATAAATAGATTGATTTTGAAATGTAACAAAGTTAATAAGAATGAATGCAAGTGAAATTAAACGGTGAGTTGTTAAAAATATTTTTGTAATACAAAATTTGTTTATAATGCATGCATATTGTCACCTTATTATTTGTTGTTGATAGTTGAGATATCTTTTTTACAACTCTCACAAATCAAAAACCATACAAAATTTAGTACTCTAAACTTCAATGATATTTAGTCTTATTCTTCCTATCTCTTGTCCTCCAAGATCTTTTTGAGCAAATTCTTTTTTAAAAAAACGCCACATATTCAAATCACATTTTGAAGAATTCAAAAATGAAAAAGTAAATCTAAAATTTTTCTTTATATTTTTTAGAGACAAAAATAAGTTTAGATAATGTCATCTTTCAAATCTTTTTTTTTTTTCAATGTAATAAACTGTTTATTTAAAACCTAAAATTAGAATATGTCAGATAATTTTGTTTAAAGGAAGAATTATAAAATCTAGAAACTTAAAATCACTTTTCCAGGAAAAGGGAAAAAATAGAATTAATTTACATTAGTGAAATTTATTTATTTATTTTAAAAGGAATTAATTTACATTAGTGGAATTTAAACCCTATCAAAGTATTCATACAATGAATGGGAGAATATATTCTCAATATTCGATTGCATAAAGATATTTTATAATTTATTTGTTTAATTAAAACCATCATACAAATTTAGGTCTTAAAAGGGTTTAAAACCATAATTGTGACTCTAAATCTACTTCTAACTTTATTGCTAGCCCTAACACTAACTCTATTTCCAACCCTAAGCTTCATCCTTACCCTTTTAGTCTAACCTTGACCCTGGCCCTAAGTGTAACCTTAATTCTAACACTAATCATAATTGTAATTATAATCTTGATTGTAACCCTAAAGTTTGTCCTTAGCCAAATTTTAGTCTAACTCCAACTCTAACCTAAGCGTAGCCTTAATTCTAATAATAATACTAATTGTAAATATAACCATGATTGTAACCCTAACCCTAATTATAGTTATTCTAACCTTGATGGTTATCCTAATTCTATAACCCTTATTCTATCTTACTTGCAACCCTGATCTTAATTATAACTCTAATTATATTTTGATCCTAACCATAATAATGATAATCATCTTAATTCTATTTATAATGTTTTTGATTAGGATAAAATAAGTCTTGAGGGGCCCCAAAACCCTTACAATTAGAGAACTACCATCAACAGTGGGCAAGACTACTTGGCAGCAAACCACAGATTTTGGAAAGG
The DNA here is from genome assembly GCF_030272615.1 of Cryptomeria japonica. Lineage (NCBI taxonomy): Eukaryota > Viridiplantae > Streptophyta > Pinopsida > Cupressales > Cupressaceae > Cryptomeria > Cryptomeria japonica. The sequence continues at coordinate 198,743,012 of NC_081409.1, read as the reverse complement.
ATCTTAAACCTTCTAGACTTATGGGCATCCAAAGCCCAAGAAACAATGGTTGTCAAATAAATAATTAGCAATCAGCGCAATCACTACCAACCAAAACTAGCCAAACATAAAAAGAAAGACATTAAAGAACAGACTGGTACAAGGAGTGAATCTGGGTCAGCAAACAGAAACCTCAGAAAAATAGAGAATGAAGGATTTTCGGGCACCCTCAACCAACAAGAAGGGTTTTTCCAGGATCCCATAAGCTGTTACAGAATCCTTGGGTCACAAAACACAACAAGACCCAAACCTAACCAAAAACAAACCTTGGCCAAATTGGGCCCTTGAAAACTACTAGCACCCAGCAAGCCTTTGATAAAAACAAAGACAATAAGGTTTTTCCAAGCTCCCTCAACCTTGAATGTGGGTTTTACATGGCTCCCACAACTAGACAAAGCCCATACCACAACAATTCATCTTGAAATTACAATCTGGGAGACAAGGCTTTGAAAAGGAACCCGAAATCTTTTACAAAAGAGACCAAGAGGGTTTTTGAAGGTTCCCTCAACCCATAAAATAGACTGGAAAACCAAGTTTTGAAAGGGAACCCAAACCCATCTGTGAAGGACACCATGAAAGAATTGACATGCCACCTCGACCAACAACACAAATTGCAACAACTGAAGAGCTCCCTCACCCTTTCTCTCCACCTCAATAGGAGAAAGAGCCACCTCAATAGGATAATGAGAAAAGCAAACCGATGTTCCATAAAGTCCACATGCAACCAACAGAAGTTGAACCACTCCCTCACACCAAATATCAACCTCAATAGGAGAAAGGGCCACCTCAATAGGATGATGAGGAGAGTAGACTGACTGCTCATGCAATCCTCTCACAACCCAACACACAAACAACCATTCCATATCTATAGGAGGGCAATCCATTGCAAACAAAGAAGTGAAAAAATAGGGTAGAGCAAAAGAATCCCAAAACATGGATGAGACAAGGAGAGAACCGAGGGCTTGCTCACCCAGAGCCGAAGACTCCCACCAAAGCAGTTGCACAGAACTAGGACCGAGCGAAGCCTTGCACAAAATGCCAAAAAATAGCAGAAGCCACCCAACGCCTGCCAATGAGAGTAAGGGAGAGAAAGAAGAGGTAGGAAGAGGAGCAAAAACCACAAGCTTCGCCACCAAACTCAAAAACAACATCAACAACCCCTCCACTCCCAAGCCAGGCCAAACCCACAACAACAGCCATGTGAAAACAAAGCACCAACCGCAAGAACACAAACTATAATAGGAGCATAGAAAATATCAACGGAATCCACAACCTCCTCCCGACGCAATACAAAAGCTGCAACAACACCATGGTCAATAGACAGAGCACCAACAAACGTTGCAAAGCCTAGAGAGGGAACCAAAACTTGTGAACCCACGAAAGGAAGGGGCATCTAGACCACTCCCAACACAACACCCATCGCCCCTGCAACAAACCAAACCACCCCAAACAACGAAACACGTAGAACAGTCATCCCTGCAACAACCCAAGCCTCGTCGTCTCCATCCTCTTCAGAATCAACCTCCTCCTCCCCTGAGGAAACCCTCGAACCTCCACTCTCACCTCTCCCGCTATTACTAATTCTATTTATAATGTTAATTCTAATTCTAATTGTAAATAATTAAGTTACCCATAAACATAATTGTAAATTATTATTATTTTAAACTTAGATTATTTTAAGCTTAATTTCTTAACTTTTATACTTGGGATAAATAATAAAATCACTTTTAAACATAATTCTTAATTATTATAATTGTAAATTCATATTATTTGAATTAAATTTATTTCAAATTATTTATTTAAGTATTGTAAATATATATTACTTAAAATAAATTATGCAAAATAAATTATAACCTTGGATCTTAAAAAAAAAATTATATGCAAGTTGTGAGATTGGGGCACACTCATAAATTTAGAACAATTTTTTTCTTTTTTTTTTTTCAAATGTAGGGGTCTCTAAGGAATAGTCCAAGATCTAAATTTTATTGTAAGATTGTAAACATCAAATTCTCAAGCTACATAAAGAAGAATTCCTTTGTTCAGCTCAGTTGCAAAATTATTTTAAAATCAAAAATTGTAAGCATCTATTTATCAAGTTTAAGGCTTGTCATCAATTACTATCTTATAATGGCCTATTGTTAACATTCACTTGCTATTGTTGTAATTTTGTTTTGTGTGTTAGTTATGGCTACTATGGTAGTTTTTTTACTCCCTTGTATTATATTATCCTTCTTTTTGAATTATTTCAATTAAAACAAAAAAATTGAAACAATATAAATTATTTTAATATTTTACTAAATATATTTATTTAATTAAATTTGTCATCTTAAAAAAGGTTAATTGCTTGTGTAACTCTAACTTTAATTCTAACTCTACTATTAGCCCTAACACTAACTTTATTTCTAACCTTAAGCTTCATCTTTTGTAGTACCCCTTCCTGACTTGTCTTTCTTTTTATGCATTGATAGACTTTATGGACCAAGTTTAGACTATTTTATGATGCTCTTGATTAATACTTATGGATCTATGTATATTTCAGATGCTTTCAGTTGATGTTGGACATTCCATATTGACAGTGGATACATTATGGTTTATTGTGGATGATGATATATTCAGGATTATTATGATGATGGACATATGCTTTGTCATCTATATGCACTCTTTATATGCATGTGGAGTTAATATCTGTTTATGATGATATGGTGCTATGTGCTAACCTTACATCATGCTTATATTGAATATGATGGGTTTATTGATGGTGTTACGATTGCTATGATTATTCTTCTACTGCGGTCGTGATAGGGACGAGGCCATGCCACTTGTTTTACGAGCATGGTATAATGTCGCGACTCTCTTTCACATGTTTGATTAATTCATAATATATGCAATGTTTATGTGGTTGCATAGACATTGATGATTATACAAGAATGCAGTACTAGACATTGACTCCACCCGGTTTCATAAGTATGAGCGTGTCTATAATCCTAATGGCAAGTTGATCAGAGGTGACATGAGGATCTATCACATACTCTAGGCTTAGTTGGTACATGGTTGGTCCTAGTGTCATGGCTAGAGTTGTCCTTGTAGGCGTTAAGTGGTATTTTGTCTAATCCTTGTTGGGATGCTTTGTGGAGTTGTGGATTATTAATTAAATACTTAATTAATTAATTTATATATAGTTTATTTGTACTAAATTCATTAATGGTTGGTTTTAGATATGTATTATATATGTTTAATTTTTGAGAGTTTATAAATATTAATGTTATTTTGTGGGAATTATATTTAATAGTGGATTTGTATTATTTATGCATTTGGCTTATTTGGTTATCTATTTAATTGGCTTATTTTATTGTTTACCTTTTTAGTTATTTGTTTTAGCATTTATTTACCTACCTTGTTTTACCATTGGCTTTAAGATTGGATTTGGGGGTTAATATTATTTTATAATATTTTACCTCGATTTTTGTGATGGTTGGTAAGTTTATTATTATTTTTTATAATTTTTGGTTTTGGTTGTGATGAGGCATGATTTTTGGATTAATTTTAAATATGGCAATTTGATATTTTCAGGAGGTTCTTTTGGAGGTGGAAGTTATTGCATTTTTTAAAGTTTTGGCTTGGAATGCATTTTATGTGATTGCATGACAATTGAAGATTGGATTTTGAGGCTTGGGTTAAAGTTGTGATTGCATTGGCTAGTTGTGGATTTGCCTTGGTTGTGTATCTTCTACAACTTAATCTTGTCCATTTCTTTGTTTACGGGTTGGAGGATCTGAATCCCTTCTATGCTTTTTATTTACGAAAGATTGTCTATGAAAGATTGCTTGCTATGTGTGTGGAAATGTATATATATGTATGTATATGCGTATTGTGCAAGTTATGTTTAAATCCCATTGTTTTGGTTACTAGAAGTTTGGCCTTTTGGGATCTATTTTGTCATGAAATGTTGTGGAGGGATTTGATTATCCCCTTCCTTGTTTATTGTTTTAAGAGAAGATTATACTCTACATCTCCTGCCGATTGCATTAGCAGAGAGTATTGTTTTCCATATTTTTCCTTGTATTTGGATTACCGAGAGAGAAGTATTATATGTTTGTAGGGAATGTGATTTTGTGCAATATCGAGAACTATATGTCTTGAACTGGTTTATTTGTCTTTCATTTTTATGTTGTATTTTGATTTTGGGTTGAATGGCGCCCTTATGAGCTTAAGTTTGTGTTGTAATTTACTTTTACATTTCTTCTGGACTTTATCATTTATTTTCATGTTGCGTGTAAGTCATTTTGACTCTCTGTTGTAAATGTGTCATTCTGGTGAATGAATGCATTGTTTATTTGGGCATATGCACTACACTGGGTAGTGTATGTGCTTTTCTGTCCAATGAATGCACTAGTCTGGGCAACATATGCATCATTTTGTACTATGAAGGCATCGTAGTCTGCTGTGTATGCGCTAAATCTTGTGTCTAAAGTGTTGATATGTGCAATAAATGTGCTAGAAGACCCTATAAATGTGCTAAACTAGTTAATGTGTGAATTGGATCATTGTTTGAATCTGTTGTTCTAGTTAATGAAAGTGCCAGAGATTGTTTTATATGCACCAACATAATTTGTATATGTACCACTCTATTATTTTAGGTTTTACCAGTCATTTTTGCAGTCTCAAACTTATTTGGTCAGACTAGAGGCTTTTTTTTTTAATGTTTGTGAGTTTATATGTTGTTCCAATTTTGATTTGCTTGATTTGAGTTGGATTTATGTTGCATATGACTAGTTGGAGATATTGTTATGTCTCCCATCGAATTATTGGAATTCATGTTGGAATAATATGCCATGCGTGAATTTACTAGCTCTTGGTTGATAAATTAAATATTATATGAGATTATTGCATTATGGCATTATGAAATTAGATACATGTTATGATTCTAATATGATATGGATCTTTTGGATGGATATTATGTAATTTCTTAGGAAGAGCCTTATTTGCATGAGTATGTTATGTTATACCATAAGGTTTAAGAACATGATAGGGCGAGTGGCTTTCAAGTGACTGCCAAGGTCCTAAGAGATTCCTTGAGATGGGTGTCAAGGTCTAGGCTAGGTCAAGAGATCTCATTGAAATTTTATGTTGTAAGCAAGTAATAATCTTTCATAAATAAATTTAGATGGGATGGGTAGCAAGGTTCACCTTAATAAGATAATGAAATGATTAATGGTGTCTCACTCATGGCCTAGAGTGCTAGTACAAGCTTAGGATGAGATTGGGAAGGCCTTGGATAGGCAATCAAACTCCCTTGGTTCTCTCAAAGATTGAGACGGCTCTGCATGGGTATCATGAGTGTCGGGGTCAAGAGACTACCAGGATAATCCCCTTTTTTTGTTGTGATAGCATGTGATGACACTCTTGTGTCACACTTTTATAAAGGCATCGACCAACAAAACTAAAATTGTTTAACTTCGACCGCATAAAAGTGACATTTCTAAATTGAATTTTGAAATGATGTAAACTGATCAAATGTATAACTATTAATGAAATTTATGTCTGTTGTTTTTTAAAAAAATTAGAATTTTTTTTAATAAATTCAAAGACAAATTTTTCATTGCTGAAAAATGCTAAAAATCAGAGGTTCTAGTCGATACCACCAAAAAAAATGAAAATGGACTTAATTTTTTGAATTTTTTTTTCTAAATAGAGAACATATATATGCATTGTTAAAAAAATAAAATAAATTTTGATCTATATTTTTCTTGTTATAATATTTTGAAGTCCAACATAGCTAAATTTGATAGTTTTCACTCAGCGTCACCTTTTGACTACTAAATTTATCATTATCCAAAAAAAATAGCCTTTTCAAGAAGATTCTCTCATCTAGTGTAAAATAATTTTTAAAAATTTTTAATTTCATTTAATATTTATTTTTTAATTTCTAATCAGCCCCTTTTTTAACATTAAAAAACTACTCGCAATGTTTAATTAATAAAAAATATTAAAAAATGATCAAAATTGTAAAACAATTATGACCGGATTCGTGACTTCAAGCTCTGCAAAAGGGTATTTTTTTGTTTTTTGTAAAAAAAAATTGTCTGGCAAAAAATTGGCCAGAAGTTCAATCTGGTAAAAATGCAAAGAAAAGGGTCATTTTGGTGCCACATCGGCTAGTCCAGCCGGACTCTTTCCTGCCAAACTTGGTCCCCCATCCAACCATGGGGAAAAATTAGATTTTTTTTTTAGTTTTATTTGCGAAGTCAACTAGCTAGGTTATCAGGGTCAATCTGACGACCATTTGGATGTATTGTTGACGACTTTTACAAGGTCTTTTATCCTCATCTATGTATGTTGATATATAAGTAGTCCACGTGGGTATTTGACAAGGTTGACTTGATGACATAGAAGGTGATGCTGAGGATGTGGAGCATATAGGACAAATCAATATCCATCTGGATGAAAGTGTAGATTTTTCTTGTAGAGACGGGTTTCACAAATACACCAAATATGGTAGTTTGCATTCCAATCAGACCTAATCGTAGATAGAAATGAGAGATAGCTACATTTAATGAAGAACAAATTGCAGACTATCGAGTGGATCCAAAAGATCTGAAAATATTTAATCAATAAGATCTTACAGCCATGAGAACATCAGAACATCTTCAGTTGATAAGACATAAAGATATAGAGCAAGTGAAGATTACTAAATGTAGTAATCTAATCTCAAAGATAAATCCATACTAGAAGGAGATGCAATTAATGATGGGGATCAATCTTCCTATTGGATAGATTTCTTAGAGGCTTGAGAAGATTTTTTTTAATTATTTTTGGAGGGAAAATCTTGTGTATAGAGATGACCACAAAGGGGCAGTTTGATGTGATGTGATGTTGGTGGAATGAAAGTGTAGTAGAAGAAGAGAAAATAGAATAAGTTGAAGAGTGAATGTTGAACATATTTCGTAGGAAGGAAAAAGTGCAAAGCAAAAAATAGTAAAGTATGGAAAACACACCAAAAAATTGTCAAACAAGATGAACAAGTCAATTATTATGGGAGAACAATTGGCAAATGGATGGATAGATTATTGAGCCAAGGAACTCATCTTCTATGTTCAGTAGTTATTCTTCTGAACAACTTGGAGGAGGTAAAAATTGAACTTGTTTTCAAATGAATTGGAAGCACATGAGAAGGACTTCGACTCTTGGTTCAAGTTAGAGTATTTCCAATTGGATGTTCTAGTTGATAATAGAGTGCTCCCTTCAAGGGATATGTACATTGAGGAAAGGGAAATACTTTAACATCAAATGAACAAAATAGAAATGATTATCAAAGATTTGTGAAAAGAACATAAATAATGTAATGATAAAGGGACATCATCGAGAAGATATCAGCTCTTCCTTGCACTTTCCTTGATGAAAACTAGAAGCCTCTTCATGAGGATGCTATTGTCAAAGAATTTAGCATGCTAGTTGGTGAAGAGGTAGACATACAAGCTTTCTCATTATCCTCAATTAATAAATTGATAGATATCCAAGTAAATCTAGATTATCTAGCCTCACTTCGAAGAAAACACAAAAAATGCTAGGTGAGCCTTTGAGATTCTATCACCCGAGTCAAGGTCATCACAAGTCACACTAAAGGACTTGATCAAGAGAAGATGAAAGAAATTCCTCAGAAGTTAGAGGAATTCATGAAGCGGGATCAAAATGGAGTGTCTAGTGACACTTATTATTTTTCATAGTAGATGAATTTTTTAATAAGACTTTGACACCTCAAGTGTCATTTTGTATTTAGTTTTTTTACTTAAGCAATGCATGAGCCCAAAGTCAATTAGGACTCTTCTTTGAATTAGTCATAGCTTTTCCTAGTTTTTCTCAATGCACCTCTTCTATATATAGAAGGTTTCTCTTTGTAATTTGTATCTAGAATCTTTAATCTATATGCCAAAACTCTATCTAAGTGAAGAGAAAAAGTGAAACTTTGTGTTCCTATTGTAATCCTACAAACTTGATCAAATAAGAAGAAAGCATTAACATCCAAACTTTGTGTTGGATTCATTTGTAGTTTATTGTGGCAATGTTCTTATGTCATTTTTATTATAAATTATTAATTTTACCAAGTAAAGGTGTTTTTGAGAGAATATTGTTAAAGAGTAGAGGCAATTGTTAATTTGTGAACTTTATGTCATATTTTGACACTTGTTAATAGAATTAGGAATTGGTGATTGTGATATCATTTTGAAGACTTTGTTCTTCATACTAGTATTTTCAACTTTAAGTTAGCTCTGAAATATATTAAGGTAACACTTCAAAGCTTTGTGCTTCATTGTGCCAACTTGGAAAGGAAATCATAACTTGAAAACTTTGAGATTCATATTATCATTTCAAAAAAATATTATCGAAAGTTATAATTACGAGTCAAGTTAAAGACTTTTTGCTTTAGTTTGATTTTCTTAATTAACACATTGGGTTACAAAAGTATTTATAAAAAGGTCGATAGGACATAAGTGAGTTTTAAGACGTTAAGCTTAACCACTCTTTCACATCCCAGAGAAGCAACCAAGGACTTTGCACCTTTATAGAAACTTTTCTTCGTTCCTTATCCATATTGTATCATCCTTGCATTCTAAGTTAATTCATAACAATGAAATTGTAAAAATTATTTATGCTCTATATTATAAATTCTTTCCTAAACAAAAAGAGGAAAAGAATAACGTTTATCTTGAAGAAAGAGGATATGATGGTGTACCGCCCAAGTTAGATTAAGAGTTGAAATTTGTAGCTTATTTTATAAGGGTAGTAGTGAAATACATGGGAGCCTTCCCTTAAGAATTAGGAGAGATTTAATCTCATTCTGTTGTGGTTGAAACCACAATTTTGTAAACTCTCCTAGTTTGAAAAATTTTCAACCAGCATGCAATAAGATTGCTCCATCATAAAATGGTACTATCAAATGGGGACATAGGTTCTATAAGTGCCTTACGTATTGAATTATGTTGCAGTCTATCAATTCATGGTGAATTGTAGGTATGCAATATAACTCAATACTAAAAAATATTTTGTAGAACCTAGTGTCTCCATTACAATCCTCAATAGAGGGAGTGCTGGAAAATATTCAGAGCGTTCAAACATGTAACACTCAGATGATCTCTATAGTAATATTTCTCCCTCAAAAAATGGTACTAGAAAATGGGGACACGGGTTTTATAAATGCCTTTTATATTGAACTATGTTGCATTCTATCAATTCATAGATGTGAAGTTCATAGTTTATTACTAAAAAGGCCTTTATAAAACCATGTGTCTTTATTGTTGGTCTCCCAAGAATGGAGGCATGGCAAGCAGGTGTCATAAAATATGTCTAGGTCTCCATCTACACAAGTATCTTACCATGTAGGAAATAATGGTTTTATCTCCTTAGGCAACCTAGTTTTAATTGCTAAAGTGACAAACAATCCAAAATAAGTGTGAAAGAAAGTAGGAAAAGTTGGCATGTTTAGTGATGAAATGAACCATTAAGTGGTTCTTACATTAGATGTTGAACAATAAAAAAATCAATGAAATGTGACTAGACATGTAGTAAATTCCCCTTGTTGGATGACATTCAGAGCATGGCATGACATTAATGTAGTTCATCTTCCACAGAGGGTGGCAGACTACTTGCGCACCATGCAAACAATACAACTTGGATGTTTGTCTTGACATGTCACTTCTCTTGTTTGACATAAACCATGATTTGTAGACCCAAAAATAGGCCCCTCTTTTGACACCTTGGACAAATTATGCCTTTCCCAAGTGGCAGATTGAGTTTAAGGGTGATGGAAAGGATAGATTTTGTTAAGTGATGCAAATAAAATTGGCACATAGTAATAGTTATAAAAAAAAAAATTTAGAACAATATCATATTCTAAATAAATAAAGAACGCTCATACATATATTAGTTTATAAATCTCATTACATATGTGGAGCTTTCTTCAATTTTCATATAACCATCACTACAAAAAATGAGTCTACACCTTGTAAGACTTGTAATCATCAACAAAATATAAGCACACTAGATTACCAATGTCAATCCAATTGGAAAGGACTTTTTCATTGATCTCATAGATGATATTATAGTATTGCATGAAGCAACAATGGGATGCACATTCTCCTTTTGAGTAGGAGTTGGGATTAAAAATTGAGTTTGATTTGAAAATTGAGTGCAAGCAACTTATGATTGGGTGATTGGTTAAGAATTTAATACAATAAAAAACCTTAGAATATTTACATTCACCAATTCTTGTAATAAGGTATGATTTTTCAGGTAAGAGGTTCATTGGAGAGCTTAAACATTTTTCTCGCTATATATATTTATGTGCCATCTCCAGCTCCTTTTCCTTCTTCTCTTGTGCCTTTTAGATCTTCTCTTACTCCCTTTTCTTCTCTTTTCCCCTCTATTTTACAATCTTCAACTAATTTTTTGTGTGCTATCTCATTGCCTATTTTTTCTTGCTCCTTTGTTTCTCGTGCCACAACACGTGTTGCCTTTTTCTTCACATTCTATCTTTTCTTTCGATATTTGATCTCCTTGAGGTCTTTCTTTCTTTGCTCCTACTCCTCCAACAGATTCATGTACTCATCTAAAGTTAACAGTTGGGACTATTTGCTCAAGTGAATCCCATTATCTCCATGAATCTTTGTTTTTTTATTGACAATGTGCACAGGTGGCTTTTGGAAGTTTGAAATGATTGGCACTGTGTCAAAATGTATTCTTCCATTTAATTGTGAGTCATCCATGTTGTCCAATTCATCAACAACTTCTTCGGTCTCTTTGTTGAAACCTGCATTAGTATTGTTGGTATTGGTATAGTAATGTACAACCTAATGCACAATAGTTATGGATGGTGGAGATGGAAATGAAAATGTTTACTATTCTTCTTGGCCATCTAAATAAATACCAAGAAGACCATCCACCAACCATGATGGTTGGATTTGTTGTGAGAGAAGACTAAGATTATTTTCTGAATCCTCTTGTTGACTCTGTACTATGTCAAGATGATCCCCCTCTTCCACTACTTGTGAGAATGATACATCTATATCACTTTGAGGTGTACCTCCTGTAGAACTGTGTACATCTACTTGTGTTGTATCTTATAAATTACCATTTTGAAGAGTGGACAAGAGTGTTTGTGTCACTTCATCCAATGAAACATTAATATCATAAAGACTAAGGATGTTTTGTACCACAAAAGCATCATCTTATACATTGATCTATAAAGTGTCATTAGGATGCACGTCTTCTTTCAATGTCTATACGTTCAATGGCCATATGCCTATCCTTTTGAACCCTGCAGTGATATTGGCTAATGTTAACACTTTTTATAGCAACCTACTACCTAATTATGCCAACTTATCCCTCTTGATTTCTATGTTTAACAACTTGGCTAACCATGATGCCCATTCACTTTTGAAGTATGTCTTGAAAGGTGAAAACACATTCACATATAGAGGATGAAATTTGTGTGAAGTATGTGCTGACAATGTCAGTAAGTCAATACCCACCATCCTTACTTCTTCGATGGTTGTGACTGCTACATGGTTGTCATGGCCATAAAAAATTATTGTGTCTATTAGTACGTGTGAGACCCCTTCTAGAACCAAGTGGGCAAAGTGGTATAACTAGTTCATGAACAATTATTTTATCATCCAAAAGTGTGTTGGAAATTGACACTCATTGGATTCATTTTGTTGTCATTGATGTCAACCAGATTTTATGGGAGTCGTATACCAGCATTAGGAGGCATTCACCAGCAGACACAGGCATTGGAGCATCCAGGGTTACACCGGCACCGACATCCAACACTTCAAGGAAGCCGACATCAAGGAAGATTTATTTAGAAAATCATTTTGTAATTATTGTATAAGGCCGACATTATATACCTTTTGTATTGTAAGCCGACATAAGGCATATTGTTTGTAATGGGTATATAGGTTAGTGTTTTAGGTCATTATGAGATATAGATTTTTATGAGAGGATAGAACTTGTGGATGAGGATTGTGGAATATGAATGTTGTATCATGCAATGATCTATAAATATTGTGTAAGACATTCTTGGAGGGAAGGTGATATTAGTAGTAGTGTTCAGGGTTTATGAACCAGCACATAGAAGAGCTATAACTAGAACTCTTTTGGCATAGCAGATGCATTTTGTGAGTTCATTTTCATTGTTTTCCTTCAGCAGAAGCTTGTAGTCAATGAGACTCTTTAGTGATGAACAATGTGCCTTCCTGCATGTGCAGGCCCCCTCTTTATGTAATATCTTTCATATGGCCAGTGAACTGATATTGTGGGTCACAAATCCCACCATGTTTTTTCCTCTTTGAGGTTTTCCACGTATAAATTATGTGTGTTATGGTGTTCATTTATGTGGATGGTTTATTTGCTTCAAGTTATATGTTTACTTGTTTACCAGTTTATATGTGTATGGTATAAAAGCATAAAATCTTATCCTATCAGCAGAACACTGATTCAACCCCCCCCCCCCCTCTCAATGTTCTTGGATCCCAAAAATTGGTATCAGATCCTTGTACCTCAGAGGAAGTTTAATAGCTTGAGGAAGATCCTGAAATCAGAATATTTAGGCATGGCTATGGAAAGGCAACTTCAGATGGCTCTTAAGGATTATGATGTTGAAAGGATGAAGAACTTGAAACTGCAAGATGAATTGAATTCTACAAATGAATTCATTCTTGTCCTGCAAGAAAGGTTATCATCAGCTAAAACTAGAAGGAAGGAAATTTTGCAAAAATAAGATGATGATAATGCACTCAAGGAACAATGTCAAAAATTGAGTCAAGTGAACATGCTCATGCAAAATGAAATGCAAGACCTGACTATGAGAATGTCTAAGGATATTGAGAACATAAAGAAGAAAGAAGAAATAAGAAAGAAGAAAATCTTTCTAAATCTCTGAAGAGTAAATCTGAGGAATGTGACGGATTGGCTCATGAGAATGACATGTTGAAAACTAGTCTAGTGCAATCCTAGAATAATGAACAAGAACTTGAAAGACAAGCAATATATCTGAGAGATGATCTAACTACTCCAAGTGAATACAAAGAAAAGTTTAAGATCAATGTTGCACAATTGGATGACTTGTTGGAAGGACAAAGGTAAAATGATGATTCTAGAGGACTTGGATTTGTATAAGGTGAAATCTCTGGTACTGCAAATCAAACAACCGATGTGCAAAACTCATCATAATAGAGGAAACTGGTAAGGCAATCTAATGCTTATAAATTCAATGGTAGATGATTTGTCTGTAATAAATTTGGGCATATGGATAAGCAATGTAGAAATAGAGCAAATCAAAACTACAATTATGTTCCTAGTCAATGCACAAATTACAAGAAGTATGGTCATAAGTCAGAAGATTGCATAGTGAATGTTAAATGTCATGCATGTGGAAAGTTTGGACATTTTTCAAATCATTGTAGATCAAGGAATGATATAGGATATGTCAAAGCAATTCAAAAGAACAATGTTACATGTCATGCATGCAATAAAGTAGGTCATATTGCTAAGTACTGCAGAAGAAAAACTCAATTGGTTAGAAATGATAAAGATAATGAGAAAGGAAATCATAAGGTAGATTAAATACAACAAGATCACACCAAGAGATGGGTTAAAAAACTAAAGGACCAAGTGGAGATGGAACAACATCGGTAAAACAGGGTATTCCTCCACTGGCAAGAAATTCCACTGGTAACTGAGGCATAAGCCTTAGGGGTTGCCAAACTCATTGCAAATCTTTCATATTCCCCCGGAGGAGATCTAAGGAGATCTGGAAGAGATTTGGAGAGTTGTGTCCACCATTGATGAAGGTTCACCCAGCACAAGACTGTGAAACTGACATCCAGTAAGGTAGATTGCGAAGCATTTATGACAGAGAAAGATTAGTGTTTTTTTGCTCATAAAAAGGGAAAGTGGATTCATTTTCACTCACCCAGCATTCAAGAATCTAGAGTGAAGAAAAGGTGAATAACAGGTGAATTAAGAGTGAAAAAAGGTATTCTGAAAGAATTTCAAGCAGTTATCTGAGAAGCACTCAATATTCCAATCGGCGTTCACTTTCAGGTATTCTTCGAAATGGTATCTTTATCCTCAACTCCTACTTTCATTTCAAATCCCACCATTGTAGAAGTTAAGGATAGGCTGAGACTCGTCTTTAAGGAGGTTCCCCTGATAGCTAAGAAAGAAGACACTGTGGGAGCATTTGCTAGGGTTCCTGACGACGTGATGTATGTTGAAGAGATAAGGAAATACATTCTTTTCACCTTGGAAGATCTAGGCACAAAGGAGATCAAAAGCATGTATCAATCTGTGATACTAGGAAGCTTTGGAACCATCAAGCCAGAATACAAAGCAATTGAGGATTTAGGGTTAACCGATATCCTATACATACCAGAATTCAAAGATGAGATCATCAAATACGTTTTGAGCAAGGTTCACAATGAGTTCATCTGACTGGATCGGCCTTACATGATCACCAAGGAGGCTATTCAAGTAGTCACTGACTTACCCAAGGTCAAACAACAACCTAGCAAGAAAATTTCCAACTCAAAGGTCGAGAAACTCACCGATGCAACTCATGACAATAGGTCAATGAGGATCAGCATAATCACCGACACTGATGTGAAGTTTGAAAGCATGATAATAGGTTATAAGATAACTCAATCTAGCTGATTGAATTCTATTGCTAGTTCTTGCATTCATGTTGCATATCAAATGCTGAGGAATGATGCAAAATATGATTTATGTGAATGGTTGAGGATTGAACTGATGTTAAATCTTGGAAAAATTAAGGGAGTTAAGAAAGGAAATTTCAGATAAGTAAATCTCATTATTTGTTTGATACTTTACTTCATGAATGAGCTACTTGGTCTTGGAAAGAAGCGTTGGTCTCATGACATACCGGTAGGTATGCAGATCAAGGAAGCAATCATTGGTCTTGGTACCGACAAAGATTAGAAACTTTGGGGTTACTTTAAAACATTCGAGGAAAATATGAGGTAGAGGGAGAGATTATCAAAGAACATTGTGGAGAAATACTCCACTGACATTTGTTTCATGGTGAAGATCGATGAAACCCTCATGGAGGCAGTTGAACCAAGGACCATCCGGGTCATAGAGCTTGGATATGATGTGGATGATAACATTCTGGACCTCTGTGCAAAAATGATGCTAGATGCCCCTTTGGATGACAAGACCAAACACTTTGGCACAACAGAAGAGAAGGCCCTTGAAATCACAACTGGCTTCAACAGAAAGAGAAGGGAGAAGAAAATAGAAAAGATGTCTACTTTTGTGCAAAATGTCATTCACATAATAGATACTGAAATGGATTCTGGATCTAAACCGACAGGAGAACCGACAGTGGCTAGTCCTCCAGAAGTGAAGAAGCCTGAAGCTTACATTTCTACCATCACTTCTAATTCTGACCCTGAGGACAATGAACCTCTAGCTTTCAGAAGGGTACAAAGGAAGAAAGTAGATCAACCACCGATAGAGCAAAAGAAGGTGGAGCCAAGGAGGAAACTTGTCAGAGGAAACCTACACAAAAGATAAAACCAGTTACATCTACTCCGGCAACCCCTAACAAAAAGAAGAAGAGTGATGATACTGAGTCTGGTGAGACCAAAATGACTTGTTTTGAATTAATTGATGAAATTACAAAAGATGGAATTTTGAAAAATGTATCTGTATTATGAGAGTTTAGAAGAAAATGAGCAAAACGAGATAGAAGAGGCAATTTTGTTGCATATAGATATTTATAAGAAAGCCTTAGTAGAAATTTTGAAGGAAATACCTTTATCATTGTACAATAAACTAGATGCTAGAAGACTTGACGCAGTCAAGAGGGATAGGGAGATCAAAGAGGTAGAACTTTTGACTTTATGTGGTTCTATTAGTAATGATGAAATGAAGAGATGTATTGATGTTGCTAATAGGACAATTTTCAGTAGTAAACCTTGGTAAATAAGCCTTATGATGGGAAGAGTTAATGAGGTGATTAATGAGACTAGTGAGGGTTGGGAAAAATTATTTTGGAAGAATCCAAACTTCCTTACATCTAAGGAAGAGTTTTTTAAGGCAACAACTTCCACCATTCTGGATAAACCAAAAGGGAAAGGTGTTTTGGGAAGTTTTAAACCAATTTTGAGTATATTGGCAGAAAATAAGGGTGTACAAACACCACCAGCTAAGGAGAGTGTACAATCCATACCAGAAGAAACCATTTTTGAGCAAGGAAATGTACAAATTATAGGGAATATTGTGGATAATACTCCATCGGTAGTAATTGATATTGCACCAAGTGGCGAAGCTGCCGGTGCTAAAGAAGATAACATAAAGGGAATTGAGTCTACACCAGAAGTCAATATTGATTCCTCGGCAAAGGTTTTGGAAATTGACCCTTCTCAAGTTGAGAATAAATCAGTCACTGAGATGAGTCCAACTAAGTTAATGATGATGGCAACTCAGAAAGTATTAAAGGAGGGATCTGCAGATAAGGGAATAATAGATCAATCAATTACAGTGTTGCACAGATTAATTCCTGATTGTAAGATTGAAAATGAAGCAAGCGCTTTCAGCAAGCTCAAAACACTAATAGAACACATATCTAATAATTTTCAATCACTACAGCAAATATCATACCAACAGGCATTAGAAAGATTTGCTATAGCTAAAAGAACCACTTTTGATCAAATCATTGAAATGGAGAAAAAAAAATTGAAGCCAAACTCATTCTTATTGAGAATTGTTTAAAATAGTGTACAAATATCTATAGGGTCTATTGTAACATAGAAATTCTTACAGATAATGTAGATGGAAAATTGAAGGAGTTGCATGATAAGATAGCTAACATTGCAAATTATTTTGATGGATTGACCTCTCTAACAACATCTGTTGATGGTCAAATTTTTTCTTTGGAGAATCAAATTTTTGCTTTGGAAAAGGAGAAAGAAAAGATCATTCAGAGAGCAAGAAGTCTTAGAGGATTGGTGAGTCCCAGATTGGATTCAATGGGTGTACATAAGAGAGAGTGTATGGACATGATTGCTAAACCCACACCGACAGAAGTCAAAGAGAAGGAAACACTAGCACACTTACTAAGTGGACTGGTATCCATTTCTGAAACTTCCAAAACCGGCTGGGATACATACCTATAGTTGCTGGATAAGGCTTGCCCAAAAATCTTGAAGTTAGTCAAGCTCCAATAAAATAAACAGTATTTATTCATTCTTTTGTTATGAATTATTTCAATTGTTTTGCCTGTCTTTGGCATTGATGCCAAAGGGGGAGTGTATATATGTGAAAAATATCAAAAAAATATCAAACAGGAGCAAATGGGAAGGATATCAAAATATCAGAAGGAGTGTATTGCTCAAGGGGAGCATATTTCCGTTGAACTGATAGGGAATCCATTTTTCACATGAGTGTTGCCATCAATGCCAAAGGGGGAGATTGTTGGAAATTGACACTCATTGGATTCATTTTGTTGTCATTGATGGTAACAAGATTTTATGGGGATTCATATACCAGCATTACGAGGCATTCACTGACAGACACCGGCATTGGAGCATCCAGGGTTACACCGGCACCGACATCCAACACTTTAGGGAAGCCGACATCAAGGAAGATTTATTTAGAAAATCATTTTATAATTATTGTATAAGGCCGACATTGTATACTTTTTGTATTGTAATCCGACATAAGGCATATTGTTTGTAATGGGTATATAGGTCAGTGTGTTAGGTCATTATGAGATATAAATTTTTATGAGAGGATAGAACTTGTGGATGAGGATTGTGGAATGCGAAGATCATTTGTATGTGAATGTTGTATCATGCAATGATCTGTAAATATTGTGTAAGAAATTCTTGGAGGGAAGGTGATATCGGTAGTAGTGTTCAGGGTTTATGAACCAGTACAAAGCAGAACTATAACTGAAACTCTTTTGGCATAGCAGATGCATTTTGTGAGTTCATTTTCATTGTTTTCCTTCAGTAGAAGCTTGTAGTCAGTGAGACTCTTTAGTGATGAGAATTGTGCTCTAGGCAGTGTGCCTTTCTGCATGTGAAGGCCCCCTCTTTATGTAATATCTTTCATATGGTCAGTGAACTAATATTGTGGGTCACAAATCCCACCATGGTTTTTCCTCTTTGAGGTTTTCCACGTATAAATTATGTGTGTTATGGTGTTCATTTATGTGGGATGGTTTATTTGCTTCAAGTTATATATTTACTTGTTTACCGGTTTATATGTGTATGGTATAAAAGCATAAAATCTTATCCTACCAGCTAAACACTGATTCAGCCCCCCTCTTAGTGTTCTTGGATCCCAATAGTGTGTGGTTGGGTTGTCATGCAATCACCTAGTTTGTAGTGTGCAATAAAGTTTATTAGCTACTTCTTATCTTTGAACAAGTATAATTTTTGTGTGTTTTTCCTAGTAGCGTTAACACAACAAAAAAGCGTTGTCCATTCCCAACTCTTAGGAATTGTGAGTGACACACTTCTCCTTCTTCTTCTAGTGAGAACTCTACCTACTTGAATTCCAGTCTCACTGCAGTTCCATATCCAATGAAGACCATAAAAAATTTGCGTCATGCACTTTTGACAATTTCTCATACAATACAGATTCAACAATAGGTTTGAGGTTGACTACTTTGTCTTTGTCAAGGCCTTTGGTTGTACATAGGGTGAGTTATAGATTCCTCTTCTTGAAACTAGTCTACCATTATTTCCCAAGTAGCCCATCCTTGAAAGGGTTAGGTCTAGTTTGACAAATATGGGCAACTTCCACTTTCAAATTAACTACTTCAAGGTCATGGCCAACTTCAGTCATCTCTTTGCACCACTCAAAGATAAGTGCATCTTCATCTTTAGTTAACACAACTTGTGGTCCTTTCTTATCAGTGATGGTGCAACCACCTAACAAGTTTGTGAGTGTGGTTGGTGGGATAATCCATTTTCATGCAACCGCACTTGTCAACATATCATTATCTTTTACATCATGAATTGCTCTTGTCATGCCTATTGGTGACCAGAAACATTTTATGACAATTGCTCGTCTCTAAGTCAAAGGTGCAGAAATTTCCTTCTCAACTTCATGAGGTGGTGGAGTGTTGTCAACAATACATGGATCTTCTTCATCTGATGGGACTCTTAACTCTCCTTTTCTCAGCCAACCTTGTAGTTGCCTTATTTTTGCAAGTCAGGATCTAGATCCACATGGATTTGTCATCTTCAGACAATGACATATAAAGTTTAAATTAGTGTTTATAGTGATGTTTGAACATAATATTTGAAAACATTTTCCCTAATGTTTAAATCAATGTTTCAGTATTGTACAATACAGTCTTAGAGTAATAGATGTGTTTGAGAGTTCTGTAAACATTATAGTTGTCAACCTCATAGACATGTATTCATACAACCTAAAACATTAAATGACATAAATATTATAATCCAAAACATCATAGAAATGCATGGAGGCATAAACAGTATAACTTAGAAATAGCATTGCATGGAGGCATAAACAATATAGCTTAGAAAACATGATAGCTATAAACATCATAGACATGCATCCATACAACCTAAAATATTTAATGGAATAAACAGTATAACCCAAAATATCATAGCAATGCATGGAGGCATAAACAATATAACTTCTAGAAATAGCAATGCATGGATGCGTAAATAATATAACTTTGAAATAGAAATGCATGGAGGCATAAACAAAATAACTTAGAATCATAAACATTATAACCTATAACCGCATGGAAATGTATAAACATGTCTAAATTATAAAACAAGCTAACATCAAATAGCACATATAGTAGTTGAAGTACAGTTGGTGCACTTGAATGACACTTTCAAAAAAGTAGGTAGAACTTTATTTGTTTCTTACAAAGATAATTACAATTCAGACATGAAATTGAGAATAACACTTAAGCACAATTACAAATAAATGAGTAGAACATTAAATGACACTCATAGCACTTAAAAGAGTATTTCAATATATAAACATGAAATGACAATGATGAAACAAAACCTAAGTCTACAAAAGATAGTAGCAGTACTTAAATGGACACATAAAGCACTTAAGTTTGCCTTTGTGACAAGGTAAGTGTTGTAGAGGAGTGGATTTTCTACCCTCGAAGTGATGAAACCTCAAGGACAAAACCTTCCTTCCCTACCTGACTTAAATGGCACCCTGGTTAGCCAAGAAGATACAAGCAAATAACTTCCAAACCTATGAACACAAATTACTAAATAGAAGAAACATGTATATAATAATAAAACTATTTTAACCACTAAATCTGAAAGGGCATGTCACAAAGATCCTCTTATGACCTCTTCTTGCTCTTTGCCTAAGGACACACACATTGGTCGTGGATGACAGTGTAGTGCACTAGCATCCTATACAGATTGAGTACAGAGGCTATTCTAGAGAATGCAACAAAATGACTAGCACCAAGGTTTTACATTTATGATGTATTGGTAAATAGATTTGTCACTATGATTGTTTCTCTGAAAGTAACCCTATTTTCCAAAAGAGACATGACAATCACACCAACAATTGGAGAGATTGTAGAAAAACCACAATCTTGCTCTATGTTTGAGAGGGGAAGCTTTTGGTATTTTGGTATGGTTTTGTCATTGATGTCAACACCTACTAAACACTATCAACTCTAGCACTTTGGAAAATCAGCAACATTCATCGACAAGCACACAGTCACTGATATCTAGTACACCGGCAAGATATAATGTTCACCCACACTTGGAATGGCATGGAAAACACATGGTTATGTCGAAGACATCTTTTGGACACATTGTCTTAAAGATTGGTTTATTGGAATAATTGTATTTGCATATTTGCTATTACCGGTAAATATGTCTAGGGTATACACCGACAGGCTTATCTTTTCCAGATCAGCATGGCACGCTATGGAGATGACTTATTATTGTTGTAAATGCATTAAGCCGACATGTTAAATCAGTTATTGCATCGGACATTAATTTATTTGTAAATTGATTTTATTGTAATATCCTTTAGAGCCAACCTACTAAAATTGGTCTTAGGTTATGGTATAAATGTAAGATCTTAATTGTAAGATCGGATGTGGAATGCAAAAAAGAGTAGTGTGAAGGTATATGCAAGAATAAGCAGAGCTATACATGCAGACATCATTTGAAGATTGAAGGAGGGTTTTTGTGAAGACAATCAGAACTATACCGGTACTGAATCCAGCATAGAAAGATGCTAAATTTAGCAATACATTCTTATTGGATTTAACCATCCAATTGTACTCAGTGTGACTCCAATTGAGTAGTGAGCTCTAGGCGCTTGGCCTTTCTACATGTGCAGACCCCATTTGTATACACTTACTATCTGCAGTAGTATCATCTGATTGTGGGTAAGGTTTCCCACCTTGGTTTTTCCCCTTACAGGGTTTCCACATACAAGTTCTGGTGTTATGTGTTGTGGATGACTTTGTTCTTTTTGTTTCATGCATTAAATCTTATCGGTATTGCAATTAACTGTTAAGACTGTCTATCGGTATATCAGACTGGTTTACCGGTATTAAGCATTAAGTGGTTAAGTTATTTTTGGTTTGAATTTATCAGACAACTGATTCACCCCCCCCCCCCCCCCCCTCCTCTTAGTTGTCTCCGGGACCTAACAATTGGTATCAGAGCCTAGTCCTCTTTTTGTAGAAGTTTAACAGCTTGAGGAGATCCAATGTCTAGCAACTATTTCAAGAAGGACAGTCCTAAACTTGATGGAACCAACTATGGGATATGGAAGATCGGGATGGAAACACATCTGAACTGCATTGGAAATGATATCTCGGAGGTTACAAAGAATGGATATACTGCTCCTACTACAAATCAGCCTAATCCACCAAATCTGGCTAAAGATGAAGAAAATGATTGCAAGGAAAGAGAAGCACTTTTGAGCGCATTATCAGATCAGCAAATCATGGGACTATCAGATAGGTCTACTGCTAAAGCTATTTGGGATCATTTGGAAAAACTGAATGAAGGAGATTCCATAGTCAAAATTGCAAAACTTGAAAGCTTCCGGGTCAGGTATGAAAATCCAAAAATGGAAGAAGATGAAAGAATTTCTGCTTTTATGGAAAGAGTTAATGAAATTTTTTTGGGTATTAAATGTTGTGGAGGAACCTTGAGTGAAGATGAAATTGTTTCAAAAGTTTTAAGAGGATTGCCATTGACATATTAGATGAAAGTTACTGCTATAAATGAACTAAGAACAATGCCTAACACATCAGTAGCTAGGGATATATTGATTGGAAAACTCACAGCATTTGAAATTGAGGAATTTGGTCCTGTTGCCACTATAAAAACTAACTTAGCTTTTAAGGCATCAACATCATCTACACAATCATTTGACAAATCTGATTGGAAAGCCTTTTATGCAAGAGAACTTGAAGAAAGCAGGAGAGAAAATAAAAAATTGAAGCACTATTTACAAGAAAAATGCCTAAAGGTCCAATTGGAAGTAAGTATGAAGGTAAAGCACCCTTTAAATGTTTCAACTATAATAAGATTGGTCATATGGCCTCAAGATGCCCTGATAGACATGCTAGGTTAAGAGAAGAAGCTAGAAGGACATAAAAACCTAACCCTGAATATCAGAGATACACATTTAAGAAAAATAAAGACAAATCTTGTTATCTTGCTAATGAAGGAGTCACTGATGAATCTGATGAGGATCCGATAGAAAATGGATGGGTCTTTGTTGCTATAATAGAAGATCAACCGACACCTATTGTTCAACTGGTAGAGCAGGCCTTGGCAGCTAAAATTGAAGTTAAGGATGAATGGATCATTGATTCAGGATGCTCACATCATATGACTGGTGATAAGAGTAAATTCCTAACTTTTCAGGAGTATAATGGAGGTCTAGTAAGATTTGGAGATGATAAAGCTTGTTTGATCAAAGGTAAGGGTACAATATCTCTTGATGGCAAGCATAATACTGACAATGTTTACTATGTTGAAGGTCTAAAGCATAATCTTTTGAGTGTTGGTCAATTAGTTGAGAAAGGATTTTAGTTACAATTCAAAAATGGAAAATGCAGAATCATGAATAGAATTGGTTTGGAAATTGCAACTGGTAATCAGACTAGAGGTAATATCTTTCATTTGAACAATAGTGAAATGAAATGCTTGATTGCTCATATTGATGAAAGTTGGCTATGGCATAAGAGACTTTGTCATGTAAATTTTGATTGCATGGTAAAAATCAGTACTACTAAGGCAATTAGAGATTTACCTAAGATTGTTAAACCTCACAATACAGTATGTAAGGAATGTCAATTTGGAAAACAAGTTAGAGCTATTTTCAAAAGTATTCTAGAAAAATTTAATAATGCCCTTGACTTAATTCATACTGATTTATGTGGTCCAGCTAGAACTAAAAGTTTACAAGGAGATAGATATTTTATGCTAATCATTGATGACTATTCTAGAATGTGTTGGGTTACTTTTCTCAGAGAAAAATTAGAAGCACTTGGGAAGTTTAAATTATTCAAAGCAATGGTAGAAAATGAAACTGGCAAGAAAATAAAATGTCTAAGATTAGACCAAGGAGGAGAATTTACATCTAAGGAATTTAATGCATTCTGTGAAGTGAATGGAATCAGAAGATAGCTATCAGCACCCCGGACACCACAGCAGAATGGAGTTGTTGAAAGGAAAAATAGAACTATCTTGGATGCAACTAGAAGTATGTTATCAAAAGAAAATCTACCACATGTGTATTGGAGAGAGACAGTAAGTACAACGGTCTATACATTCAACAAAGTTCACATCAAAGGTGAAACCGGTAAGACACCTCATGAACTTTGGTTTGCCATTACTCCTACACTTAACTATTTCAGAATATTTGGAAGTAAATGCTATATTAGAAGAAATGAGTATATTAAAAATTTGATCCTAGAAGTGATGAAGGAATATTTCTTGGTTATTCATCTAAGAGAAAGGCATATAGATGCTTTAACAAAAGATTGCAGAAAATTGTTGAAAGTACAAATGTAAAGATTGATGAACAATTTATAGAAACTTCAAGGTATACAGGCTCTGAACCGGTAATAGAAATACTGACAAATGAATCTGTACAAAATCCACCGATACAAAATGAAGATCCAGGTACACCAGTATCATCTGAAAATTCCGCTATGACTGAGGAACAACAACAAACAAAGACACCTTGATATGTAAGATTGAATCATTCTGAAGATCAGATAATTGGAAACAAGCATAAAGGAGTTATGACAAGAGGAAGACTGGAAAATGAAGAGGTATGTCTTATTTCTCAAATTAAACCATCATCTATTAATGAGGCATGTGAAGAGAAACACTGGATTAAAGCTATGGAAGAAGAATTAGAATAAATTGAGAAGAATAATACTTGGACATTAGTTCCCCGACCTAAAGATAAAAATGTGATTGGAACCAAATCAGTATTCAGAAAAAAACTTAATGAAGATGGTAAGGTTATCAGAAATAAAGCAAGACTAGTGTGTAAAGGATATTCTCATAAAGAAGGAATTGATTATAATGAAACTTTTGCACCGGTAGCTAGAATTGATGCAATCAGATTATTCTTGGCTTTTTCAGCACACAAGAACTACAAAGTTTATCAAATGGATATTAAATGTGCATTTCTGAAAGGAGATCTTGAAGAAGAAGTTTACATTGAACAACCTGATGAATTTTCTTTGATAGAAAACAAAGATATGGTTTGCAGGTTAAGGAAAGTCTTGTATGGATTGAAGCAAGCTCCAAGAGCTTGGTATTCAAGGTTAGATAAGTATCTTTTGAAGATTGGTTTTTCTAAAGGTATTGTAGATAGCAATTTATATTATAAAGTGACTAATGATGACATCTTGGTTATAGAAGTTTTTGTTGATGATATAATATTTGGAGGAGAAAACGGATTATGTGAAGACTTTTCTATTGAAATACAACAAGAACTTGAAATGTCTATGATTGGAGAAATAAAATTCTTTTTGGGATTGCAGATCTCACAAACTGATAAAGGTATATTCTTGAGTCAATCTAAGTACTTGAAGGAGTTACTAAGTAAATTTGGAATGGAAAACTCTAAACCGGTAAGCACACCTATGACTACAAATGACAAATTATCACTAATAGATGAATCTACACCTATTAACTCAACTAGGTATAAATCTATGATAGGAGGTTTACTGTATTTAACACAAACAAGACTTGATATCATGAATGCAGTATGTATTGTTTCAAGATTTCAGAGTAATCCTAGAGAAAATCATGAATCAACAGTAAAAAAGATTTTTCAGTACTTACAAGGCACTGCAAATCTTGGATTATGGTATCCTAGAGATGAAAACTTTGAATTATATGCATACACAGATGCAAATTGGGTAGGAGATGTGGATGATAGGAAGAGCACTACAGGTGGAGCATTTTTTCTTGGAAATAGACTAATTTCTTGGTTAAGCAAGAAACAAAGTTCTACATCTTTATCAACAGCTGAATCAGAATATATTGCAGGGTAAGTGCACAAAGATGGTGGTAAAAAAGGGGGGTATAAGTGGACACTTTTTTTCTGAAATCAAGTGAACCTGAACTTGGAGGTAAAATTTGAAAGTCATCCACTCAAGATATGAAGATAATAAAAGAACAAATATTGTAGTACTATGAATCTAGTTTCCAAACTACTAAAATTTATCAAAATTGGATAAGATTAAGAGGGTCAAATCCTTCGCACACAAAAAACTGACCCTGTTTTTTTCTGAAAAACATAACATAGTGTCTGATGTACGCATAAAAAAAGTCATAGTTAGATTTAGTATTTTGACAAATCCTTTGGCAAAAAGATAGTTAAGAGTGAGCACTAGAAGATGTGTATTTTTTTATAATTTTTTGTTGAGTATTTTTTTTTTATGATTTTTCCAATCGAGCACATCCTGAAAATTCAGTAACTATTCGTGTGCGAAGCATAAGTTGCACTAAACAAATCGAAAATATAATTTTTTTAAAAAAAATTGTAAATAATCAAGTGCACTACAATAATATATAAAGTTTTTAAAATATGGATAAATATATCAAAAGTTATTCAAAAAATGGTGCACCTATGTCTGTGAGAACTATGGAGACACTAGTAAAAGAAATTCAATAATAATATGTTATTGTTGTTCAAATTGAAAACAAATTATATGGTTAGAAAGATCATAAGATGGGTGAAAATATGGTGGCAATTTTAGAAATACCCACTTTATGAAGTGTAAACCTGATGATGACAAAGTTGATAAACCAAGTTGATAAAATAAAACACGTCAAAAATGAGAGCAATGGAGGGGAATCAAACTTCCAATCCATAGCTTTGTCATCCAGACCTATTTCCAAGCCTAAACAATCAAAAGCGCGTACGGGGTACTTATGGTTTAAAAAACACGTACAGGGTGCTTATAGTGTAAGAAGCGCGTACGTGCTTGTTTCCCTATAAATAGCGCATATGCGCTACTTTTACTATAAACAGTGCGTACACGCTATTGTATAATATGATATTCTATGTATAATATGTGTATATACATATAATATATGTAATATATAATATGTGTATAATATGACATTGTATATATAATATGTTTATATACATATAATATATATATATATATACACACACACACATGTAAGTGTATTGTCTCTCCCTCTCAAATGCATACAAGGTCTCTCTCTCTCTCTCTCTCTCTCTCTCTCTCTCTCTCTCTCTCTCTCTCTCTCTCTCTCTCTCTCTCTCCTCTTCTCCCTTCCTCAATACCCCATCCCTCTTTCTCTTCTTCTCTCCCTCCATACCCCACTGCAACTGTGTCTGCACTTCTATAGAAGTAAGTGAATTTATTTCTTGTCTGCAACTTCCTCTTTGATTTTTATCATGTATCCTCTCCTAAAAAAAATGACTGATGGATTTTTCTATGTATATTAAATAGGAGGAATAGGGTTTAAAATTAAACCACAAGTGTATTACCATGACAAACAAGGAAACCTGTAGCAATATTCTTCTCGAATGTGTTTATAATGAGCAGAGCAGATGTGGAAAATAGTGTCAACAAAGCAACATGATTAGTCAGAGTACTTGCAGTATGTTTTTCAGAAGAAAACAATTGGTAGGAAGAGAAAGAGGGAGAGTAACATAGATCATGTCCTGTAGAATGATAGTGATGAGTATGCGAGAGGTCCCATGTTGTTACACAATGCCTGTCAACTAAAGAAATTAAAGTTTGCTTTATGCATGGCAGTGGTAGTATATGATGATCATCACTTGTCAAACAGCTTGGAATGGTACATATCCATGAAAGAAATCAAGTGTGTAATTCCTATAGTCACAATCGAGATCAGTCTTATAACCTTGCAAATTTAATAGCATCATATGTTTTAGAACATAGGTAGTACTCTTAGGGTTAAGTCAAGCTCTTACACTTGCTTTTTTGTGAAGCCTCGTTGTTTGTTCGCTTGGAGTCTCATTGTATGATCTTCTATTCATAACTTTAAATTTAATATATCATTTTATTAGCCCACCATATGACCCCTTAGGTGTCAATAGAGGTCGTATTGTTTCCTAAGAGGTCATATGGTATCCTGTGACCCCTTAAGACCCCTCCTCTTTCCCTCCCCCTACTCTCCCTCTCCCTCCCTCTACCTCTCTCCCTCTCTCTACCTTCCCTCCTCTCTCTCTCTCTCTCTCTCTCTCTCTCTCTCTCTCTCTCTCTCTCTCTCTCTCTCTCTCTCTCTCTACCTTCCCTCCCCCCTCTTCTCTCCCTCTCTCCCTCCCTCTACCTCTCCCTTCCCCCATCTTCTCTCCCTCTCCCTCCATACCCCTTCTTCTCTCCCACCTCTCTCTCTCTCTCTCTCTCTCTCTCTCTCTCTCTCTCTCTCTCTCTCTCTCTCTCTCTCTCTCTCTCTCTCTCTCTCTCTCTCTACCTTCCCTCCCCCCTCTTCTCTCCCTCTCCCCTCTCCTCTCCCTCTCTCTCCCTCTCCCCTCTCCTCTCCCTCTCTCTCTCTCTCCCCTCTCATCTCCCTCTCTCTCCCTCTCCCCTCTCCTCTCCCTCTCCTCTCCCTCTCTCTCCCTCTCCCTCTCCCTCTCCTCACCCTCCCTCTCCCCTCTCCTCTCTCTCTCTCTCTCTCTCTCTCTCTCTCTCTCTCTCTCTCTCTCTCTCTCTCTCTCTCTCTCTCTCTCTCTCTCTATTTCCTTTTCCCAATCTCCCTCTCTCTCCCTCTCTCTCCCTCCCCCTCTCCTTATCCTATTATCTCTCTCTCTCTCTCTCTCTACCTTCTCCCCCCTCTTCTCTCCCTCTCCCCTCTCCTCTCCCTCCCTCTCCCCTCTCCCTCCCTTTCCCCCTCTTCTCTCTCTCTCTCTCTCTCTCTCTCTCTCTCTCTCTCTCTCTCTCTCTCTCTCCCTCCCTCCCTCCCTCCCTCCCTCCCAACCGCCTCTTCTCTCCCTCTCCCCTCTCCTCTCCCTCTCTCTCTCCCTCCCTCTCCCCTCTCCTCCTCTCCCTCTCTCCCTCCTTCCCTCTCTCCCTCTCCCACCCCCCCTCTCTCTCTCTCTCTCTCTCTCTCTTCTCTATCTCCCTTCCCCCCCTCTTCTCTCTCTTTGTCTTTGTCTGCCTCCCTCCCTCTACCTCTCTCAGGAGCATGTACAAGGTACTGAAACTATTAGTTCCCTGACCTGCCATAACTTTTTTAAGGCTTAGTAGCATGTATGCGATACTTCTTACTCATAAGAGTGTACGTGCTAATTATCAACCCAGAATGGCAAAAAAGAATACCGTTGGGCTTGTCAACATTTTATGGTCTAACAGCACGTATGCGGTTGTTAATGTAGCGCGTACGCAGTTGTTAATGTAGTGCGTACGTGGTTTATATACATATTTTTAGTTGCCCAAGAGCCTCAATGACCTCAAAAGAAGTTTTTTAGGTCGTTGAAGGCCCCAGTGGAACTGTGTCTACACTTCTATCACTGTTGTATACATAAAAGTAAGTGAATTTTTTGTTTTTGCATGATTTCAAATGATTGAATTGTTGTTTTTATTAGTTTTTTGTTTTTGCATGGTTTCAAATGATTCAATTGTGATTGTTTAATAGTTTGATTCCAAAAAATAGTGATAAGATGCATATTTATGGTTATTTATTTATTTTTAAACTTTTCTTTACATATATATGTAATATGATTCTATTTAGGTCAACCGATATCAACCATGGGAAAGAACAAGCGAGAAACGATGGAACAACAAGAGGCTCAAAAGGAAAGACAAAGGCAACGTATGAAGAAATTGCGTGACATAAGAACAATGGGAGAAGAAGGTATGTCAACCTCAACATCTCAATTCGATTTACCAGATGAATATAATGCACCTAATGCAATTGAAGAAGAAACATTTGATAATTTACCGTTTGAACCTAATGCAATTGAAGAAGAAACATTTGATAATTTACCGTTTGAACCTAATGCAATTGAAAAAGATACCGCATTGAATAATAAATTAAATGATGAACATATTACACCTTCTCTACTTCATGAATTGAATGTACATAATGCACCTATGTTAACACCTCGTACAATCATTCATAGGAAACCAAAGTATCTAATTGACATTGATGAGAATATATTGAAGTCAATGCCCAATCAAATGAATGAACGAACTTGTAGGAGAATGGTTAAAATAATATGGCAAAACTATTTTAAAAACTTAAATCAAACCACAAGATGTCAATTAATTGTTCAAATGATTAAAAATTTGAATTTTAGAGAGACAATGAAAATTCTAGGCCTAAGATCATCTGAAAGTAACAGTGAAAGAACTATTGTCAGAAATCTATTTGATGCATATCAATCCGTTGGTTCAAAATCACGTAGTAAAGATTCTAATGCTACTTGACATGTCATTACATCAACCATAATGAGCAAGAAAATAAAATAAGATCGTTTGATAAGCAAAACAAGTAAGTCATTAAACATTAGTAGAATAACATTAAGTAAATCATTAAAGAGGTGAGAACAAATAGAGGAACCTAACAATAATTCTCTTTGGGCATTCTCGGATAGACTACCACGCAAAGACAAGGTTGTTGTAGATGCACTAAAAACATTAATTGAAAATTTTTGGCATGACAACACAAAAGTATTGCCCAACCAAAGAGATGTTGTTAGAAGATGAATTGGATCTAGAAACCATTAGCCACATGCCAAACACTATTTAGATATGACTCAAACTAAATTTTATGAAAGATTCCTTCAAAAGTTTCCTCAAATAAGAATTTCTCAAAGATTTTTTGAAATGGCAAAACCTTTTTATATTAAGATTAATCATGTATGCACCACGTGTTGTTGTAGGATGCATATTGAATTTTCCATGCATTATGATATTTTTCGTCATATTTGTTCTACTTTGCACATTAACGATGTTTTGCAGGAATGTAATAAAATGCAGGTCATGTGTATGCAGTTGTTGCAGAAGAGAACAATGAAGAAGGAACAAATTACTATTTGTGTCATTGTGTTGAGCCTAAAAGAAAATTGACAACCACAATCATTGACGGAGAGGGTATTGGGTACCCAATAGGGTCTGTTGTCGTGACAGGAACATGGCTTCGGAGATACCCTATCAAGAATTATGATGTTTGGTTGCTCGAGGACTTTGAAACACACAGACATATTCTTCATTTCTCTAACCTTGTTGTTGCAACAAATATTCATTTGATGAAGTATCATGGTAGACCTCATAACAAGATTTTATGGAAAGTTCATGAATCTGACCACGAGGCAATACTTGACACAATACGGGTTAGAGTTGATCCTGAAGGCTCACTTGATTGATTCTACGGTTCAGAGTAGAATGATTTTGAGAATTTTGTATAAATCGTCGACGAATTGTTCTATATTCATTTTTTGTATATATAAATGCCCATGAGCTAATTTTTACATGTTTAGGGGCATAATTTTGTATATTTAAGTGGCAATGAGCTGATTTGTACATATGTACATGCCAAATTTTGTATATTAAAATGACAATGAGATGAATCGCACATATTGTAATGCCAAATTTTGTATAAAAGCCCATGAGATGATTTGTATATTAAAATGGCGATGAGATGAATCGCACATATTGTAATGCCAAATTTTGTATAAAAGCCCATGAGATGATTTGTAAGACAATTTTTTGTATAATCAAATAGCCAAGAGCTGATTTGACCATATTTAGAGGCAAATTTTTGAATAATATGTGACAA
This sequence comes from Cryptomeria japonica, assembly GCF_030272615.1. Lineage (NCBI taxonomy): Eukaryota > Viridiplantae > Streptophyta > Pinopsida > Cupressales > Cupressaceae > Cryptomeria > Cryptomeria japonica. Next base: position 198,711,645 of record NC_081409.1, on the reverse strand, counting down.
TGTTTTGTGACTATTTTGTGTGTCAATGTTTTGTGACTATGTTTTGTGACTTAGGGCACTTGAGAGATCGCACCAGTAGGGTATGACTCTCGACATTCTAGTGCTTTGGGATGCACGACAGGGTCATGCCTAGCATAAACCTGCCCACCCAGACACGCTCGCGACGTCGGTTTGTGCACACGATGAACTGAATCAATTATAGCCAATCTTACAACTTTTCCTTGCAAGCAACTGACGGTTTTTGGAGCAGGCAAAAAAATGCTACTAATTGAAAATGGCTCCAAGTCGTCAAAAAATGAGATAGGCCATTGTAGAGGAGCCTCACGTGACCCCACTGGATCAAACAGATCGATCGTATGTGTCATGGATTGGAAGAAATAGTCCATCAAATTTTGACAAATTTTTGGACTTAGGGCACTTAAGAGATCGCACCGGTAGGGTATGACTCTTGACGTTTTGTTTCTTTGGGCTGCACGACAAGGCCATGACTAGCGTAAACCTACCCACCTAGACGTGCTCGCGACGTCGGTTTGTGCACACAACGAACCGGATCAATTCTAGCCAATCTTGCAACTTTTCCTTGCAAGCAACTGACGATTTTTGGAGCAGGTGAAAAAATGCTACTAATTGAAAATGGCTTTGATTCGTCAAAAACCGAGATAGGCCATTGTAAAGGAGCCTCACGCGACCCCACTGGAATAAACAGATCGACCATATGTGTCATGGATTGGAAGAAGCAGTCCGTCAAATTTTGATAATTTTTTGGACTCAGGGCACTTGAGAGATCGCACTAGTAGGGTATGACTCTCGACGTTCTGGTGCTTTTGGATGCATGACAGGGCCATGCCTAGCATAAACCTACCCACCCGGATGCGCTCGTGACGTTGGTTTGTGCACACGACAAACCAAATCAATTCTAGCCAATCTTGCAACTTTTCCTTGCAAGTAACTGACAATTTTTAGAGCAGGCAAAAAAAGGCTACTAATTGAAAATGGCTCCGAGTCGTCGAAAACTGAGATAGGTCATTGTAAAGGAGCCTCACGCGACCCCACTAGAAGAAACAGATCAACTGTATGTGTCATGGATTGGAAGAAACAGTCCGTCAAATTTTGATAATTTTTGGGACTCAGGGCACTTGAGAGATCGCACTGGTAGGGTATGACTCTCGACGTTATGGTGCTTTGGGATGCACAACAAGGTCATGCCTAGTGTAAACCTACCCACACGAATGCACTCACAACATTGATTTGTGCACACGATGAACCGAATCAATTCTAGCCAATCTTGCAACTTTTCCTTGCAAGCAACTGACGGTTTTTGGAGCAGGCGAAAAAATGCTACTAATTGAAAATGGCTCCAAGTCATCGAAAACTGAGATAGGCCATTGTAAAGGAGCCTCACACGATCCCACTAGAACAAACAGATCGACCATATGTGTCATGGATTGGAAGAAATAGTTTGTCATATTTTGATAATTTTTTGGACTCAGGGCACTTGAGAGATCGCACTGGTAGGGTATGACTCTCAATGTTCTGGTGCTTTGGGATGCATGACAGGGCCATGCCTAGCGTAAACCTACCCACTCGGATGCGCTCGCAATGTCGGTTTATGCACACAATGAACATAATTTGACCATTGTGAGCGTGAGGGTGCTCTCGCACCAAACACATTGTTGTTTATATTCATATTGTCGATTTTTGTTGTTTATATTCATATTGTTAATTACATATGCAAATATTCATTTAAATTTATAAAAGGGAAGCCACCAAATACAATGAATACACAATAATGAACCGAATACAAGGAGTTTTGTACGGTTAATTCAAATTTTAGAAATTTTATCAAATCATATTCCACGATTGCAATGCTTTATATCATATATTTTTGTTGTTTATATTCATATTGTTGATTACATATGCAAATATTCATTTAAATTTATAAAAGGACAACCACAAAATACAACGAATACAAAATAATGAACTCATTACACATTTATTGGATCGAATATCGATATATATATATATATATATATATATATATATATATATATATATATATATATATATATAAAGGCATGTCTGCCAAGTCAATACAAGTATTACAAAAATGTGGCATATGCCATGTCCAAATCGATATACAATAAAAATGTAGAATATATCTACATGTATTGGTCATTCTATGACCAAAACTAACACTATATGATCCTAAACTTGTGGTGGATCATCAAAATCAAGCCTCTTCGACACAGTCTGCGGCTCTGTAGATGGCTGCAAAACCACAATTCAAAAGCCAAGTTAGAATTCTTTTGTAGAAGATAGTTCACAATTAATAACATAACTATGCATTTAACTTTAATTCATTTGCAATTGAAATGTATATTACCTCATCGGCTGATCCAGGAGCTAATGTCTTCGCTCTCCTCTCCTTGTCACTCTTAGGAGTTTTCTTGAAGACATACTTAAATGGATCCACGTTATGGCCGTACCGCGAAGGATTCTATTGTAGATTAAATGTACAATTAATACATTGTACTAACATAAATATATCAAAAACACTTAAAAGGTATAATATAGAGAACAATGACGTACCTGTGCCTGAGACGCTTCTCCAATGGACTGAGGATGGCTCACCATCGATGTAGAAACTGTCGTTATTACCTATACAAAAAATGTACAAAGATTAAATACAATTAATATAATGATAAGTATTGAAGGTTGAAAACAATTAATTTTACATATCAAACAAAAGTGTACCGGATCTTGAGATGCTTCTCTTGTGCAAGTAGGAGGGTTTGCCAATGACGAAATAGGTATGGATATTTCCTGTATGAAGAAATTATAAGATTATTATATAGATCACAAATTCACATGTACGCATGCATATAATCATAAAATCAAGAAAATAAAGTAGAGATACATACCTCCGCCCTCTCTTGATCCGCGAGCGAATCAGGTGCATTCAACATATCCACAAAGCTCAATGGCCATTGTACATGTAAAATAGACAAAAAACACTAATCAATCTACAAACCCCAACTAATACTTGATTTCAACATTTTCAAACAATTGTACAACTAAAAATGTGTTCAATTACCTTCTTCACATGTTTTGGCATCTTCGAGGAATTCTTTTTCTTAGGACGAGCCCTAGACGCAGAGGGGGTACCCTAAAAACACAAAATTAACATGAGATATTAGGACAGATAATAAATTAAACATAATTTTAAAAATCTAAAATGAAATGACTTGCATATTCCATCAAAACAATATATAAAAAGAGTTGTACAAAATATGATACCGTATAGCCTTGTAGGCCAAAATCGATGGCTGAGAGCGTGATGTCATCAATCTGGGACATTTCATCCCCTGTCAACACCTACAAACTAGAAATTAGACCAGGCATTAAAGATAGTTAGTATATCTTGTATTTTTTTGAATTCAAAGTGTACTATTCTATTTTAACATGTTACAAAATTTATACCTCAAGCATCAAAGTTGCAGCTATGGTAATTGGGGGAGGTGTATGGGATACCACTGCTGCATCTTGAAATGCATATTATTTGTCTCAATTTAAATCAATGTATAAATGAAAATTCATTTATGTAATTACAAATTTAAAATGACTGATAAATAAAATGTTATGAATTCAAATCAACACACTTGTGTCTGTGGCTCATGGGCAAAAACCATGTCCATCAACTCATCTGTCAACGTGACATCCTCAATCATGTGAGCCTGACATCTACAACCACAAATCGTGCACAGATGATATGAGTATCCATCTGCACTGGCCGCATCATCTATCCCCGAGCATATCCCCGAGAAATTGACACACATATGCTTGATGGGCTCTCTGTCGCCCTCTAGCGGCTCATCATCCAATACAATAGGGTGTGCTAATGATGTCCCATGCTGGATGATGGCACCAGTCAATGTTGTGGCCGCCTAAAGAGTCTGTAGCTCCATCGACTCTTTCAGCTCTAATGGGATAGCCTGATGCACCTTGGGTTTTGGTGCTAGGGGGCGGCGACTCTCTGCGGCTAATCGCCTACGGGCTTCGGGTCTATCTTGGGCAGAGCCACCACCTCTACCATGAAAATCTCTCATGTCAAAATAGTTTGGCCGCACATTGAGCACAAACTCACAATATATGTTTCTCAAAAAATATAATGGCACCTCATAATTATTACAAGGTGGATCATCAAAGACCATCCACCACCTCTACCAAAAAAGATTCTTCATCTGCACATTGGTACACCAATGTATGGGAAACCTCTTTGCATTAAGAGGTAATGACTGACCAGTTTTTGGATCAACAAAAAGGGCACATATTTGTTGTTTAGAAATATTTTTGTTTTTTACTCCATCGTATGATAGCCCATTTGGCATAGAATTGACGACACCTATCCCTAAAGCTTCCCCATTTGGTAATTTTTGTGGAAACAACTATGGCACCACTAGCTAATGTTTCTAGGCTAGTGGCAAAGGATTGATGATTTTACAATCAGTCTATTGATTTTAGACGTATTTTGTCCTAACTGATTAATTAATTCTTCCTATGTTTTGGCTGTGCGGTCAAAAGGAGGAATTGGGGGTTGTTCTTGTGTGTTTTCAGGAGGTGTATTTGGTTGTTCTTGTGGGTTTTCAGGAGGTGCATTTGGTTGTTCTTGTTCTCGATTAGAAGAATCTAGTTTTTGAAACAAAAAATGAAAAAACCTAATCAAAATTAATGAAATTAAAATCAAAATGTAAAACAAATTACATAAACTGGAAAGAAAGACAAAAATAAATAAAAACTAACCTTGATCCATAGCCTGGAGGACAAATTTAGCATCCTGTTCGCGGTTTAGGTGAGAAAATAGGGAAAAAACGAAGTTAAAAATGCGGTTTACGAGTAAATGAGACCCAGATTTTTTTTTAAAACTTTTTTTACCAGGCACCGTGTACGCAGTTTTATTTTGATTATTAGTGTGTACGCACTCATTTTCCAATAAGCAGCTCGTACACATTTATTTTCCTAGGCGTAGCGCGTATGCGCTCATTTTCCTAAAGTAGCACGTACGCGCTACCTTTTCTAGGCTCGGGAAGAACAAACCTAAGCGCGTATGCGAGAATTTGAAATTTTAAAACCTCGTACATGCTGCCTATTTTTCCAAGTTTTTTTTGGGTGGTGTCCACTTTTCTGACCACCATCTTTGTGCACACACCCTGCAGCAACAACAAACTGTACACAGGTATTATGGCTTAAACAAATGTTGAAGGACATAAAGGTAAAATGCAAGGAACCTATAACTATCTATTGTGATAATACTGCAGCAATTGATATATCTAAGAATCCGGTATTACACTCTAAAACCAAACATGTTTCTATAAAACTAAATTTTCTAAGGGAGAAAGTTGAAGCAAAAGAAATAAAACTGGTTTATGTGAATACAAAAGAGCAGATTGCAGATATTTTTACTAAACCTCTACCTAAGGCAACTTTTGAATATCTCAGAGATCAGCTTGGGGTTATACCCCCACCGGTAGAGACTTAGGAAGTTGATGATTGTCATCAATTGACAGAATTAACAAGAGAAAATCTTTTACTCCGGTCTTTGATGAGGAAGCTACTTCTCGGGGGGAGTAGTTGGTATACTGTATTGGTTGGTATTGTGTAAATGTTCTTACTTTGGCATTTGATGTCAAAGGGGGAGAGATTGGTATGGAAAAACACATGTAAAACACAAGGAAGACACATGTTACTCTCAGGGGGAGAGACTGTTACTTTAAGGAGAGACTATTCATATCTGAATTCTGGTTATAATTTCTTTTTGGGAAATTATTGGTTTTTGGTATTTGGCATTTCTGTTTTGGCACTTTGATGGTTTTTCCATCTTGTGTTGCCATCAATGCCAAAGGGGGAGATTGTTGGTATTTTGGTATGGTTTTGTCATTGATGTCAACACCTACTAAACACTATCAACTTTGGCACTTTGGAGAATCAACAACATTCATCGACAAGCACACAGTCACTAATATCTAGTACACCGGCACTTGGAATGGCATGGAAAACACATGGTTATGTCGAAGACATCTTTTGGACACCTTGTCTTAAAGATTGATTTATTGGAATAATTGTATTTGCATATTTGCCTTTACCAGCAAATAGGTCCAGGGTATACACCGATAGGCTTATCTTTTCCAGATTAGCATGGCACGCTATGGAGATGACTTATTATTGTTGTAAATGCATTAAACCGACATGTTAAATCGGTTATTGCATCAGACATTAATTTATTTGTAAATTGATTTTATTGTAATATCCTTTAGAGCCGTCCTACTAAAATTGGTCTTAGGTTATGGTATAAATGTAAGATCTTAATTGTAAGATCAGATGTGGAATGCGAAAAAGAGTAGTGTGAAGGCATATGCGAAAATAAGCAGAGCTATACACGCAGACATCATTTGAAGATTGAAGGAGGGTTTTTGTGAAGACAATTAGAACTATACCGCTAATGAATCCAACATAGAAAGATGCTAAATTTAGCAGTACATTCTTATTGGATTTAACCATCCATTTGTAGTTAGTGTGACTCCCATTGAGCAGTGAGTTGTAGGCACTTGGCCTTTCTGTATGTGCAAACCCCAGTTGTATACACTTACTATCTACAGTAGCATCATCTGATTGTGGGTAAGGTTTCCTACCGTGGTTTTTCCCCTTACAGGGTTTCCATGTACAAGTTCTGGTGTTATGTGTTGTGGATGACTTTGTTCTTTTTGTTTCATGCATTAAATCTTACCGGTATTGCAATTAACTGTTAAAATTGTCAATCGGCATATCAGACTGGTTTACCAGTATTAAGCATTAAGTTGGTTAAGTTGTTTTTGGTTTGAATTTATCAGACAACTGAATTCACCCCCCCCCCCTCTCAGTTGTCTCCAGGACCTAACAGAAGCTTCCTTGTATGATGGGTTTATTTGGGGTTTTTTAGTACTTTTATCTTGAAAGTGCAAAAAGGGAAAAGAAAAAACTAAAGAAATTGGATAAATAAAACCCTGAGAGTAGACATACCAATACTAAACAAGACTTCACAAATGATAGAAAATTACAGGGGGTTTAAGCACAGAATGAGTTTTGATATGCAATGTTGATGAAAGAAGGAAAACATATTTCGACATACGAACAAAAAAGTTACCTAAGCACATTTAAACCAAGATACTAGGGTATGATTGTGTTTCATCAATTACATAAGGATTGAACTAAAAACCAATAGATCATAGAGATACGCAAAGGGATCATCAATTTAACATATGAGAAATTGATAACAATAGTTTAGAAACAAATTCAAGACATACGAATCAAATGTGTTCTTTATTATCTTTTGAAAATATACAAGTTCAAAAGTATTTAGGTACAAAGTGTGACATAGAAGTTCTCAAAACATTTTTCTCAAAAATTCTCCATAATTTCCCCTTTATAAGAGTTTCCCTTATTATAATGTAGAAGCCTTGTATTTATATCCTTATAGAATAACCAACCCATAACTACTTTTCATAACTACTTGGGATAACCACCTAAGACAATCACTTAGATTAACTACCTAAGATAATCACTTAGGATAGCTACCTAAGATAATCACTTGGGATAACTATCTTTTTGAAGCAAGTTAGGATTTACCTAACTTTTACAGAAATGAATCCTAAAATCTAACTTTAATTATGATTAGTAACATAAGTCAATTTGACAAATGAAAATTTGAAACCCATAGCATCAAAAATAGAATAAGATGTTGACTTTGTCAAAGTGGTAATGCATTTTCTTGCATTCATGAATAACTTTGTCTTTGAGGAAACTTACTCCGACTCCATCTTTGTAAAATTCCATGGCATTTTTCTTTGCTAAGTAGTGGTCTATCAAAGATCCCTTTCATCCATCTTCTATGGTGAATCCTTCATTGATATGTGGACCCATTTTGTCTTCTTTCAATCTATAAGTCATTTCATGAAATCATTTGCCTCTAAAGAAATGACTTTGTCTATCAAGATTGTTGCAACCATAACATGTAATTATATCTTTCTTCATTTAGATGATAGGTGTTCATTCCCGCATTATCTTCTCAAAGTATCATTTCTATGTCATCACATTCGGCATTCTCTTTATCAATGTCATAATTTCTCTTCAATCTACAAAATTTCTTTTTGTTCATTGATATCAATATAAATGAACTTACTTTTTAAGAAATCATTTCTATTCCCATGACCTCCCAAATGATGACAATCTTTGGTTCTTTGCATTAGACCATATTCATTATTGCTTTGTCAATTGAACAAAGGAACAAATAAGTTAACAAGATAACTATCCTTTGTGTTCTTCTAATATTGTCATCATTGTTGACACCTCCACGAGAAGAAAATTGGAAAGTTGTAGGGAAATAAAGATTTGATATTTCAATTCCTTATAACAAAACTTGCTAAGCCAATTTCTCCAACTTTGGATAAATCTTCGATGTCTGTCTGTTGCTCAGCCTGTATACATATATGATTTCCACGCACCAAGAAAACATGTTCACACAAATACCATAGTCTAAATGGCATCTTAATAATAAAATTTGGGATGTCGCCACCGTGAGCATGAAGGCCAAACAGGGACACAATGATGCAACTTGTGATTGAAGTATATATGTACAACCTTCATCCACTAAATAGAACACAAATGAAGCTTACAATGCTAGAATGTATTCCAGAATGCTTCATTAAATAAAAGATTTTGAGAGCTTCCTTTTGTAATCCACTTGGTACACATTCTGAAATCATTTTGTTTCATTTCTTGAGAGGACACTTCTTTGAGGCGTTTTTAGAGGAGATAAAAAGTGGGTATTACAAAAATTCAGGAATTTCATGTGGACAAAATAGTTAGGAAGAAAAAAAAAAAAGTATGTCATATTGAAGAATTTAACCATACTTGGGAACATGATGGAAAAGTCTATTTGAGATCTGCAATTAATAAAAAGGCCAAATTTTTAATTACTTAGCTGAGGACTAGATCTTATCATTTGAGATGCGAAACTAGGAGATGGAAGTTGCCCAAAGAAGACTGGGAAGAAAGGACGTGCATTTTATGCAGCAAGAGGGCGATGGAAATAAAATGGCATTTCATCAAGGAGTGTGTGACATATGAGGATATTCGCAATCGGTTTGAGAACAAATTAAAGGTGGACAGTTTGAAGGAACTTTTTGAAGAGATGGCTTCACAAAACAACGAGTTTCTTACTCAAGATTCATAACAAAGAACCAACATGAAAAAGAACTTGAAAACAGATTAATTTTGATTTTTTGTCTCTTAGACTGCTGGGTATCGTAAACATCATTAAAATTCCTTCTTTCATTCATTCATTTTTGTCAAACAATTCATGTATTTTGACAACGTTGCCACGTATTGAATACATATCGACCAAGGCAGCAGAAACTATATTAAACCTTGCAATCATTCCATTCGATGAGATCACATTTCTTCGAGGTATTTTTCCTTAACTCCCACATGCATACCTCTACATGTATGTTTAAGAGAAGTACGTACGTTGGAGCATTCCATGGGATCAAATCTCCTTGAGAATTTTATCAAACAACAAACGCGCCTTGTCTGTGCATTCGCACTTTGCATGCATGTCTATGGGTCAGTCTTAAATCATACACATTAAGCAACATATTAAGTTTAAAGAGTGTTAGTCAATTTTGAGTGTTTTAACACTTTTAAGTGTAGAAGTGTATTCTTAGTATGGTCATATACATTAAGCAACATATTAAGCCTAAAAAATGTCAATCAATTTTGAATATTTAACACTTTTAAACTTAAAAATATAAGCTTAATGTGTAATATTTAAGCCTTTCCATGTCTATGAGAACAATGAAAAGGATAACATTTTCACGTTTTTATTGTTGCTTGTGTGCTAGTATAATGCGCAAGGCAGGGGTGGAAAAGTTATGAAATTCAATTTCATGAATATCATTGACGTTTGTTCAGAAATTCCCAAAGCCTTTTTAACAAATCTATTTTACGCACAGGCTGCAATTAATTCTTTACATGAAGTGAAATCTCGTTGAGGTGTTTGATCAAACAGCTCGCATAATGCACCAAGAAAACTCTTCCATATGACCACTACACATTTAATAGCATTGCCAAATCTTTAAATTTCATTTGCCTAAGCTTTTCTAAAGCTGTTTCAATAAACCGTTATTATACATTTCTTTGAGGTGTTGTGTGCAGGCCTCGAGCCTTGTATTTGCTCAAAAGTTTCAATCACCTTTTCAACGTGTGCATTGCACATATATCTTGAAATGATGCTTCTACGAGAAAGGAAAGGAAAGGGTCTTTTATATTTCACGATGCCAACCATCTATGTATGGGTCTACAGATGGGTTAGAGTCGTATGGGACTACCTCATACTCCTTGCGGGAGGTACCTAATTGCACTACAAACGAGACGTACATACCTTACCCCCTTGTGCGATTTAAACTTGTGACCTCTCTTTCAAGAGATGAAATCAAATAATTCACATGCCTTGGTTGTGATCCCACTTGTGTGCATGTCTATGCAGCCCTACGACCAGTATCTTTGCTTGACTATTTTAATGAGAACAAATGATATATTGTTGTATCGCGAATATTGAAAATCGTCTACATGCTTCTCCAAAAACTTGCGATGACACCCTTATTAAAGCCAATAATATTTGAATGATACGGCAGGCAAAACTACAAACAACTCCTCATTCAGCATGATTCACAAAATCCAAAACTTCACAACATGTTCTAACTTACCAATCATGTTTATGAGTTTAATATTGGCATTTCATTGTTGTTCATAACTTCTAAGCCATGCAAAATCATAACTTGGGATTTTGACAACCTTCATTAGGATTCTTGGCACAGTCATCATATTGAAATTTCAACTTGCGAAAGATTATAATCTAGTTTCAAAACCTTATGATGGCTTAATAGAACCTTTCCATCAAAATTGTGCATTCGATGAGTGAGAAAACATACATAAATCTTCACTAGATCCATATTTTTGTATGAAACTTTGTCGCATTGCTTATAACACCACTCATCAATCAAGAGTCATTTTGAGTTGAAAATTGGCCACACTAGGAAAAACAATATTAGGAACGTTGCCACAAAAGCTTGTTGCATCATAATGCATACATTTTAAGATATAATCAATTTCTTGATTTTCTGCAATCTATGACTACTCTTGTGGGTTTTATTCATAAATGATTGGAGATAAATAATCATTTGGTCCCCACAAAGGCAACAAATAAAAAGATCAATAGATAAATAGATATTTAGATAAATAAGATGCTAATGCAGATATGAAAAAATGCAGAGACATGATAACCCCTTCCCCTCCCCTTAGAATGGTATGCATGAAACACATGTCATTCTAAGCAGAAGAGATGTTTTGTCACTTCAACATAATGAGATGTTTTTGTGGAATGCCACCTCCCAACAGATGACACATAAAACCCACAACATCAACAAAACACAAAGAGACAAGGGGATTTGCTAGTTTAGCATCAGAAGAACTTGTAATAGTAAAATTAGATAATGTGTGGGGTTGTCTATGAGTTACTCATCTTGGTCCTTAATTTTAAAATCATATGAAGAAGGCACACAAAGACAAAGATAAAAATAAAATTCAAGTCAACATGGAAGAGAGCCTAAATTATCCTAATGCTTTATATCATCACGAATGTCAAAAATCAAGATGCAACAAATAGAAGAACTATGATTAACAAATTTAGAAGAAAGATACAACATATAATCCCCTATTTCCAAGAACCTATAGGGTGACTTGGGTCCTCCAGGAGAGGACAAGTTACACAAAAAAAAAATCACCACCCCATGTTTCCAAGCACCAACAAAGTAACTTGGGTCCTTTAGAGGGGCACAAAACATAGAAAGAAAGCATAGAGGAACACAAATAGGCACAACCTAATCTATAAGATAATGAAAATGGGGTACTATCCTATAGGTTGTCCACGATTAGGTCATTGTCCTCTCAATCTTGATCATATGGAGAGGGAGGATGAGACCGAAGAGGGATGACTACAAGGGCATCACGAGCTTCACCAATGGTAAGGGCTAGGAATGATGTAGTTTCGAAATATCATCCCAGATCTCTTAAGAGGTGAGATTCAATGATTGCATGAAGATTGTAGATAGTGTCAGTATATCCTCTAAAGAGTTGAATAAATTTCCCTCAATAGAAGAGGTAGGCTACCTAGCCCGAGTCAATGAAATAGGAGTCAAACTGCTAACCTCTAGAAGAGGAATGAAGATAAACTCTAGAGAAGGTGGACCCTTCTCAACAACACAAATATAAGTAGATAATGAAATAGGCACCAAAATACATAAAGAAACCAAAATGGAGATTGCTAGAGATGGCTTCCAATGACTGAACTCAGGCATGGGGCCCTATTCAAACTTTTTCTTAGGTTTTTGTGAAGGTTGAGGCCTCCAATCAAATTTATCAGGTTTAAGTACCTCAAGAAAACTCTAATGTAGAGAAGGTTGTGAAGTAAGAAAGATAAATAATGTTGCACTAGACACAACCAGTGTATGCAACATGTTGATGGGCTGGAAGAACAAAAGAAAATTAGAAAAATAAGTCATGAGAGGTGGTTGCAAGTAGTGAGCAATGAAGACCTATACCCTTTTGGGGCGAGGATCATTGATAGTCCTAGAAATGGCAAGTGGCAACACAAAAGATGGAGCAAGCATAGTGATAGTAGCAGTAACAAAAGTGGGAACAAGCATAGAAACAACAGGAACAGGAGTAGACATTGATGACTCACCTGCACCCTTCAAGGTGGCCTCACACTCAAGCCATCACCCATTGATGATGCTTACGCTCATGCATATGTTGGTTCTGGCATATGGGGACCAGGAACAAAAGTTTAAGAAGGTTTATTGGCATTCTTCTCCATGGGAGAGGCCTCAGGAGCTTTTGTCGATAGAAGAGAAGGCCCAACTGATGGAGAAAGAGGTACTACTAAAACAGGTCTTGTAGACAGATTCATGAGAACTCTTCCTCATTTTTCTCTAGGAACAGTTAGAGGAACAAGTGGTACCCTAGAAGATTGTGATGTAGGAGCCAGAGGTGATAGAAAAGCCCAAGGTGAATGCCTACCCTTTAATTGTATCAAGTAGGATGAGCGATAGATGCCATGACTGAAAGCTCTAAGGGACGATGAGCTGTAGACATTGGTAGCACAGGTGTCAATTTCCTTTGCCTACATTAGATGCAGTCTTAAGAATAGAAGACACTACTGAAGGCTACGTATTCCTAGGTAGGTGATGAGGTCTAACCTGAGGAACAAGTCTATCCTTAGCCCTCATGACAAAGGGGTAGAAGACACAACCAACTACAATACAGGAACAAACAAGGAAGGAGGAGCAAAAACTGATGTAGGGGGGGATAAAGAAATTGCAAAATGGACTAACTCAGAGGCCAACTTTCCCATCTTGTACTTATAATAGGCTTTATACAACAAGTCTCCATGGGGAAGAATAGGCCCAACTGGAGTAGGTCAAAAGTGATCCAATGAAAAGCCCCTACAAGCAATCACCATCTGAAATCTAGTGTCACGAACAACATGCACTGCACCCTCATTAGGGAACTTCAAAAACTTGTGAATAACAGAGGGAACTTCTTCCATGATGATCAATCAAGGGATACCTAGCTTAAACTGAAACAAGTCTAATTTGGGTATAACAACAAAGGTAGTTGACAAGGTTACTACTTACTAAGTTGCCATTAGTCTTATGTTCAAAGTTATTCTAGTCGGTTACTACTACCTAATCATTCAGTCGGTAAGCACAGTGCAGTTGGTTATAGAAGAAGGTAGTCTTAGAGCTTAGTATACACCGAGTGAAATGTGTTACCAGATTCATTGAACCTGGACACACATATGGAAACGTGTTACAAGATCGAGGAACATAGAATCGTTATCTCATTGGAAATTGCACTTATAGATTTTGTATGATTTTGAGGTCATCTATCCAATGAAATATTTTGTATGGTTATTCATTCGATATATCATGTTTGTAAGATCGAAGCATGAACCAGATCACCGACTTAAGAGATCTATTTATACAACATGAATTAAGGATCAGATATGTGTGCATGTGTGTATGAAGCAAGACTTGTACGAAAAGGAAAATCATGGGAAATCACAGAGTGTTATGACTGTCACAATTGACAGAGTTACACAGAGGTCACCAAGAAGGATTTCAGAGAACAGTCAAGGAACAAAGTAAACAGAAGGGTTTACCAAGTTAATATATGGATTACCGAGGTATGCTATAAGCAAGGTAATATCATTTTGAGCACATAGAATCTGCTATAACATTCCAAATGTGAAGTTGCAGATATTTTGTATAGATTTTGATTGTAATATTTTGAGTTGTAAGAGAAACCTCTAACAGGGTAAAAGACTCTAACTAAGTCTATAAATTGTAAAATCTCTAACCAGGTGTAGCATTTAGAATAAGTGTTGTAAAATCCTTTAGCAAGGTAGATCTAACAGATCTTGATACTCCTAACAGGGTAAGCTATCAGAAATAGCTAAACATGTAGCTCTAACCGAGCAACCTTTATTATTGTAGTAGTGAAGTTGTGGGTGCCATCCCCACCGTAGTTTTTCTCTCTAACCAAGAGTTTCTGCGTAACCAAAATATATGTGTTATGGAGTGAATCATGTATGATTGTTATTTATTTCTTTTAGCATTATATTATGTTACAACAATACTCAATTTAAGCTTAATAATAAAGTTATTGTTGAAGAAAAGTTTTGAAGTACTGATTCACCCCTCCCCTCTCAGTACATTAGCTTTCCATATTGGGACTAACAATTGGTATCAGAGCTTGAATCTTGGAAAAGGGTTTAACTGCCTAAAGAAAAAGATCTTATCAATGGAAGGCTACAAAGAATCTCGGAGAATTGTGTATCTGTAAGAAGAGTTGGATCATGCTAATCAAGTGATTGTAGACATGCAAAGACAAATGCAAAAATCTCTGAAAGTTAGAAGAAGATTGCCTGATTATTTGCAGGACTCTCAAGAGCTGGTGGAACAAATTGAGACATCATCTAAGAACAGTATATCTGAAGAGACTGAAGAAATGATTGGAGAAATAAAAGAAAAGAACAAAGCATTGGCTGATCAGCTAAAAGCAATGAAAAGAGAACATGAGCATTTCAGCACACAGATGACTGAAAATCTTGATGCATTGAGGACAGCCGAGGATAAATTATGAGATCTAGAAAGAGAGAAACAACAACTTGAAGCATTAGTATCTGATAAGAATGATGAAATCACAAGGTTAACTGGAATTCAACAAAATCTGTCAGATCAATTGGGCTATGCACATCATGAAGCAAATCTGAAAGATGGTGAGAATCAAGCATTGAAACTTGAAGTATCAAGGTTGACTAATGAACTTGAAATAGAGAAGAAATCCAAAGAAACAATGGAGAAGAGTTATGAAGCATCAAAGATGTTGGTTAAGCAACTGAATACAAAAAGACCCAACAAAGTTGCAGGACTCGATTACAAAGGAAAAGACTCTACTGAGAAGGGAATCCACACTACTGAGAGAGGAGAATCACCAAAGCAAGCTGGAAACAAGAATAACATAAGAAGAAAGAAGCCTATTTGCAACTACTATGGAAATCAAGGTCATACTACCAACATGTGCCAAATCAGAAAAGGTAAGCAACCGAATGACACTAGGTCCAATGGCTATTGTTACAATTGCAATAAGTATGGTCACACATCTAATCAATGTAGGACAAAGTTTGTTAGCAATTATCAGAAGGCAAAATTCAAAGGATTTTGTAAAAACTGCAATAGATATGGACATAGTACTGAGAACTGTTGGTTTAAGCAGATGAACTATATGTGGTCTGCACACCGAGCAAATACTAGAAGCTACCGAACTCACAAAGATCTTAACCGACAATCTGCTGCAGTACCATGGGGTTACAATACAATGATATGGTATGAATGTTGTGGAAGATATGGACACATAAGTGGCAACTACTTTATAAGGTTTGGAATGAACAACCAAAGATCATGGAGAAATCTTGGTATGGCATGTTTTCATTGTCACAAAGTTGGACACTTGGCTGGAGATTGCAGAGATCAACCTAGAGGAGATATTGAAGAAATAAAAGGAAACTCCAGATGATTTGGAGAAAGAAGGAAATTGTGTCAAATGAAGAAAGCACCTTACCTACCAAGTTAGGTGCATCTATTCCAAATTAATCAGTAAAGGTATGAAGGGACTGTATTCTCTCAAGATTCAATCTTAAATAGTTCCTATTTTAGTATGTACTTAATTCAAAATCTGCATAGCTAAGATGTATTAGTAAGTTTGAAATTCTATCAAAGTGTTTTGGAGCACTATACAGGAATCCTGTCAAGTCGGTAAATACAGGAAGTCTATCAAGTCAATAAATACAGGAAGTCTGGCTACTTGGTTAAAGCACAAAAAGGAAAGTAAATCGGTTTAGTGGAACCGAGTGCATTTAATGTTTTTGACCTAACCTGCACAGAGCCTGATAAGGTATATTGTGTACTTAAAGCATTTACGCGGTCATTTTACACTTACCAAGTTTTCAAGAAAGCAGAGCAAGCGATTCCAAGGCAATCAAACCTCCTCTGAAGCAAAATTCAAGGTATTTACATCAATCTCAACGCATTGTCAAGCTAGTTTACCGATCATATTAGTTGAGAATTTTTGTTTCATATTTGCTAAGAGTAAGCGTCTGTCATTTGAAAGTCTTCAAACCCTAAGGATATTTTGTTAGTATTTATCCGAAATCTACAATGGCACCTAAGATCCAAGAGCCCATTGTTGTTAAGAATGTTGAAAAACCCTCACTGAAATTCTCTCTAACTCCCAAAGTAGCATCTGAACCGGATGATAAAACTGCATTTTCACTCATTCCAGATAGAGTTTTGCTAGTTGAGGATGTCAAATTCTTCACCAAATGTCGTGTTGAAGAACTAGGTCACGTTGAAATCAAAGACACATATGATGAATTGTGTACCGAGGGGAAATTGGATAGCAAGTATGAACACATTAAAATCAAGGGATTGACCAAAGCCCTAACTTATCCCTGTGTCTTCAAACCCTAGTGGGTCAAGTTTTCTCTGAGCAGAGTTCATGATGATTTCATGTGGTTACAGGAGTAACCATTCAAAATCACCAAGGAAATCATTCATTTGATCACCGATTACCCTATTTTTGACCATGCCCGAGCTCAGAAAATGATATCACAAAAAGAATTGATCACCTTAACCGAAGTGGAATCCGATTGCAGAGGATTGAAACTGAACAATGTGACAGATGCAGAGCTAAAGTTTTCCATTAGAGTAATAGGATATTGTTTCTTCCAATCGGCAAGGGAAAACAGTTTACCCTATGCAGCAGTCGATTTAGCATATAAAATTGTGAAGAAAGGAATGAAAATTGATCTTTGTGAAGTATTGCTAAAAATCCTGTTTGATAATCTGAACACCATAAGGAAGCCGAAGAAGAACAACTCGGCTAATACACTGAAGTTTGGATCACTTCTGGTATACATGTTTTTCTATTTTGGAAAATTCTTTCCAACAGTCGGTAAAGTAGTTTGGGAGCTACACCGACCAATCACCCATCAAATCAATGACTTCATCAAACGTCTAGGTGATAACTTTAATGATATTATGGATGATTATTTCAGTAAGTTTCAAGAAAAGATGCATAACAGGCATAGAATTCCACCTCAGCTAGTGGAGAAATACAAGGATGACATATGCTTTGAAGTAGACACTGACTATTGCTATGTGAATGCTGTGGAACCAAGAACTCAATCTTTTCCACCTATGGGTTATGAGATTGATTTTGACATCACACAACAACAGATAGATACTTTTCTTACACTACCAAGGCATGCTACCGAGCTGAGATATGGAACATATGAAGAAGTTAAAGAGAAAGTAAATATGAGCATTGTAGTACCAAAAGCTACAAGGAAAGCAACAAAAATGATCAAGGCATTATCGGAGAAATTTGGAGAAGGTTCTTCCTCCACACCTGTCAAAGGCACTCTAGTCATCACCGAGGAGGAATTTGAAGCCCAAGAGGCTGCTATTACATTAAGCACCGAGTTGTCTAAAGGCAGAATTTTGAAGAGGAAGAAACAAGATACATCAAAGGTATCATCGACTCCCTTAGTAAAGCGCCCAAACACAAGATCATCTGCAATGTCACCGAGTAAGAAGCAGAAAAACGTTGATGTTCCAAAGGTCACAAGGACTTATAAGAAATCTACTCGGAGACTCATTTTGACTAAAGAGTCCAGTGACACAAAATCTGAAGAAGCTAACAAATTTCAGTTTGTTAAGAGTACAAAGGAAAATGTACATAGTGTTGATAATTTCTGTACTAACTTGAAACAATATGGTGGATTTGGAGGATTCAGATATGTTAAGTATGAATCCAGATCTAATGATGAAAAAAGACAAATAGAAGAAGCTGTCATTTGCACACTTCTGAAATTCTGATTGGTCCCATCGGAAGTATCTAACTCTCTTCCAAAAGAATTATATTCACATATTGATAACAGGTGGCAATATTCCCTGGACTCGAAAAAATAGATAAGAGAAAGAAGTCTGGTACATCTCTTTCCTGACATGTCAGTAGATGAGATAAAGGAACATCTGAAAAACTGCCAGACACAATTCTTAGTCAAGTAAAAGGCCTTGAAACTAATGAATGGCCTATATATTGAAGTGGAGAAGGAGACAAAAAAACAATGGCAGGAAATCTTTCGAATAAAGAATGTTGGTGAGCAAGTTGAAGTTGAAATAGTTGATGTCACTGAGCAAGATCCTGATATCACCAAGCAAGACCCTGCTGACACTATACGAATTGATGAAGATATCATGGACACCGAGGCACCAGAACAAGAAATGATAGAAGGGAATGCATATGCCAAACTGGTATCCAGTGAGTCAGTTTTGGAACAAGTTCAGCCCTATCTTCCAGTCACTTAGCCTTTTTCAATCGAGGCCCCTCATGATACTGAACAAGGAACAGAGGATCACAAGTCTACAAAAGGAGAAGCTACTCCTCAGGCCACTGAGGAACAGACTTCTCAAGCTCCTCCTAACACTGAAAATGTTACAACTGAGACCCCGAGCAAAGATTCACCGAAGGACTCAACAGAGGCTACAGGAACTGACAAAAGTGTTGCCTCCATCAAGCAACCCACCGAGGGTCAACAAGCCTCCCAAGCTATTGTATTAGTTCAACCGGTGAAATCTAAAGAAAAGAAAATGAAGAAGCATAGTTTGAAACTAGATTTGCCAAAACCAATAGTGTTGCCAAATGTAGACATATCCAAATTAAAAGGCAAGCACTCATTGAATTCGGTGAACTATGCAAAGCCAAAGCCGAACAAGAGAAGCAAATGGCTATTCAAAAGAAAAATAAAGTACTTCAAAAGGTGAAGGCACTATTAACCGATATGCTACTTGCAGCTACAGTGTCAAAAGATGCAGCCATCCATATTCAACTGGATGAACTCCTAAATCAAATAGAGACATCTGGAGTAGATGCATTTGAATATTTGAGCAAATTGAAGGACAAAGAGCTCACTGCAAAAATGATTGAAGAGGTACAGAAAGCAATTGCTATTGGCAAAGTAAAACTTGTCAAATTTATTTATGGGTTGTCCCCTCAACTCAAGCACATTCTTTATTTATTTCAGAAACTCTGTGCATTCTCTTTATTCATCAAAGATATCAAAAATAAAATAGAAGTAATTGAGAAAGAGATCACCGATCTCTCAAATAAGTTGACCACTGAGCCCAATTCTGTTCAAAATTTCTATACAAAGTTACAAAAGCTCATGGCTCAACAATTGGAACTCAGGAATGAAGAGCACAAAATAAGGATGGACATTATGACTCTTCAAACCTTATTCATTCCACACTTGTCCTCCATCCAAGAACAGATCAACCGAGCCTCCTATTTATCTACTACTCAAGAGGGAAGCACATTAGATGGTTTAATTTCCCTATTAGCTGACATTCAAGCACATAATTCTTTAATGGACAGTGTAAAGGATGCCCTCTCTGTTGCACTCACCTATGCAAGGACAAAATATAAATCCATTTTTGACCAGTTACCTCCACCAGATGGTAACTAAGTTTTGATGTTTGTCAAAAAGGGGGAGTATAGTATTATAGTATCAAAAGGGGAGTGTAGTACATAGGAGGAGTATACCGAGCAATGTATCCAAATGCACAGTTGAATTTGATAGGGCAGCAGTGAACTGAGCAGAACATCAGTGATAACCAGGCAGTGATTACAGAATATTGATCATCGAGCATGCAAAATCAGATTTATGTATAGTATATTGATAAGGGGAGTATATCTAAATATACTATTTCATTGACAAATGTATATACTGTCAGTTTAGTCAAATTTTGTAAGTATATAGATTTTTGAGTTATAACTTTGAAAGTAGTTTTGTCAAGCATCTCAACTAATGTCAAAAGGGGAGATTGTTACTACTTACTAAGTTGCCATTAGTCTTATGTTCAAAGTTATTCTAGTTGGTTACTACTATCGAATCATTCAGTCAGTAAGCACAGTGCAGTTGGTTATAGAAGAAAGTAGTCTTAGAGCTTAGTATACACCGAGTAGTCTATTGAGTAATGTTCTATGACTACCGAGCAGCAAAGATGATACACCGAGTTGATATACACCGAGTGAAATGTGTTACTAGATTCATTGAACCTGGACACACATATGGAAACATGTTACAAGATCGAGGAACATAGAATCGTTATCTCATTGGAAATTGCACTTATAGATTTTGTATGATTTTGAGGTCATCTATCCAATGAAATATTTTGTATGGTTATTCATTCGATAAATCATGTTTGTAAGATCAAAGCATGAACCAAATCACCGACTTAAGAGATCTATTTATACAACATGAATTATGGATCAGGCATGTGTGCATGTGTGTATGAAGCAAGACTTGTACGAAAAGGATAATCATGGGAAATCACAGAGTGTTATGACTGTTACAATTGACAGAGTTACATAGAGGTCACTGAGAAGGATTTTTGAGAATAGTCAAGGAATAGAGTAAACAGAAGGGTTTACTGAGTTAATATATGGATTACCGAGGTATGCTATAAGCAAGGTAATATCATTTTGAGCACATAGAATCTGCTATAACATTCCAGATGTGAAGTTGCAGATATTTTGTATAGATTTTGATTGTAATATTTTGAGTTGTAAGAGAAACCTCTAACAAGGTAAAAGACTCTAACTAAGTCTATAAATTGTAAAACCTCTAGCCAGGTGCAGCATTTAGAATAAGTGTTGTAAAATCCTTTAGCAAGGTAGATCTAATAGATCTTGATACTCCTAATAGGGTAAGCTATTAGAAGTAGCTAAGCATGTAGCTCTAACTGAGCAACCTTTATTATTGCAGTAGTGAAGTTGTGGGTGTCATCCCCATTATAGTTTTTCTCTCTAACCAAGAGTTTCTGCGTAACCAAAATATATGTGTTATGGAGTGAATCATGTATGATTGTTATTTATTTGTTTTAGCATTATATTATGTTACAACAATATTCAATTTATGCTTAACAGTGAAGTTATTGTTGAAGAAAAGTTTTGAAGTACTGATTCACCCCTCCCCTCTTAGTACATTAGCTTTCCATATTAGGCCTAACAGACACTAGCTTGGGTCACACAAGGACCATCAAAATGGTGCTACCTAGAGGAGGAACGAATAGCCTATTGTGCATACAAACAAAATCATGACACTCATCATAGCTCACCCTATGTAGACTATAGATAAACAAGGCCTCTTTTGTAATGATATTGATAGGGCATGTGGGATCTAGCATCACTCCTTTGATGGTGTGACTGTTTACCTCAATTAAGATGTATAAAGTGGCAGGCTCTCCACTATAAAGAGAATCCAGAGGTGTGAAATATATATCATTCTTTTTTGTCCTCTGGTTGGGGGGCGAGGTTGGAGTGATAGTGACCTTGTTAACAAATGGGTCGCCACTCAGCTCAGAGTCTATGATGCAAAAATGAAATTTGATGAGTGAGGCAAGAAAGGATTAGTGTAGATTTGGAGCTCACTATTGGTTTTGTCAATGAACCTGTTGGATTTTTGTTTATGCTCACCAACTAGGATTGTATTATTGTCTATATGGCCTTCAAATAAGTGTCTAAGATGACTATAATGCTCAATGTCATGTCCAGGCACATGATAATAATGATAGAATTTAGAACCATCATACCACCAAGGGTATGATATGTTGTTAGGCAATGGTCTTATCTCAAGAAGGGTTATCCTTTAAATTGTGTGTGTGAAAAGTGGACCTGTATCTGTATCTCAATACACAACGCTTCAATTAAGTCATTAGATGCATGGTTAGTAAATCAATAATAAATGAATAATAAACCATTACAAAGCGACCCATTGCCTTCTAGTAGATGCGAGTTTAGATTGCTCTCAGATTTCTATGCTATCCAGTGACTAGACAACACCTAAATGAAAGATTTTTAAATCTATATGAGCATGAATTCAAGCTAGATGGATGCAAGATTTAAGCTAGATGAATAAAAGATATGCAAGATTAATCTATCATGATTTAAGCAATATTAAGCTACATGATTTAAGCAATATGAAATAATTAATATGTAATATCTCAATGAACCTAGAGCGAAAACAACATAATAACAATACATTCTCTAGGATTTTTTTTGAATGAGAGATGAGAGCCTGAATTTATAGAAAATTCAGAAAGAAACCAATGGCTAAGATCAAATGATGATGAGCGGTCAAGATTTTCCAAGAGGAAGCACAATCCAAGTGAATTGATGTGATTGGATGCTTTTTTAGTTTTAAAGGAAATCGAACTAAAATTAAGATAAAATCAGGAAAAAATTGATTTATTCTCTATTTCATTCAATTTTAATATTTAATTGTTTTAATTTCTTTCTTTGAGATTATTTATAAATTTTTAATTTGTTTTTTCAAGATTATCTCCAATTGATTTCTTTTCTCAATTTTTAATTTTTTTTGTCAATTAATTCCTTTTTTTATTTGTTTCCTTTTTTGAAGATTTGTGCTCATAATTTCCAATTCCTCTTTCTTGATTTGTTTTATTTTTTGAAGATTTATGACAATTTTTATTTATTTTTCAAATTAATTCCTCTTTTTGATGATTTAATGGCAAATTGATTTATTTAATTAAATATGCTAGGATATTTAAATAAGATAATTATTTAAAATGATTTACTTGGAATGATTTAATTAATTAAATAAATATTTAATTAATATTGGTTGATTAATTTGCCATGTGACATTTGATGATTTTAGAAATTAATTGTGTGCTCAAGATTGATTTAATTGCCTTTGGTTAGGACCTTGGTGATGTTGTCGAGATTAGGGGCCCATGGTTTAGATGACCATTTTTAGGGTATTACATTTGCCCCTCTTTGAATTAATGTGCGAGCAGCGCATTGGTTCAAAGAAAATTTGATGTCTAGGAGATACCAGTTCTGAACTTGATTGATCACGAACTAGATGAAAGCAAGGTGTTTAGCTTGATTTGAAGCGACGAAGCTGAATAAAGTTTGATTAAAGCGATACCGATCTCGAACTTGATTGAACTTAAGAATGATAGAAAACAAAAGATACTGAACTTGAACTTGATTGATCAAGAAGCGGATTTTACTAATCTAGAACTTGATTGAACTAGACACAGTAAGTGATGATATAAAATCGATCTTGAAGTTGATTGATCAAGACACGATGAGAGAAGATATACTGTCCATCTTGATCCAAAGTAACGAATACTGAACACCTACTTAGATTGAATGTGATCAAAGATACTCTTTAAACCCTTGATTGAGTTTAAACGAATAATCAGCTTGATGAAAAGTGATGAAACTAATTACCGTTAAGAGATTGATTCAGATGAAGACAAATATCAGCTTGATATGAAGCGATGAAACTGATATGCCCCTAGTGATTGATTCAATTCAGATGGTTGAGAAATCTCAACTTAATATAAAGCGATGAAGTTGAGATGCCCCTAGCGATAAGAATTTGATTGATTTTCTTTAGTTGAAAATATTTTGCTCGACTTTTGATGAAGATTTGAAAATTTTCTCGACGTTTGAAGAATGTGAGGTCATAAGGTCACGAGTATGCCCCCTTGAGAATGAAATCGAAAGATAGCGAGGGTTCATGATTATAGGAAATTTTGAGCAATGATAATGATTTGAGCACAAATTGAATCAGAGGAATTTTTGGAATTTTTGCGTTGATTGATAAGAAATTGAGCGTAAAGTTGATGTGTAGAATGAAATTGAACTAAGATTCAACATTGAAATTCAACGCAATTTGAAGAAAGAATAAGCTTTTGATGAAAAGAGCACTAAGTGGTCCAAATTCTGAAATTCACTAGCAAAATGATCTTGAATTTCGATTTCGATCCCGAAAATGAACTCAGGGCAGCCGATTTACGATCTCTTGATTTGATTTCATCGTACTTGTGTTGATTGGTTATGAGATGTTGTTCTCTATGCTTTATTCTATATGTATGCATTTGTTTTTTAGCATGGATGAATGTAATGCAAATGATTATTGATGTCTATTTTTGTTTCTTTTCATATGCACATAAATGAATGAGTATGAGTAATATGAATAATGCAATGTTTTCATTTTTCTATGCAATAAGATGAATGCAGATGAGTAATAATGAATGTATGAATCTATATAAAATGTTTATGTATGCAGCTAACATCTCAAAACATGAGTACTCGATCGGAGAAATGATGAAAAATAGACCACTTAGCTAAGAAACGATGAAGCTTCCAGCTCTCATTCAGAAAATAAAGAGATCATTGTTACCATACCGAAATCACTCTAAATTCACAAGATGCAGAATGAAAAGCTTAATTTTCATCATTGAGCATTTTATAAACATAACAGGCATATTAGAGTTCCTTTCTTTTCATGTGCAATATTAATTATCTTGTCCGCGATGACCCTTTTTTCGTTCATATCCTTGGACAGATTACGCATGGACCTGGACTACACAATAAATAAATTCCCTCAAAACAGACAAAGAAATGATATGGAACCTCCCTGTATAATTCAAATAAGCGGAGTCGAGGTATCTGAGGCGATTTCACCTTGATGTGAAGGCTCTTATCACAAACACCCAGCTAATTTAGAGGTTTCCAAATCATTAGAATCATTCCTACAAGCAGAAAACAAAGAAAATATTATGCTCCCAATCCTTGCTCCTCTTAGTCAAGATAGACTTCCTCAAGTTACTCAGAGGGATAATTATCGAAAACCAATATAAAAGACAACACACAAAAAAAAAATTTATGCATAGCTCACACTGTTTAGTGATTGTTTTCCGTTTTGTTGTTTTGCTTGTTTACTCGGTGATAAAACTCTTCAGTATTCAGGAGATAGGTGACTGACTCGGAGTGGACGACCAGGTTTCACTGACATAAAGATGACTTATTTGACACTGCTTAGGATATGTAATGTGCTCTTGTCGATTACCTAAGACTAGGACATTGATCAGTTTCAAGCCATGAGGGTTCCAACGAACCAGGATGTCACAAAAGTGACTGAAATATGTACAAGTGAAAGCAAATATGCAGGAAAGTGGGAATGCCAAGTTGCGTTGATAGATGGAGCGCTTGAGTACAAGAGGCGCCTGTTTACCAAGTTTTCACCTGCTTGGCAAAGATTCTTTTTTTTTTACCGAGGTGCCTGTTTACTAGCTTTTCACCAAGGCATTTTCTCTCTTTTTCCCTTTTTTTCTTTTTCTTTTTTTTTTTTTTTTTTTGAATTTCTTCAGGTCTTTTTCTGATTTTTATGATTTCTTCAGGACTTTTTCTGATTTTTAGGATTTTTTTCAGGACTTTTTCTGATTTTTAGGATTTCTTGAGGACATTTTCTTATTTTTAGGATTTCTTTAGGACATTTTCTGATTTTTAGGATTTCTTCAAGACATTTTAGGATTTTTTTAGGATTTCTTCAGGACATTTTTTATTTTTTTAGGATTTCTGATGTTTTCTCCTAGTGTCTAGCAAGACAAAAGGGATTTTGAGTACATGAATTGATAAGTGAATGATGGTGGATGCTTTCAAGGACTATCTCACAATGTTAATCCAAGCACAGGGTCTAGATATAACAATGTAAACCAAGGATTTTAGCGATGTAAAGCAAGGATATAGTGCATCGAAGCCATATGGTCCAAAGAAGTGGTCATGTCAAGAGGTTTGTGGAAAGCATGTTTTGTGCATTTTGTCCATAGTGTTGATCAAGATCAAGGGATAGATTTCGATAGGAGGCGGATAGGATAATCAAGATCAAAGGTGGTAATGAAGGATGTAAGTGAGCAATGGAGAGGAGCTAAAGGGTCTAGATCAAGTGTAATAGATAAGACACATGAAGCCTGCAAAGATCCTTAACCTTGTCAAGATCAAAGGTGAAAAAGGGATATGAATGTAGATAGAGCGAATGAGGGATAATGGAGGATGAAGGATAATGGAGGAAGAAGGATAATAGATGGATGTATATGGATGGAACTTGCCCCCAGTGCAAAGTGCAAAAGGATAATGGATTACACATGACGCCTATTTGCCAGGTTTTCATCACAATACTTGCCCAAGGTGCCACATGAAGTGGTTTTCACACAAGGATGAATTTATTTCTCTTTACTTTTTTTTCTAATTTTTTTTTTTCACTTTTTCATCATTTTTTTCTTTTTGGAAGATAATGGAGGCATGACAGGGGACGGAAGAAGCACCCCAACATCTCGCTGCTTTGGATGGTACCCTTAGAATATGAGTTTCAATAGACCATGGCTATGAAGGTATGCTCAAAGATGTTGGCAAGATAATGAAATGAAACTAGGTCAAGGATTTATGCAAGGGATTGGATAAGAGGGATGGAAGGGTGAAAAAGAGGTGTTGGATAATGGATGGGATGTTGGAAGAATTGTGTATGGATAGATGGAAATGTTGGAAAGATCAACATTGGCACACACATTCAGGGATGGTGGACATATGGAAGAGAAGTGAATCTCAGATTTTGAGATTTGGATGGAGGAAAGGTTACAGATTTTGGGGCATAAGAACCCAAAATGGATGAAGGAGGTGATGCAGGAATATACTTGGAAGGTTTGGATGGAGGAACAACAATTTTAGATGCCAATTTTGATTTTTCTTTAGACTATTGTGCTTTAGGTGGCCGCTTAGGGATCCACATGGTTTTTTATTTTTCCTGCTTTTGTAGTTCCTTAGAGCGCATTTCTTGTACAAGTTCCTTAGGAAACCATATAACTTTTGACTCTCCTTCTTTCTTTGTGGGCCTTTGTGGTCTTTTGTTTTTTTCTTTTTCTTTTTGGATCATATTTTTCTTTGTTTTGACATGTCGATTAGATGGGACATGTTGATCCTTGAATACATGTGGATTATTTGATTGATGAATTTATGCTTGGCATCCAAATTGCTTGGAGGGAGATGTGTGGATAAATAGGAATGATATGGAGGTCTTTTAGATGGATGGAAGGTACTCGAAGATGTGTGCCTTTGTTGATCCTTCATAAGGGATGGAGGGATATAGGGACCTAGAATGGATGGAAGGGGCGAAGGAGAAGGCATGTATTTGGACTTAGTTGGATAAATGCAGGATTTATGAGAGATACCAACATCTTGAGAAATGTCCCTGAGGCCATGACCTTTAAAAATTTCTTTAATATGGAGGGGTTCTTGCTTGTGGAGATTTAACTCTTTGCCTTTATAAATATTTTGACTTGTAGGATACACGTTGCTTTGGAAAGAAGGCATGAGTCCATTATGAGATGGAGGTGGAGTGCAAGGAATGATAGGATCACTAAGGGGATTTGTAGGCATGATGGATCCTTGAGCTGAACATGGAGGGTTATGACAAGGAGATGAAGGGATACTTTGATCTTGACATGGAAGAGGACCATTGGATAGAGTAGGAAGGGCGTTTGACTCTTTATTTTGAATAGGATCATTTGAAAAGGTGGAAGAGGCATCATGATCTTACTTAGGAAGTGGATTAGGAATGGGATTTGGAAGGATGCCTTGATCTTGAGATGGAAGGGGGTCATCTTGGAATAAATGGAAAGGTATAAGGGGATCATCGTGGGATTCTAGTGAAATAGGATCTTTTTCAATCATTAGATGGGATTGAGGAGTTTTGGTGTCTTGATTTTGATTTATGATAGGACTTGTTTCTTCATTTTCAGATTATCCTCTTGACATGGAGTCACTTCTAAAGAAGGGATAAGATTTTTCATAGGCATAGGGGATTCTTGGAAGGTATCCATATTTTGACATGATGGGGAAGCATTTTGAGTAGGACTCTCTGGAGTGGGTACATTTGGAATTGATGTGTATGATGTCATAGGATCTAGGTTTTTTAAATCTTTAGAGGAAATTGTATTAGTATTGGGATTAACTTGGATTTCCATAGGAGATAGCCCTTGAAGGTAAACATGAGAAGTTTCATTGTTTGAATGAGATGAAGACATCATGGAAGGGATGGAGGCTACATATGGAGCCTTGCTAGACATAGGTTCATGATTTTGATCATGCTGAGAAATAGTTCCTTCTTTTTCTTTAGGTGAGTCATTAGGATCTTCAATTTCAATGACACCATTATCAATGAGATCTTGAATCTTATGTTTTAATTCTATGCAATGCGTAGTCTTATGTTCATTTTGTCTATGATATGCACAATACTTACTCAAAAATTCTCATCCCCATGTGGTCTTTTTAGGTAATATGATAAGATTGTTCTTAAGAAGCTCTTCCAAAGCTAACTCAATAGATTGCCCCAAAGGTGTAAACTGTCTATCTAGGGAATATTTGGAGGAAATGTCTTTATGTCTTGGTGAAGGTGTCTTGTGAGCTTGTTTGAAATTTGGTCTTTGATTGTCAATTATTTGTTGGTATTTTCTTGTCAAATCACATAATCGTTTTAGCATTTCTTGAAGTTTCTCACACTTGATATCATACATTTGTTTTTCAAATGGAGTCATTGATTTATTTTGTTGGATTTCCATGTCATATATTTCTTCCTTGATATCTTGAAGTATTTGAGCAAAGGTAGCCATGGGAATTGGAGCTAAGGTATCCATGAGATTCTTAC
Source organism: Cryptomeria japonica (assembly GCF_030272615.1). Taxonomy (NCBI): domain Eukaryota; kingdom Viridiplantae; phylum Streptophyta; class Pinopsida; order Cupressales; family Cupressaceae; genus Cryptomeria; species Cryptomeria japonica. Next base: position 198,682,355 of record NC_081409.1, on the reverse strand, counting down.
TTTTGTCAAAAAAATTAGAAGAGCTTTTGGTTTGAACAGGCATTTACAACCGACAGGACCGAGAGCTAAATGTGTTGCAGAAGTCAAGATCAAATTGTAGCTAGTAGTTCATTTAATGTAGTGATTGAGTGAAGTAACTAAGATCTGGTCTGGTTTCAGGAATGATCTATCCTATGTAAGACATTATCTAAGTTAACTTAGGTTTGATAAGATGTTGTTTGAACTAACTTAAAGATGATTGACAAAATCGTGCAACACAACGGCAGGGGTACACTATCAAGATTGTTTATGCTTTGAATTACGATAACCAGTTTTATGCTCATTGTAGACTGATTTGGGAAACTTTGACTGTTTTGACTGACAAGATTAGGAATTCATATGATGGAGGATTGGACAGAGATGAGATTCTGACAGACAGAGTTTCAATGATTGACTACTACTAGTTTTTGATAAGGACTGATGTTTCAATGACTGACGATGACCAGTTTTTGATAAGGACTGATGTTTCAATGACTGACAAAGACTAGTTTGGACATAGACAAAGTTTATCACTGAATTGTTTGATATTGTTTCATTTGTTTTCTCCAGTTTTAGTATTTAGTTTTCAGTTTCAGGGATGAAAACACAAAAAACACACAAGATATATAATAATTCAATCACGACACGCTAACCCTATGGAAGTTGTCTTAGAGAAGAAAACCTTTGCTTGCTGACTTAGGTACACACCCAATAGCTAATCAGAATACGGTCGTTGAGTCTCATGCAATGGATTCTCAATGCCATATTAACCGACTCCAAACGCTAATGGGGGCATGATATGGCAAGTGTCTTGGGAGAGTTACTATCTCTCTTGCACAAGATTATCAACCTTTCGGAGGTGAATCGGGTAGCTTCTATCTTATAGTTCTTAGTTAGGAATTTCGTTCGAAATTACCCCTTGAAGTCACGCAAGCATGATTGAGGCCTATAGCCCGACAAGGTACCAAAACAATTTTTAGTCACATAAACATAATTGAGACCACAAGGCCCTACAAAATGCTTGATATGAGAGATCTCAAAGAGAAAACTCAAATAATCCCATTGGTGTAGGGCACCTAGCTCAAGTTATCTTTTCTTGCATTTTAGAGTTTTTGTGTGATTTCAAGTTATTTTATGTTGTAATAAGGTGGAATAAGTCCTATGATTCTTTTTGAAGCCATAGTTTGCTTGTCCACACTTTTGTTGTGTTCAGGATCCAAAATTGTCATTATCCCGAAATATTGTCAAAATGTCAATTTTTGGTTTGTACCAGGTGGATACCTGGAAACTTGCTAGAATGTTTGGAAATGTTTTAAATCCATTTTAGGATTCCATTTGAGTGATTTTTAAGGCCTTGAGAGCCTTGGAGTGTGTTTTTGCACTCATAGGTAAAAGTTGTCAAAATTGTCATGACAACTTTTGCATTTTTAGGCAAAAGTTGTCCATGAAGGAAATGGCGTTGGAATTTGGTTGGAAACAACTTGAAATTGTGTATAAAACCTTCTAAACATTTCTAATATGAGGTTAATAAACTTTTGGTTTGCATTCAATTCATTTGCCAAGGGTTTCCTATGCTTTTTCTCACATTTGGATTGTTTTTTCTTTGAATTTCTGATTTTGTATGACCTGTACGGTTTGGTACAGTGCTCATAGTAGCATAAGAAGTTATAAAAAAAATTTACCTTTCCAACAAGTATGATATGAAGGTTTGAAGTGCTTTGAATCAAAAGTTATCACTATTTTTGTGAAAGTTACTCACAAACCCTTGAAATTTGGGGTTTTGATTGTAAAAATGTATTTTACCTAAGCATCCATGAATGGAACAAGTTGAAATCCATTTGATGGCTTGGGTAGGCTCTATAAATAGTTTTAGAGTAGGTGTTTTTTTTTTTTGCAAGCCACAAGGAGGAGAATGTGTGAGATGAATAACACACAAGCTTGTAGCTAGTGTGTAGGGGCAGCAGAGATTGCTCATTTTCATTGCCATGGAGAAGTGATACCCCAGAAACCCATAGTGTTTTGTAAATTTCTATGGGTGTACCAAAATAATCCAAGATTTTTATGGTTTCATATTTTGACTGGTGAAGAGTTTGGAGCACATCTTCCAAAACTGCCTGGAAGCCCTAAACCCCTTTAAAATAGCTCATTTTGAGTTACCCTAGTTGTACGACAAACCTAGATAGGAAAATTTGTGTTATTGTTAAACTTCCAAATGGGTAGCTGAATATGTAAAAATATCTAGGGTTTGTTAGGAAATTTTGGGGGAAAAGACCAAAAAATAGTCCCAGAAGGGCTAGTCATTTAGGCCTAATAGCAGCCGGTAGAAGCAAGTTGAAAGCCTAGGGCTTGGGAGGAAGGTGAAAACCTTTAAAATGAATAAAATTACCTTGAAAATAAATTAAAAACATAACCTCAAACTTTAAACATGGTTAGAGTGAAGATCCTTGGCGGAGGTCTTTGGAGCCTAGTTGGAGCCTAGCTGGAGTTTTGGGAAACTAGTAGGAGACCATCTCAAAATAAGAGATTTGGGTCAAAACCAACAAGAAACCTCAAGAGGATATACCTAGGAGGCAATCCAATATATTCTAGGCCTTGAAGGTCTAAGGAGTTTACCCTAACAAGTTACCTTGGAGGAGCTTGAGTAGAAGGGTGAGTTGAGGAGTTGGGGTAAGGGTGAATTGGAGAGCTAGGCACAAGACCTCTGCATCACCCATCCTCTGAGACTTTAATCACCAGAGGCCTATTTATTATAGTGAGTTGGAATGCTCAGGTCCAGTTGTACTCACTTGGGTCATTCTCACGAGGTGATTACTTTTTCCCACTGTGACAGGCCCACTAAAGGTACACAAATCTCAAAACTTAGAAAAAAGCTTCGAGGGTCTAGATTTTTTATTGTCTATAAAAGACAAGAGCATACTCTCCTACCTCTTAGATTTTTTTGAAAACATGAAAGACAGATTTGTTCTTTAACCAGATAGCAATTTAAGTGCCTAAGAAAATACTAAATGAATACACAATGTTTAGTCGATTCTCCTTAGGCAACCTGCAAAACCAATATGTCAGTAGTCATTTTCTTCTTGATTCTTTGGCAGGCATATGTTTGATTGATAGATTCTTTGAAAAGCGTCCTAAAAAATTAAAATCCCAAAATTAGTTGCCAAAATAACATAAAAAATAATTATCAAAAGAAAATTCTAGCATGCAAACAATAAATTAAACTAATCTAACAAGAATTTCTATTTTTTTATGACTATCCTAGTTATGACAGTTTTGATAGTACTTCACTCTGTTGTTTATAAATTTTCAACCAAAGATAATTTAGAAAATATCTTCAGTGGAAATATTAATAACTTGTTTTTATAGAACATATTAAAATTTTGTTTTGATCCAATGGTTCAATAAAAAGTTATGCCCTCTTAACCGAGACCATTTTTTACTGTCACAGAAGAATAAGTAAAATGATAGTCCTGCACTCTGTCAATCATAAATTTCACACTCAAAATCTTTAAGAAAATCCCTTCATTGAACCTGTAGAAAACTTGGTTTTACACAACATATCCAAAATTGGTTTAGATCCAATAGTTCAATAAAAAGTTATGTTCTCCAAACCGAGACCATTTTTGACTGTCACAAAAGAATAAGTAAAATGATAGTCTTGCACTATGTCAATCATAACTTTCAAACCCAAAATCTTTAGGACACTCCCTTTGGTGAACCTATAGAAAACTTGGTTTTCAACAACATATGAAAAATTGGTTTAGATCCAACAATTCAATAAAAAGTTATGCCTTCCAAACCGAGATCATTTTTTACTGTCATAGAAGAACAAACAAAAAGAAAGATTTTTATTTGCAAATTTAACGCATGTTTATTAGTTATAAAAACCAAACATTAAATTTGTTCAAGAAACATTAGAAATCTTGTAGTCATGGGTTCGAGCCCCATAGTGGGTGCCAAAAATGTGTGTGTGAAAAGTGGACCTGTATCTGTATCTCAATACACAACACTTCAATTAAGTCATTAGATGCATGGTTAGTAAATCAATAATCAATGAATAATAAACCATTACAAAGCGACCCATTGCCTTCTAGTAGATGCGAGTTTAGATTTCTCTCAGATTTCTAAGCTATCTAGTGACTAGACAACACCTAAACGAAAGATTTTTAAATCTATATGAGCATGAATTCAAGCTAGATGGATGCAAGATTTAAGCTAGATGAATAAAAGATATGCAAGATTAATCTATCATGATTTAAGAAATATTAAGATAAATGATTTAAGCAATATGAAATAATTAATATGCAATATCTCAATGCAAATTCTCAATGAACCTAGAGAAAAAACAGCATAATAACAATACATTCTCTAGGATTTTTTTGAATGAGAGATGAGAGCCTGAATTTATAGAAAATTCAGAAAGAAACCAATGGCTGAGATCAAATGATGATGAGCGGTCAAGATTTTCCAAGAGGAATCACAATCCAGGTGAATTGATGTGATTGGATGCTTTTCTCGGTTTTAAAGGAAATTGAACTAAAATTAAGATAAAATCAGTAAAAAACTAATTTATTCTCTATTTCATTCAATTTTAATATTTAATTATTTTAATTGCTTTCTTTGAGATTATTTATCAATTTTTAATTTGTTTTTTCAAGATTATCTCCAATTGATTTCTTTTCTCAATTTTTAATTCTTTTTTGTCAATTAATTCCTTTTTTTATTTGTTTCCTTTTTTGAAGATTTGTGCTCATAATTTTCAATTCTTCTTTCTTGATTTGTTTCCTTTTTTGAAGATTTATGACAATTTTTATTTATTTTTCAAATTAATTCCTCTTTTTGATGATTTAATGGCAAATTGGTTTATTTAATTAAATATGCTAGGATATTTAAATAAGATAATTATTTTAAATGATTTACTTGGAATGATTTAATTAATTAAATTAATATTTAATTAATATTGGTTGATTAATTTGTCATGTGACATTTGATGATTTTAGAAATTAATTGTGTGCTCAAGATTGATTTAATTGCCTTTGGTTAGGACCTTGGTGATGTTGTTGAGATTAGGGGCCCATGGTTTAGATGACCATTTTTAGGGTATTAAATAAATGTTTCTACATTATACTCAAATAGGAATCATATAACTTTGTAAAGACTTGATTCTATTGTGGATCCTATGTAAACCTCTCAATAGCCTAAGGGACAATAATATCATTCGCCATAGCCTTATTAATTTTAGACCTCCTATAGAAGACACACCTCTGAAAGTATTGACATGATAGCTTGAAGAAGATTCTCCAAAGTAAGTCATTGTGTGTTGATAGTCAGTGAATGTAGAACATAGATTGGTAAAGGTTGAATAATGATTAAGAGCCAATTTCTCTCCTAGTATCAATTGCAGATTTTCGATGAGAATTCACTGTAAATCGTTATCTGGCAAGGCAAAAGGAATATTTGTAGAAATTTATTGGTATTGCGAAATAAACTCTATGATCTTCTCGTTAGGTTTCTGCTTACAATGAGCAAGGTTTGTTATAGTGACCTTGCTTCCAATGATTGCCTAAAATTATGTATGAAAGGTGTCCATAAGTTGATTGAATAATTTGATAGAGTAGTCAGGCAATGAACTATACCATTCTAATGTGTTTCTCTTAAGGGACCGAGAGAATAGCTTTAGCAGCACAAAGTCTGAGTTATGATAATCACTATAAACAGTCATGAAATAATTGATATGAATGTTAGTATCTCCCTCTATATCGATCAAAATTTAACAATTCAACCCCTTGAGGGGTGATCATGTTCAAGATGCTTAGATCGAGAAGACTATGATGATAATAAGTAGGCAATGAGGATAGATTAGTATCAGATGCAAGAGTAGTAAGTTGTGTTAGGATTCAGGTGCCATCAATCTTCTAAATCCTTAATTTATTATTTTCCTAATGTCTTTTGTAATTTATTCATAAGAGGTTAAACCATTTAACCAATGGTGTTGAAAAAAAATCATGTAAAGACAAAATTAGTTTTATTGTTTGTCCACTAGGAAAATGACAAATTAGCTAGGCATCCCCTCTTTGGAATCCTTTATTTTGAGGTGATTGGACACTTTTCGAGGGTTTTAAGAGCATCTATGATGGTTTGACTATCATTCAATTAATTCTATGACAATATTTATGACAAAATCCTTAAGCAAGTGCTCATGCATGAGAGATCCCTTATGACAATTGTAAGAGTATCTGTAAGAGGCTATTTTGAGTGGTTTTTACTCATTTCAAGGAGATACATGTGAGTTTTTAAAAATGGTTTGTAGCTTGTTGTTTGGTTATACCATGGTGGTATTCATCCTCAAAAATTTCTATAAATTGGGGCCATAAGCTAAAGATATCATCCAGTCTTGTGTAGTTTCCAAGATAATGAAGTGCTACTAGATTTTATAAAAGTCTACAAGAGAAGTGTATTGTTGTTGTAATCTTAATTTGATTAGTTAAGATAATAGTGTTTCATGTATAATAGTTTTCTTGTTCTTGTTTTGATTTTACAATCACTTCAGTAAGGGTTAATCTTAGTTTTAGATTTGCAATAATATCCATTTAAAGTTCATATTTCAACCTTTCTTCACCTTGATTTACAAATTTGGCATCAGACCTAATGGTTTTGTTGAGGAATGGATGCCTTTCTCTATAAGTGGTGAAGGTTTTTTTGCTGCTGTGGGAGCTTTTTCTTTTTAGGTTTTTTGCAGAATTGACAAAGGTTGTATACCATGGCCTCCACCTCTCATTAAGATATTGAGAAGTTCAATGGCACTGGTTATGAGATATGGAATTTGAAATTAGAGCGAGAGAGAGAGAGAGAGAGAGAGAACAATGGTTATCAGTTTTAAAAGAAAACAAACCAAAGGATTATTGATAGATGATGAGTGAAACCATTTGATTGTGTATTTTTAACTTTTTCCTCCTTAATGTCTCTATAGAACACACTTCATACAAGCTATGGAGGAAAATAGGTGATATCTATCAAACTAAGAGTTTATCTAGAAAGCTTTATCTAAAAAAACATTTGTATTCTTTAAAAATGAGGGATGGTGATTCTTTTTCTGAACATTGAGGTGCTTTAATTTGATTTTAATTCACCCTACATCAATGGATGTTAGTATTGAAGATGAAGATAATTGTATTCTTCTACTTTGCTCTTTGCTTGATTTTTGGGAAAATCTAATTGTTGTCATTAGTAGTGGTGGTACAAAGCCTAAGACGGATAGTGTGATTCCCATACACCTTTCAAAATAGATGAGAAGAAAGACCATGAATGTTGGCTCCTAAGATGCCTTACATGTTCAAGGAAGACCTAAGGACAAAGGGCCTAAAGGGGATAAAAAGAAGGATAAGTCAAAAAGACCTTCTAAGACCCTCAAAAAGAGAAAAGTGAAGTTTTGGAATTGTGGTAAAAGAGGGCATGTGAAGGAGTGTAGAAACAGGAAAAAGAGTACCGAAGCTTCCATGGATAAGTCCTCAAATGATGGTGATTATAATGCCTTATTTATTTTAGCTAACTCTATTAGTAATGATGCTTGGTGTGATCATTCAAGTGCTTCTTACCATATGATTCCTCACAAGAAGTGGTTTTCTAATTATAAAGGATATTATGGAAGATAAGTGTTTCTTGTTGATAACACCTCGATGAAGATTGGTAGCAAAGGAAAGGTAATGATGTGTTTCAATATGGGAGGATTTTTTTCATTGATAATGTTTTAAATATTCTAGATCTTGTAAGAAGTTTATGATACAAAGGTGGTAGGATTCTTAGGATTTCCTATAGACAATTTTTCAAGTCACCAGATTTAGACAAACACATAGAGATGTCTTTCTTCATACTTATCCAACACACTAGGTTCCCTAGACCTAGTCAAAACTGAACCAACTTGGTGAGGGCTCATAAAACACTTGGATTCTCAAGGATAGCCATTTGAAACACTTTAGGAAATTTTTACAAACCTTTCCCATGCATTGTAAAATTTCTTTGACATGTAGGAAGATGACTTGCTTCATAACCTACCCTGTTCCTAGTAGCCTTCCTTTTTAGGAATGGTTAAAAATTCTCCTTCCTCGGGTTGTTTATTCACAAAATGAAAGTAGTTTTAGATACCCTTTTTGTATTTTTAAATACTATCTCAAAATTATTATGGGGTCTTTTGGAACAGGTCTACCAAAAAGTGGCTTCTATCGCTACACTAGGGCTCCAATTAGACCACTTTTACAAAGCAACCCTGCTAAATTTGAACACAAATTTTGATCCAACACTTCCATAAGTTTTAATTAAAATCCAAACCAAATTTTCAACAACTTTTTGGCACCCAAAGTCTTCAATTTGTCTCAAGTTTACAAAGTCTCTATCATACCCTTAACTTTCAACTTGTCACACGGAGATGTCAGGCCTAGGGCTTCCATTTTCTCTCTCCAATCATGACTTAATTCTCTCTAACCACCAAAATTATAAATAATATATCTAACCCTAACATTCCACCAGGTTTGAGAATTTTCCCATGGTGGAATGTGGAGAAATTCACATTTCTGTGATCAAACCCTAGGTAGCAAGGGTTTACAGGTTGTTTTTACCAAAATGCTTGTATCTCCCTCAATATTGGATTAAAATGGACCAAACCACCACCAAGTGAAATTAAAATCACTCTAATTTCCAAAAATATGATTATTCAACCTAGAAAGTACCATACAGACAAGTAAAAAATGTTGCAACACAACTGAAATAGTAAATTTACAGAAAAATCAAAATTGTTTGTATTATATCTTCTCCAAAAATTCATAAACCAACCTTGACTCAAAACAAAGGGAGGAATTTAAACCTTTCTAATGCAATTCCCAATGGTCCCCAACTGATTTTCAAAAAGGGTGACCATTGGGTGCACTTTTACAAGTTTTTTTTCAACATTAAGTTGCAAAGTTGCGAAGCAACTTTTGCAAGAATTTTCATCTTCTTTCCAAACTTGTTCTAATCACCCCAAATGAGTTAAAATAAACCTATATACCCATAATTATGCTAAAATAATCCTTTTTACATCATTAGTCACCCTAGGTGACACTTTTACAACATTGAGCAACAGTATGACAACATTTTCCCAAATAGGACAAATGACCAATCCAACTCACCCATTAGGTTCCAAACTTATTACATATGGTCCATAGGATCTTATTGACTCAAAACATGGAAAAAAACATGAAAATCACATCAGCAAGCCTCATGGAGGCATGACAACCCCTGAGTGCCATTGGGTGCTTGTGCACTAGTTTACTTTCATCTTTCAAGTTAAATGATTCTAGAATACATGTGACATTTGATAAGTCTAGTTGTAGGTTGGTAAGGGGAAGTTTGGTAGTGGCTAAAGGAACTCAAAAAGGGACATTTTTTAAGCTACATACTCATACTTTTTGTAATCCATCTTTTGTGACTAGGACTAAAAATGCATGTATGTTGTTGCACCATAGATTGGGTCACATTGGTAAAAAAGGTCTTAAGACCATTCTAGATAAGAAACTAGTTGAGGAGATTTCTGATATTTTGTTAGTAAGAGTTATTTTTGTGAGCATGTTGTGTTTGGTTAAAAAATAGATCTTCATTTCCTAAAGGAGTTAATAAAACTAATTGACTTTTAGAGATTATTCGTTCAAATGTATGTGGTCCAATAGATGTTGACTTTTTTAATAGATCTTGGTATTACATTTAATTCATTGATGATGTCTCAAGATATACTTGGATTTATTTTATGCAAATTCAAAATCTAAAGTTTTCACTAAAAGTAAGGAATTTAAGGTATTTGTTGAAAAGCAATTAGATTGTAAGAAAAAAGTATTGAGATATGGCAATGGGGGTGAACATGTCTATAGAGAATTTGATGAGTTTTGTAAACATGCAAGAATTATTAGGCAAAAGAATACACTTTACACTTCCCAACAAAATGGGGTAGCAAAAATAATGAGTTGTACGTTAATGGAAAGAGCTAGGATCATGTTAAGTAGTGTTAAGCTTGATAAATGTTTTTGGCTAGAACTTGTTGGTACTGCTTTTTATTTAATTAATACATCTCCTTGTAAAGATCTTGTTGAGAAAAACACCTTATGAGATGTCGTTGGGTAAAAATCCTTCAATTTCACATTTAAGGGTCTTTGTTTGTGAGGCTTTTGTTAATGTACCTCAAGAGAAGCAATCTAAATTGGATCCAATAGCTTAGAAATGCATCTTTGTAGGATATGGTGAGAATATAAAAGGTTATAAGCTTTGAAATGATCTAAATCATTAAATGATCTTTTTCTAGAGATGTCCTTTTTTAGGGAATTTACAGCTAACTCAAGTGAAGAACAACCAAAGGAAAAGTGAAAAATAGTGCATTTTGAAACTAAGCAAGAAGATGCACATGTGGAAGAATAGAGAGATGGACAAGAAGAAAGAGAAGAAGAGGAGAGTTCAATTGAAAGTTTTGAAAGTTCAATTGTGACAAAAGAAGTTGAAAATAATGAAGAAGACCATGAGTAAGTGTCCAAAAGAGAATGAAATTCAGTTGGTAGGTATAGACCACCAAATTTTTGTTGTAAGTTTTCTTTATTAAGTACCAATGATGAGCTTAAATCTTATTGGGAAGCACTCTCTTTCAAGGAAAGGGAGTCTTGGATGCAGGCTATGCAAGATGAGATGACAACTTTGGATAGTAGTGGCACCTAGCATCTTGTTAATTTGCACAAAGGAAGAAATCTCACTAGATGCAATTGGGTATTAAAGAATAAATTTGAAGTAGGCAGTTGATTAGAGATAAAAAGTCAAACTTGTTTCTAAGGGCTACTCCCAAGGAGAGGGAGTTCATTTCGGTGAAATATTATATCATGTTGCTAAGATAACTTATATTAGATTCCTATTATCTATTGTTTCTACCTATGATTTTGAGATAGAGAAATTGGATTTTAAAATTGCTTTCTTGCATGGAAACCTTGAAGAAGAGATTTATATGTGACAACCTGACAGTTTTATTGAGAAAGAAAAAGAAACCTTGGTTTGTGAGTTAAAACAATCATTGTATGGTTTGAAATAGCCACCTGTGTAGTCACTCAAGATGTGGTACCGGAAGTTGGATGCTTTTGCATTACATTTAGATTATGTTAGAAGTGAAGAGGACCACTGTATTTATATTAAGGTTATTGATGATCAGTTTTTTATTATTTTCTTGTATTGATGACATGTTGTTTATTGGTGACAATAAGGCAATGATTAATGAGCTCATAACTCAAATTTGTGGAACATTTGATATGAAAAATTTGTGGACTATTCGATATATTATTGGAATGGAAATCAATAGGGTTTGGGTTCACATAAACATTTGGTTAAGTTATAGTAAGTATGTTGATGCTATTTTGTAGACAATTAAAATGCAAGATTGTAAACCAACAAGTATTCCATTTTTTAGTTGGGCACTAAGTTGAGTTTAGATGTGTGTCTTAATTTTGATGACGATATTGAAGAGATGTCTAATGTTCCTTATTCTAGTGTCATTGGTAGTTTAATGTATGCAATGGTTTGTACGAGACCAAATATAGCCCAAGCAGTGGAAGTTCTAAGTAGGTTTATGTCTTTACCCAAGTAAAGAGCTTTCAATTTTTGCTAAAAGAGTATTAAGATACTTGCAAGGTACTTCTAATTATTATTTGGTTTATCATGGTACTGATATGTAGATAAGTCATTGGACATGTTGAGTTTTGTTGACACGGATAGTTTAATGTCCACTAGTGTTTATGTGTTTATTTTATTTGGAGGAGTAGTGAGTTGGATGAGTAAAAGACAACTTAAAGTTGTATTGTCCACCATTAAAGAAAAGTATATGGATGCTACACATACTTCAAAGGAGAAATTTTTGTTATAGAGACTTTGAAATGGTATTACTTTTGATTGCAGGACAATGGGGATTAGGTGTGACAGTCATAGTGCCATATGTTTGGCCAAAAATGCTATGTATCATGCTCGTACTAAACATGTTGATGTTAAATATTGCTTTGTGTGGGAGATTATTGAGAGTGGATAGGTCTTGATTTAAAAAGTTGACACTTTGGATAATTTTGTAGATTCTATTACAAGGCCAGTAGCCATGAATAAGTTATCTTGGTATAGGAAGGTCATGGGCCTTGATCACTATACTTGATTTGTGGTTTGTATCTCTATAGCGTAATTTACAATGTATGATGTCAAGTGGGAGAATATTAGTGTAGTCACATAAATTTGTCCACTTAATTAAATGAATATTTACTATTTATTTGATTATTAACCATCAATAACCAATTAATTAAATTAACATTTAATTAATTCATCCTTACACTCTTCTCCTATTAATTAAATAAAGTATCCAATTTATTTAAATTAATTCATTAAAACCACACCTCTAAATCAATTAATTAAATAAATCATATTTATTTAATTTAACCCCTTTCCTCAATTAAATAAATAAATTAAACATTTATTTAAATACCTAAACTACCCCCCCCGCCACTTCCATTCTCCTACAAATGCAAGTTGCAACCACAATTGAAATTAATTAATTTTATTTTAATTTAAATCCTATTTTCCCTCACCCACCAAACCCACTTGCAATCCTAAATCCCCTTCTAGACTCTTCTAATCACTTTCTAAATTCTTCTAACCCCTCCTAATTAGCCTAATCCCATCCCCTAATTATTATCACATTCCTAAGCAACTTGAAGTCACTTCTCAAAGCCTCCAAAGTCTTTGAAAAACATTTAATGCTTTATGTGTTCAACAAGCTAACCCCTAAAGTCTTCCAAACCACTAATGGCTCTTACATGACCATTAATGGCTCTTACATAACCATTTATGGTTAACTCAACTCACCCACATGGTTAGAGACTTTACCTCTAACTCAACCCCCATTTAACCCATGTGTCTCCTCAAGCATTCATTGCTTTGACCATAGTTATTCCCACTGACTCTTGCACAAGAGTTTATCCATTGGATAAAAGAATTATTCATTGGATAAAGGCTTTAGTCATTCAATCCAACTTAAACCTTAACTCCTAAGGTAACCCTCAACTCATCTCAAGCATTTAATGCTTATTCCCTCTCCTCTCAACCCATCTCATAATGACATTTGTCATGTTGGGATTGGATTGAAAGCCCTCACATGAATCATAAACCCTTCAATCTTGACCCTTGTTGAGATTACTAAATCTCAACCATCCATTGCTCCATTTTTCCTATAAATAGAGCTCACATTCCTCATTTTCAAATCCTTAAGCATCTATAATCCTGAAATCTTGTATGCATCTAAGTTATAGTGAATTTTAGAGAGAATTTTAGCATAATCCATATTGTCTTTCAGCTAAAATTAACATTAGTTAAATTAAATAACATCCCATGTTTAGTTTGTTTTACACTTGCATTAGCATAATATTCATTTTCATAATCTTGAACCTCCATAAGACATCCATAATAGTGTAAAAAGCTACTGAGAGCTACACTCGTGTGGAACTTGGAGAGGAGAGGAACAAGGGAGGAGAAACTATGAGCATGTTGGCAAGCATTTGGGAGTGTTTTGTGTCTTTTCTCCATTTTTGTATGCTTGTTATAATCTATTTTATATCTCTCTTGATATGCATGTTTAGGATTGTAGTTTCTTTCATATTTCATTTTTTATTGATACTACTAACACTAACGTTTGAATGACTTGTCTTGTGTTCCTAACATCCTTTTTGCGGTGCATCAATTAGGATTTAGGTGCCATCAACCTTATAAATATTTTATTTATTATTTTCCTAATGTCTTTGGTAATTTACCCATAAGAGGTTAAAGGTGAAAGAGATCATGCAAAGGCAAAGTTACTTTTATCGTTTGTGCTCTTGGAAAAGGACAAAATAGCTAGGCATCCCCTCTTGGAATCTTATATTTTAAGGTGGTTGGGCACTTGTCAGGGGTTGTAAGAGCATCTATAATGGTTATGACAATCATTATTTATTCTATGACAATATTTATGATGAAGTCCTTGCGCAAGTGTCCATGCATGAGATGTGCCTTATGACATCTATAAGAGCATCTATAAGAGGTTATTTTGGGTGTTTTTGACTCATTTCAAGGAGATACATGGGATTTTTTTAAAGTATTTTTGTATCCTATTGTTTGGTGATACCATGGTGGTATTCATCCTCAAAAATCTCAATAAATTTGATCCTTAAGCTAGAGTTATTCAACCAGTCTTGTTCAGTTTCCAAGATAACAAAGTGTTGCCAAATTTTATACAAGACAAGTGTTTTGCTCTTGTAATCTTCATTTGATTAGTAATATACTTGCCTCTCTTTTTGTGGTAGTTGAAAGGGTTTCTCCACAAAAATCTATTGTTTCATGTGTAATGGTATTCTTGTTCTTGTTTTGATTTTGCAATCACTTTGATAAGGGTTAATCTTAGTTTGCAATAATATTCATTTAAATTTTATATTCCAAGCTTTCTTCACCTTTTTTTACAACAAGTTGTTGTTGTAACTATCCCATATTCTTCAAAATAGTATTCAACATAGCATTGTTAAGTGGGGGAGGTGGAGGTGAAGTAGCAGAGCTACAAGGGCCAACATCACCTTCAAAACCACCACCAGTACCACCTCTAGTGAGCATACTAGCACTAATGGAAGCATTGAAGGTTGTGGAAGTAGTAGCCATACCAATATACTGCAAGGGTATTTGTGAAACATTAACACCAGGTATAGCACCACTAGCATACATATTGAAAAAAGTCCCAGTATCCACCATGTGGACTAATGCCCTAGGAATATTGACACTAATTTGCATTGACCAATAGCGCCACATTGATCATCCTAGATAGGGATCTCAACAAGTAGTACATGACTTCTAACAATCATAGATACGACTCTTAACACCTCCAGGCCTTTCTTGTCCAAGATAAGCATATCTCTCAAATTATGAATAACAAATCTAGCCTAGGGGAGAATGTTTTCTCATTCAAGGAAACACTTGAAGTCTCTCAGCTTCTCCTCTAAGGAATGAACCTATTCAAATAGAACCTCAAGAGTAGATTCATGATCAATGGCAACAGGACACCCCAAGGTACTATTCATCAGAGTATTATTCCGAGAATTATTTTGTGAATTGTTTGTAGAAGAACCCTTGGTAGTAATACCTATAGCATTGTAAAATTGCAACCCTTGCAATTTTGGTCACGTTTTAGGCCCTCACCTTGGTGACTGCATCTCCCTACTCAATTGGGACCCCTTTCTACATCATTCTTCCAAATCTCCTCCTATTTTAGCCCTCGTATCACCTTGTGACCATGTCTAAGCCCCAAAATAGGGCAAGACAGGGACATGGCACCCCTATCCTCCCTCTTTGGGTGGCCCTAAAATGGGTCCATCTGACCCTTGGAGATAATTTTCTCTTCAAGATTTAATCTCCCTTATGTTGGCCTTCGGTGAGATGAAAATTAATTCTCCTAGGCAAGTATAAAGTGGGATCTAGTCCTCTCATTTGCATAAGTGAAAACTAGGTAAACAAGCAGAAGGTCTTCATTATCGTCATCAAGCATTCAAGTGTTCAAGTCTTCAAGCATTCATCAAATATTCTTCTTCTTCGTGTGTCTTCCTCATTCATCCATTGGAGAAACATTACAATCATTCATTTGCAAGCATGTGTGTGTCAGGGTTTTGTCATGTTACATGCCATCTCATGCAACGCTTGTAATTACATTCAAGAAGCAAAGCAATGATCATCAACAAATTGCAGATCTATAATGTATACATTTCCATTATTCACATTTAAGTATTTGCAATTACCTCCTTTCAAGGTTGATTCCTCAACCGAGGTTTGACTAAGGCAAACCCTTATCCTCAACCCTTCTTCCCTTCTTTTCTGTGTGTAGGTTGCAGGTGCATGACTGTAATTGTAGATTTAGGCTTCATTTGCAGAGACAGAAAAACCCTTTCTACTCGTGGATTTTTCGGAGGACCATGCATAACTTACACATGGTCCCGATGACTTTTCTCCAAATTTGTAGGGCAGATCTGTATCAGTCTAAATATCTCACGATCCTGAATCAGTAGCTCCTTGTTTAATCCACTTTATCTTCTTTTTCTACATAGTCAACAAGTAAACTCTTCTACTTACAAAAGAGGGCAAATTACATTCCAACACTTGCAATCCACTTAGAATTCACATCTTTATTTCCCTTGGATTTAGATCTAGTGGATTCAATCCCTCTTTTGAATGTAAAGTGGATTTTTGCATCAAGTGAAAATCATCCTAGTGGTTTCCTTTCTCTCTCCTAGGTGGGGAACCACAAGGATCCAATTTTCCACTTTACATTTTGGTGAACCCAACGTCTTACATCTTAATTATGATTTCTTATTGTTAGATATGAATAATCTTTTTGCAAATTTTAGAGGTTAATTGCATAAAAACCCTAATTTTTCATTTTAAGGAAATTAAGCTTGTGAAGTATAGTATTTTAGTTGCTTGTTTCAGATCAGATTTCTATTTCAAAATTGCAATTCAAATCTGTCTTTTTAGTCTAAAAATTAAGTGGTTAAACAACACAACCCTAATTTTTAAGAATCTCATATTTTGACCTTTGACTACTAATTTGACCTATCTAGACATCTCCAAAACAGCTATTTTTTGGATTCTGCAATAAAATCATAATTTCTATCATCCTTGAAAATTTCAAAAAAAGTTGGTCGGACCGTGTATAACTTACACACAGTCCCTAAATTTTTTCCTAAAATCTCAAGAATTGGAATTGAATATATTTTTATGCTTAAATTCAGGAAATTGGCATACTTTATCAATTTTAAAACCTCTTAAGGTCGAAAACAAATTCAAATTTCAACACTCTCAACTTTTAAATTAATTTTCATAAAAGTATCCTAATTTTAGATATTATTTTTCAGCAAATTAATATTTTAATTAAGATAATTTCAATGGCAATTCATGGATTAGATTTATTTTCTATTTCACATATGTTTATATTGTTTTTAACATATATTTATTATAATCATGTGTTGGATAATGGCTTCTTCCATTTCATGTTGCTTCTTTTCATTCATAGCACTTGGTCATATTGTGTTGTTAGGATTGCAAAGTCATTTCATTTTGATCTCGAAGCTTGCATGTATCATTTATGTTGTATTATAGTGATTTTATTAATAAAATGCATTTCATATGTTAATCACCTTAAGGCTTTTGTAGATCCCAATCTTAGATATCCTAATCCCTGTATCTCTCCTAGGGTATCTTGTGTCAATGAGATGAGAGATAATGCTTCAACCAATGATCTTTTTAAAAGAGATCAAGCATTGGAAAGCAACATGGGCCCATCTTCTTCTCATACACATACCCTTGAGAAAGGGGGGCAAAATCAAAATATTAACATTCTTACATCTTTAGACCCTCCTTATTCTCCTAGGACCTATCTTCAACATCAACATATATGTAGAGAGGATGATGTTATGCATTTTCTTAATAATCTTTCTCCTCACATATAAATAAGCAAAAATGAGCTTTTAGATGATGAAGATATTCATTCCCAATCTCCCAAAAAGGATAAGAATGATGAAAGAAAGGAGAGTATCCCTTCACATGATATTCCTTCTTCATCTACAAATCCTTTTATTCCCCCTTACACATCAAATTTAAATGAAATTCATGATCCTATTCCACCACCTAGTCATTTGCAACATTCTTATAGTCGTGGCTTTCGTATAATAACAAAACAAGGTTTTAGAGGACAAGGACTTGGAAAGTTTGAACAAGGAATTCGTGTCCCTATAAACCCTCCCACACAACCTTCTACAGAAGGCCTAGGAAATTAGACTTCTCTCCCTATGGATGAGCTCCTTAGGCTCCAAAACTTTCAAAATCATCTCAAAAGACAACAAATCATAAGAGCCCGCAAGAATGCTTCTTCTTCAAAACGTCCTTTTTGTTCATTTCATCAAACCAACAATCACAATATCGATGATTACCTTGATTTTAAGAAATATATTCAACAAGGCATAGATAATGGAAAAATTAGAATTGTGGATAATGATCCTTCTTCTAACAATTTTTCTCCTTCATGTTAGAAAGTTGAATTAAAACATATTTATCATCCCAAAAGACTAGCTGTAAGAATCTATTGGAGATTGAAATATGATAAGAACATTTCCTTTCCTCCTAAAAAGTAGAAAAACAATCTTGAGAAAGTGAAAGGCGATGAATATTGTGTTTTTCATGATTCATATTCACATTCTCTTGGAAAATGTCATGCATTTAAGAAATTTGTTCAAAAGCAATATGATCTTGCACGAATTTGTCTTACAATAGATCTTGTTGTATTTCTTGGCCAAAATGTAGTGCCTTAGCACTTCTTTTCTCTTCATGTTGCTCTTCACCCTATGACATAAGTAGCCAACTTAATTGGAGGCTCTTTATCATTTTTGGTGGTGTTATTTCAATTTTAAATACATTCGGGTAGCAACATGAAGTTCACTTTCCTTCTTCTTTCTATGGATTTATCTCTATCTTTGTGCATTATTCATTATTAGATCTCCTTTCTTGCATAGATTTATTCTTATGTGAGCATATAATTGTTCTTTGGTTTTCCTCTTTGCTTGGAGAGGATCATCTTTAGTGAGTAATCCACTTCTTCTCTTGCCTTCATTCCCTTGGAAAGCTTACCTCTTCTATGGTTTCGGTTATTCACAAGTATGATATGCCCCTAGCATGGAATGGTCTCTTGTGAAGTACATGCCCCTTCCTTGAGAGGATTTGTTCCATTAGGAAGGCATATCGCTTGAAAATAATCACCATTAGAAGATGTGTAATGCTTCTCCTTGTTCTTCTCACTTGGGGGGCAAGGATTTCGCTCCTTTCTCATTCTTTCTATCCCATTTATCATTATTTCCTTTAGGGGCTGCATTTTTCATATGTGATTATTATTTCTTACAATGGTATGTTGTTATGACTAATCCCTCTTGGGGAATATGTGATGCTTTTTCTCTCTTCTCTTAGAAGCTTACCACTTCTTGAGACGCATATTTTACATATACTAATGTCTTTTCTTGCACGTGTTCATGAAAGTACATTGTGAATTTGCTTATGTTTAATCTCTCTCTAGAAGACTGTGTAAGCTCTTCTCATTGTCCCTACACTTGAGGGGAAATGATCTCTCTCTCTTTCTCTAAGGATCCACTCTTTCCTATTTTGGTAGATGGTGTGAGTTTTATTACTTGATGGCATTCCTTGTGGGAAATTGTTGTTGTTTGCTCAAAGGCTCTCTCTTATACAAGAGGTGTAAGTCCTTGACTATGACCTCTTTTACACTTGGTAATGTACATCTATAATAAATTCACCCATCCCCATTGGGATAAAAGTGAGTCATCCTTCATCAAGAATCACTTTCACCTAGCAATAGGAAGGAAGGTTTGAATTCTTGTTCTCCTATGTGCTTCGTTTTAGAAGATGTTATATTTGTCTAAGAAAAATCCTCTTGGAGGTAGATGTCTTTTTGAGAAAAGATATCTTCTCCTCCAACGATCTCCTTTACACATACAACAAGATATCTCTTTTCAACTATCTTATCCTTTCTTGAAGAGTGTTCCCTCTCTTGCTTGGATTTATGACATTGTTGCATGATGGATATCTCCTTGGTGTCGAAGGTAGGTATCCTTGTTCTACTTTCCTTAAGGTATCAACATTAAACTATGTTGACATCTTAAGGGGGGGAACCCACACTACTCCTTTTGTATTATATTTCTCTCATGCATGGTATCTCTTATACAGTGGGTCATTCTTGGAACTAGAGGGCAGCCTCTTAGAGAAAGATATCACCACGTTTCTCTTATACAGTGGGTCATTCTCAGAACCGGAGGGAAGCCTCTTAGAGAGAGATTTCGCCACTTTTATCTTATATAGTGGGTCATTCTTGGAACTAGAGGGCAGCCTCTTAGAGAAAGATGTTGCCACTTTTCTCTTATACAGGGTGATTATTCTTAGAACCAGAGCATAGTCTCTTAGAGCAAGATGTTACACCTTTCTTGACATTTGTACTATACGTCTTATATAGGTCGTATCATACTCGAGCATAAACTCCTATGAGGTTCTTTGAACCTCACTTTCACACACACGCACGAGCTTGAGTGAAACTATCGGTGTTCTCACTCTCCTCCCTTACATGGATCACCTAGACAGAATCTAGGGGTTAGTTTTCCATGTCCTTTTCTCTCCATGGATTACCTAGTTCTAGGGGCGAGATGTCCATGGTTCATTTTGTTCACCTTTCTTCTCATGGATCACCAAAGTGTGTATTCATGTTCTCTCTCTTCTTCCTCTCATGAACTCATAGTTTTACTATTGATGGTTCATGGATGATGTCAGATTACTCTTTTATGTGATTATTGGTGTTTACATGATGGCATTTGTCTTTGTGTTTCAATTATTTGTTGAGACATTTGAGTATCAAGGTCTCTTCAACTAGTTGATTTGTGATCTTGTGTTTTGTTTTGTCATGTGTCTTTTGTGCTTTGTCTTGTTCTTTTTGTCTTGTGTTCTCTTGCATATGTTTGAGTGAATTAAGATCCCAATTAGATTGGGGGATTTGTTCCTCAAGATTAGTGATGTCTTATACTCCTTGTGGTATTGCTCTGCATCTCTCATCTTCATCTCTCTCTCTTTCTTCTACTTTACTGGCAGTATTGGGGTAAGCCATACTCTCGCTAAAGTGGGGGCTAAATGTAGCATCGTAAAATTGTGACCCTTGCAATTTTGACTGTGTTTTAGGCACTCACCTTGGTGACTGCATATCCCTACTCAATTGGGACCCCTTTTTGCATCATTCTTCTAAAGCTCCTCATGTTTCAGCCCTTGTGTCATCTTGTGACCCTGTCCAAGCCCCAAAATAGGGAAGAACAGGGGTGTGGCTCCCCTGTCCTCCCTCTTTGGGTGGCTCCGAAAAAGGGTCCATCTAACCCTTGGACCGAATTTTCTCTTCGGGATTTAATCTCCCCTATGTCAGCCTTTGGTGAGATGAAAATTAATTCTCCTAGGCAGGTATAAAGGGGGGTCTAGTCCTCTCATTTGCATAAGAAAACATTAGGTAAACAAGTGGAAGGTCTTCATTATTATCATCAAGCGTTCAAGTCTTCAAGCATTCATCAAATATTCTTCTTCTTCATGTGTCTTCCTCATTCATCCATTGCAGCAACATTAAAATCATTCATTTGCAAGCATGTGTGTGTGCTAGGGTTTTGTCATATTACATGCCATCTCATGCAATGCTTGTGATTACATTCAAGAAGCAAAGCAACCATCATCAAAAAATTATAGATCTACAAGGTATACATTTCCATTATTCACATTTAAGTATTTGCAATTAATTTCTTTCAAGCTTAATTCCTTAATTGGGGTTTGACTAAGGCAAACCCCTATCCACAACCCTTCTCCCATTCTTTTTTGTGTGTAGGTTGCAGGTGCATGATTGTAATTGCAGATTTAGGTGATTATATGATGAATCAATAAGGATCTGGTCAACTGCTAAGAGGGGGGCTGAAGAAGTAGTTGGAAAACAAACTAAACTTTCACCAAACTCAAACCCAACTCATAAATCAATCACTGAACTAACTGATTAAAACACTGTACTATAAATTGCAACTACACTGTCAAGTTAACCAGTTAACTAGAATACCAATATAACAGTGTAATAGATCTGAAAATCTCATACCATTTATCCAAAACATCAAGCCAATTTACTAACATTATTAAAAGCACATTTAAGATCACTTCTCGTCATCTAAATATAGCTAAATGTCTTTACCAGTTAAACATATAAACCATATCAAAACATAACCACAAAAGCATTCACCACTTGACGCAATGATTTTTGACATGGAAACCCAAATGGGAAAAACAATGGTGGGGATGAATACCCACAAGTATTATGAACTCTTCTGAAGTTCACACTGTTAGGAGACAAGCCTTGTTAGAAGCTTTTACAAAAATATCTTGTTAGGAATAGATCCGGTTAAGGACCACCTGATTAAGGGATTGACTACAATACCCGGTTAAAGGTAATGCCCTATTAGGAGTAACCTCGATAGAGGATTTCAAATCCAAGCTAATGGATCACCTGGTTAGAGGATTTAGAAATCACCAAGAATGTTAAAGCTTATCCAGTTAAGGGATTTAACTATTGTAATTGTTAGAGAAAAATGGGGTCTTTGTTGATCTGGTAATAGCACTACTCTGCTTGATCAAATATTTCTATGCTCTTATCTGCCTTCACACATTCTGCAAATACTCCTTCTAGTTTGGCAACAATCAGACTACCACACATAACCAAAATTGCCAATGACATTACAAAAAAACTCATCGACCTTATAAGCAAATACAACAGGTCGGTAACACATCACAAAACCTAAGATCTCATAGAGATTAAAAGTATATCGGTTCAAACATGACCATTGGATTACATAGTAATCATCTGCACATTGTTCTAGACAATCTCAACTTCTCCTAGATCACCGCACATTGGATCTTGTACCTCATCACACGGTTTCCACTTCATGCTATGCACTTGCTCATTCCCAAGGTAAAATAGTTATCTCTATGCGCCAAAACCACTTTGAAACTCATCATGTGCATCATGTATACGTGGCATAATCATCTCCGATCACCATTCGATCATAGATCAACACAACCAATTCACCAAGCTCCATCAGTTAGGGTTTGGCATATCAATAGGTTAGGGTTACCGGTTGATCTCTCTACTTCAATAGTAATATTGGTTCCCTTCACTACTCAACTACTAGTTGCAATACAACTCCATTACCGATTGCAATTGACATCAATGACAACACTTATACTTCATTAATGCAATCTTCATGCAATGCCAACAAACTACCCCTTTGGTATTGATGGCAATACAAATATCAATACCCTTTTATTGTGATGATTGAGAGTAATGCACATACACAGGTATAGGAATCCTAGTTTACATTTTTCATGTACTCTTTTTCAATTGTGTCTCCATGTCTTCAGTTGGTAACTGGCTACAGTTCTTCTCCCTATCAATCATACAGTTCATCTTCCTCTTTGACAACAATGCCAAAGCTAATACCAATAACAACTGGTAACCATTCCATGCTTCACCGATCTGCAACTTGCTGCTCCCCCTGTGGAGTAGCTCCAATCTACACCAATCTTGCTTCAAGATCTTCAATAAGCTCTGGGACTGATGTCTTCCACATCATCTTAATTGACCTCATGTAGGGGTACAACCCCTAGATGACGTCTAAGATACTCAAAAGTAGCCTTAGGCAGAGGTTTAGTAAAGATATCTACTTGTTGTTCCTTAGTAGATACATGCTCCAGTGACACATCTTTACTCTGCACTTTCTCTCTCAAAAAATGATATTTCAGCTCAATATGCTTGGTTCTAGCAAGAAACATCGAGTTCTTTGAAATGTTTATTGCATTGGTGTTATCACAAAAAATCCTTACCGGTTCTGATATTTTCAACTTGAAACCTTCCAGATTGTCTAGGTACAATTCATATATGTTGCAACGTATTCAACTTCTATAGTTAACTATGATATGCAACTCTACTTCTTGTTGCTCCAAGATACAAGCCTTCCTCCAAGAAAGAAGCTCCTCCGGCTGTACTCTTCCTGTCATCAACATTTCTTGCCCAATCTGCATCTATATAGACTTTCAAGTCAAAGTTACCTGCATATGGATACCAAAATCCATAATCAACTGTACTTTTCAGATATCTGAATATTCTTTTAGTTGCTACCATGTGTGTCTTCTTTGGGTTGTTCTAAAATCTGGCAACTAATCCAACTACATGAGCAATATTCAGTATGTTGTGAACAACATAATGTATTTTCCCTATCATAGACATGTACTCCTTTTCATCTATGGATTCAGAAACATCCTCGTTAGATAGTTTACAACCTATAACCATTGGTGTTCCAACTAGTTTACAGTCTCCCATTCCAAATGTATTCAATACCTCTTTCATATATTTGGACTGTGTGATAAAAATATCATTCTTCATCTATTGAATTTGAAAACCTATAAAGAATTTTATCTCTCCTACTAGAGACATCTCAAATTCACTTTTCATCTCATTTGAAAAGTCATCACACATGTCATCATTGCCTCCAAAAATAATGTCATCCACAAATACCTCACTAACCAGTATCTTATCTCCTTCAGTCTTGAGATATATATTTCTATCTTCACTGGTTCTCTAAAAACATATCTTCACCAAGTGATAATGAAGTATTTCATACCATGCCCTAGGTGTTTTCTTTAAACCGTATAGTGCCTTGTGTAGTTTGCACACCGAATCTTTTGCATCAGTCAAAGCATAACCATCTGGTTGTTCAATGTAGACTTCCTCTTCCAATATTCCATTTACAAATGTTGACTTCGCATCTATTTGATATACTTTGAATCCTCTATATGTTGCAAATACAAGTAGAGTCATAACACCTTCCAATCTAGCAACTGGTGCAAATGTCTCACCATAGTCTTCACCTTCTTCCTGTGCATAACCTTTGCATACCAGTCTGGCTTTGTTTCTGACTACTACTCCATCTTCATTCAGTTTATTTCTGAATAACCATTTAGTACCTATTACATTTTTGTTCACCAGTCTGGGTACTAGGGTCAATGTATTGTTCTTCTCAATCTGGTCAAGCTCTTCTTCCATAGCCTTGATCCAGTGATCATCTACAAAAGCTTCCTTTGTTGTTCTAGGCTCAATAGTGCAGATCATACAAGAATTATCTCTTATTCTTCTTCTGGTTAACACACCAACATCTTTATCTCCAATAATCTCATCAAGATTATGATTGAGTCTAACTTACCTTGGAATAACATGATCATGGTCTTTAGGTTCTTCTTCACTTTCTTCATCTTTTGCAGAATCTACCTGTTCAGGTTGAATTGGTGTTGCAGTATTCATTTCACCAACTTCTGGCTTCACTGGTTCTGGTTCCAAAACTTGAATTTAAGGTTCATATTCCTCCTTCTCCTTATTGATTTTTCTTGAATCTTCAGAACACCCATCCATTCAGACATTAGCAATTTCAATGATCTTCTTTGTCCAGTTGTTGTAACATTTATAGGCTTTACTCTTGGTGGAGTAACCAAGAAATATGCCTTCATCACTCTTAGCATCAAACTTACCAACATAGTCACCTCTCTCGATAAAACATCTACTACCAAAAATCTTAAAGTAACTAACATTAGGTGATATACCATACCAATACTCATAAGGAGTTTTATCCTTGCCTCTTTTAACCAGCATCTAGTTCATTGTGTAGACAGTTGTACTAAGAGCTTCTCTCCAAAATGTCTTAGCTACACTTCCTTGTATTAGCATAGTCCTTGCAGCTTCAACAACTGATTGTTTGTTTCTCTCTGCAATACCATTCTATTGTGGTGTCCTAGGCGCATAAAGTTGCCTCTTAATTCCATTGTCTTCACAGTATCTAGTGAATTCCTCTTAAGTAAATTCGCCACCTTGATCAGTTCTTAAGCACTTTATCTTTTTCCACTTTCTTTGTCAACTAAGGCTCTGAATGCCTTAAACTTACTAAAGGCTTCTATTTTGTCCTTCAAGATTGTGACCCACATCATTCTTGAGCAATCATCAGTAAAGATCATAAAATACCAATCACCTTGGATACTCCTAGTCCTTATTGGTCCACAAAGGTTGGTACGAACCAAGTCTAGCAAATGTTTTGCTGATAAATATTTTCTCTTAAAGGTTGAGGATGTCATCTTCCCTAACTAATATTCCTTACACAGAGCATTCATCAGTTTGTCCAACTAAGGCAAACCTCTTACTAATTTGGACTTACTGACTTTTACAATGTTATCAAAAATTACTTGACAAAATCTCTTATGCCAAAGCCAACTATCTTCTACTTTTGCAATTAAACAATTGTTGACTTTAGAATTTAGGTGAAACGAGTTACCTTTTGTTTGCTTGCCAGTTGCAATCAGTTCACCTTTGCTTCCATAGATTATGCACATCTCATTCTTGAATTCTAGTGGATAACCTCTATCATTGAGTTGAGCAACACTCAAGAGATTGTGTTTCAATCCTTCAACCCAATAGACATCATCTGCACTACTCTTACCATTGAGAGAGATGGTTCCCTTTCCTTTTACCATGCAAGGTGAGTCATTTCCAAATCTCACAACACCTCCATCAAATTCCTTCAAAGTAAGAAACTTACTCTGGTCACTGGTCATGTGGTGTGAACAACCACTGTCTATAATCCAATCATTAGAACTATCCATGGGAGAAACTAATGCCTTCTGATCTGATGTCTCCTCTTTAATAACAACAAAGACAATGTCCTCATTTGCATCTTCTTCAGATTCCTCATTTGTGATTCCTTCATCCACTCCAATGAGACACTCTTTTACCTTTTCCTTTGTACTTTTTATACTTCTCACATTTCTGCTCATTATCTTCATTTGGACAGTTAGCAGCAATATGTCCAATCTGGTTACATGCAAAACACTTCAAAGGTAATTTACCTCTGTACTTACCAGTACCTCTAGGTAACCGCTTGGCCAACAAGGCTTCAAGCTCAATTAGACTATCTTCATCATCAACTTCTTTGTTGGATTTGGACTCATGACTGTGACTAGCTTCTCTTCTTTTCCTTACTAGTGGGTTAGAGACTGAAGCTCTAAATGTAAATTCTGATTTTTGAACACTTCCATCATAACCATTTAATTCAAATGCAGTTGATTTACCAATGATGGAGTCAAGAGTTACCTTTGATTTATCAATAGACTTCAGTTCTTGAATGGCTGCAACTCAGATAGCGTAGACCGGTAGAAGGGTTCTCAATACCTTTCTAACCACTATGGTATCCTCCACTATACCACCAACACTTTTGATCTCATCGACTATCTTCTTGATCCTCTGACCATACTGTTGAATATTTTCACCTTCAGCCATCTGCATGTCATCAAATTTACCTCTTAGACTCTCCTCTTTGGCAATCTTCACATGCTCATCACTGCTATAGATATCCTCAAGTTTCTTCCACACTTCAAAAGTAGTCTCCAATCCATGGACATCAATATACTCTGAATCAGACAAGGAACTAATAATGGCCTCCAATGCTTGATTATTATCCTATTGCTCCTTCTCTTGATCATCTGACAAAATCTTACTAGGCAAGTTATATTTAGTGACAACATGTTCCCAATATTGACTTCCTAAGCTCTTGATATAGATTTTCATCCTATCACTCCATATTCTATAATTTTCCCTATTGAACTTCGGACCTTCTTTCTTCATCATGTTCTCCTAGATCTTTACCTCAAGCTATTAGGCTTAAACACTAGAGGACCTGAAATTCTCTGATACCAATTGATGATATGATGAATCAATAAGGATCCGGTCAACTACTGAGAGGGGGGGTGAATTAGTATTTGGAAAACAAACTAAAAATTCATCAAACTCAAACCCAACTCATAAATCAATCACTAAACTAACCGATTTAAACTGTACTATAAACTGCAACTGCACTGTCAAGTTTACCAGTTAACTAGAATACCAATATAACAGTGTAACAGATCTGAAACTCTCATACCACTTATCCAAAACATCAAACCATTTTACTAACATTAGTAATAGCACATTTCAGATCACTTCTAGTCATCTAAACATATCTAAGTTGTTTTACCTGTTAAACATATTAACCATATCAAAACATAACCACAAAACCATTCACCACTTGGCACAATGATTTTTCATGTGGAAACCCAAATGGGAAAAACCACAGTGGGGATGAATACCCACAAGTATTCTGAACTCTTCTAAAGTTCCCTTTGTTAGGAGCCAAGCCTTGTTAGAAGATTTACAAAAGTGTCCTGTTAGGAATAGATCTAGTTAAGGACCACCCAGTTAAGGGATTGACTATAGTACCCTGTTAAAGGCAATACCATGTTAGAAGTAACCTCGATAGAGGATTTCAAATCCAAGCTAATGGATCACCTGGTTAGAGGATTTAGAAAGCACCAATCCTGTTAAAGCTTACCCAATTAAGGGATTTAACTATTGTAATTGTTAGAGAACAACAGGGTCTTTGCAGATCTGGTAATAGCACTACTCTTCTTGATCATATCCTTTTATGCTCTTATCTAAATTCACACATTCTGTAGATACTCCTAGTTTGGCAACAATCAGAGTACCACACATAACCAAAATTTCCAATGACATTACAAAACAACTCATCGACCTTATAAGCAAATACAATAGGCCGGTAACACATCACAAAACCTAAGATCTCATAGCGATTACAAACATATCGATTCAAACATGACTGTTGGATTACATAGTAATCATCTACACATTGTTCTAGACAACCTCGACTGCTTTTGGATCACCGCACATTGGATCATGTAACTCATCACACGGTTTCCACCTCATGCTATGCACTTGCTCATTCCCAAGATAAAACAATTATCTCTAAGTACCAAAACTACGTTGAAACTCATCACGTGCATCATGCATACGTGGCATAATCATCTCTGATCACCATTCAATCATAGATCAACACAACCGATTCACCAAGCTCCATCGGTTAGGGTTCGACATATCAATAGGTTAGGGTTACCAGTTGATCTCTCTACTTCAATAGTAATACCGGTTCCCTTCACTGCTCAACTATCGGTTGCATTACTACATCACTACTGGTTGCAATAAAACTCCATTACCAGTTGCAATTGACATCAATGACAAACTTATACTTCATTAATGCAATCTTCATGTAATGCCAACATTAGGCTTCATTTATAGAGACAAAAAAACCCTTTTCAACTCACAGATTTTTTGGAGAACCGTGCATAACTTACACAAGGTCCCAATGAATTTTCTCCAAATTTGCATGGCATATCTATATCAGTATAAATATCTCCAATTCAAAGTTACAGCACGATCCCGAATCGGGAGCTCCTTATTTCATCCACTTTATCTTTTTTTCTGCATAGTCAACAAACCAACTCTTCTACTTACAAAAGAGGGAAAATTGCATTCCAACACTTGCAATCCACTTAGCATTCACATCCTTATTTCCATTGGATTTGGATCTAGTGGATTCAATCCCTCTTTTGAATGTAAAGTGCATTTTTGCATTAAGTGAAAATCTTCCTAGTGGTTTCCTTTATCTCTCCTAGGTGGGGAACCACTAGGATCCAATTTTCCACTTTACAATACCCTTAAGGGGACGAGATACAATGGTCTCACTCAGACCTACCACACCCATGAACATCAGGTCTAACTAAGTTGAACTATAATGAGTCTAAGGAATACTTAGTCTAGAAGTTCTTCTTACAATAACCCCAGTGGTTGCCTAGGTCATAAAGCTAATAGACAAGTGTTACAAGACTTCAACAATATTTGAAGAAGGTGCGAAGAAGGAAACTGACACAAGTACTTAAGAAAATCCTAAAGTGATTAACAACTAACCACACAAAAAAAAGACAAGCCTTCACATCAAGTTCACCAAAATGTAGATGAGAGGATTTTCTACCCTCAAAGTGATGAAACCTCACCTTGGAGAAAACTTTCCTTTGCTACCTCACTTAACTGGCACTCTAGTGATATAGGAAGATACAAGAAACTAACTATCCAAACCTATGAACGGAATTTACTAAATAGAAACATATATAATAATAAAATTATTTTAACTACTAAATCTGAAAGGACGGGTCATAGAGATCCTCTAATGACCTCTTCTTTCTCTTTGCCCAAGGACTCATGTACAGGTCGTGGATGATAGCATGGTGCACTACAATCCTATACAAACAAAGTATAGAGATTATGTTAGAGAATGCAACAAAATGACCAACACCTAGGTTTTAAATTTATGATGTTACAAAAGATATTAAACGACAACAATAGAACAAAAAACACACTAGAAAAATGGAAGGAAAGAGAATGAGAGAGAGAGAGAGAGGGAGAGAGAGAGAGAGAGAGAGAGAGAGATCATAAAGGTCCATAAATGAAATGTCTAGCACACATGAACTTCCTTCAACAACCTACACACAAAACAAAAAATATTTGGGGTTGTCTTTAGAGATTTTCCATAATCAGACCCCTTCTTTCGTGTTTCCACCGCCATGAACAACCAAGATGATAGATAATGGATAAAGAATATTATATATATAATAATACAAGATAAACAAGATGAATAATATGCTATTGTAGATGCAATGCTACAATGAAAATAAAGAGGAAGAGACTCCCTTTCAATATCAAAGAAGCGGGAGCTTTCCAAAGTGAAGGCAAGCACCAAGAATCCTCCAATACAAAGCTACAATGATGGTGGAAAGATGAATGAGGTGTAACAATGGTGGAATGTAAAACAAGTGATCAATAAGTTCTAGATTGTGTAGAAATCCCAGAGAGTGTGAAGAAGACCAAATAGTGCCAGAGAGAGCCAAATGAGGCTACCAAAGGTGAGATATGAGCTCAACATCGGTAGCCATGGGAAGACGCGCTACAAATCCTACCAATCACAGGAGTAACATTCAAACATCCACCTACAAATTGCAAACTCGTAGGATGCTAGTGTGGAACATAGACGTCTTTGTAACGTGTAGGTGTCCACAAGCCATACAGTCAACAAGATCAAGAAAATGATAGAATCAAGGGTGATGGAGCAAGCCAAGCAGACAAAAGAACACAAAGATAAAGGAGTTTTCCAATCAATGTAAAGCAGAGGCACTTACGTAGTGTGAAATTCTAAGAGGTGAAATTTATGACACTACAAGTGTATGTTGATGTGGACACAAATTTTAAACATGCAGACATAGAGAAAGCATTAAAAGGATTTTGTAGGTATGAACCTAGTTTGCCTATGTGACAGAGTAGCTAGATGTTGATATGGATAGACAAATTTTACAACACTTCAACAATATTTACATTATTAAATGGGTAGCCATGGACAACATAACTTAGAAGCCTAGAAATGATATTTACTGTTAGAATGCTCTTATACCAAGAGTAAACTGAGAGGGGGGGTGAATCGGTTTACTCAAAAGTACAACAATTAGTTCAATTATAAACCTTATACTGGAGCACAACACAATGAAAGATATAACATGAAAGCACAACACAAATAACACCAATATTTTGATGTGGATACCCTAGAAAGGGATAAACCATGGTGGGAAACCCTACCCACAATCAGATGAATACTCTACAGTAGAATTATGAATAATTACAATGGGGTCTGCACTTGCAGAAAGGCCAACAGCTTAGAGTGCATTGCTCATCACAAAGGGAAGTCTCACTGAATTACATAAAAATTGGACTACAATCCGGAAAGAAATGAACTATGAAAGTAGCATCTACTAATGCTTGATACAGTTCCAGTTAAGCACTGTTGTCTGCTCTGCAACACAAAACCTTTCTAACCTTCACTAGAATGATATGACTCTATTCACACATAATTATTTCTTAGATAATGCAAACATAACCATCGATAACCATAACCATCCTATAACATGAATAGGTCACCTATAAATACAAATCATCAACCTTATTGACAAGGTCGGCTAAACCCTGAACCCATAAACCCATAAATACAAAAATTGCATCACACAATACCATCAAACCAATATTATGATTTACATTACATATAATGGACCTAAATCAAGTAGCCAAACAATTATATCCATTGGAAATTCCGCTAAGACCAAAATCCAACACGCTTCACCAACTGGTAGAAACCCTCAATGAAATAACAAAAAGTTTAACTAGATCCAAGTAGGACCATAATATCAACATGTCATCTAATGCAAAGTCACCAAATGCTTGGGAAACAATCAAGAAACACCTTCAGCATTATAGAAACCAATTCCATAATCCGGACCCAAAATCCACCGATCAAGTCACCAAATACTACATACTGGTAAAGCTAACCGGTTTGGCTTACTAATACCGGTAAATACCAAAAGCAGTAAAAGCCAAAAAACCAAATCATGAACCAACAGAATATAGAAAACATGTAACCATCCATAATAAGCATCCAAAACTGATTCCAGAGATCTGATCATATCAGATCAGAATCACAGTTGAAATCAAGAAGATCACCAAAACTAACTAGGATAGATCCAACCGGGATAGTCTCCAAATGGGATAGAGTGTTGACATAAATGATAACACTTAACCAAATCGATCATATTGCCAACAATCTCCCCCTTTGGTATTGATGGTAACAATGAATGTGAAAAACATGCAAGTTCCAAGGAATGCCAACAATCTCCAAAAGAGAAAAGACTGATCTGAAATAACTCATTTTCCCAAAAGATCTGATAGTTTTTCACATGAATACCCTCTCCCCCTTTGACATCAATGACAAAGGATTAATACTAAACCAAGAATACTGAACCAAATAGCTGACTACTCCCCCTGAGTAGTAGCACCATCTTCATCAACCTGGATCAGAAAAGTATGTCTGATAAGCTGACCGGATTGATGCATCCTTGCATCTCTAAGTCTCTTTCGAAGGTTGGTAACCCCCAACTGATCTCTGAGATATTCAAAGGTGTCTTTAGGAAATGGTTTTGTTATAATATTTGCAATTTGTTCCTTAGTAGGCACACAAACCAATCTGACTTCCTTTGCTTCAACCTTTTCCTTCAAGAAATTATACCTTATAGAAATGTGTTTTGATTCAGAATGAAATACCATATTCTTTGACATATCAATAGTAGTAGTATTATTGCAGTGAATAACAATAGGCTCATCGTAACTTACCCTTATATCCTTTAACATTTGTTTCATCCATAAAATCTAAGTACAGTTGGTAGCAGCTGCAACATATTCTGCTTCAGCAGTAGACAATGAAGTGCATGATTGTTTCTTACTAAGCCATGAAACCAAATTCTTCCCAAGAAAGAATGCACCACCAATATTTCTCTTTTGGTCATCCACATCCCCTACCCAATTAGAATCTGTATATGCACATAATGTGAAGTCATCATTCTTTGGATACCATAACCCAAAGTCTGTTGTACCTACCAAATATCTTAATATCCTCTTGACAACAATATCATGAGTTTCTCTAGGATCTGCCTAAAATCTAGAAGTAATACAAACAACATTCATTATATCAAGTCCAGTCTGAGTTAGGTACAACAAACCACCAATCATTGATTTGTATCTGTCAGATTCACTTTAGGGGATTCATCATCCTTTGACAATTTATAACTGGTTATCATAGGAGTACCGACAAAATTAAAATTCTCAAGTCCAAATTTCTTAAGTAACTCCTTCACATACTTAGTTTGACAAATGAAAATACCTTTATCAGTCTGAGTAATCTGCAAACCTAAGAAAAATTACATCTCACCAATCATAGACATTTCAAATTCATTCTTCATATCATAAGCAAATTTCATGCATAAACCTTCTTCTCCTCCAAAAATGATATCATCCACAAAGACTTCAATAATCAGTATGTCATCATGTTCAATTTTATAATATAAGTTACTATCAGCATTACCTTTACTAAAACCAAGCTTTGAAAGATGCTTATCCAATTTAGCATACCATGCTCTAGGGGCTTGTTTTAGTCCATATAAAGCTTTCTTCAATCTGCAGATCATGTCCTTGTCTTCTGATAAAGAAAATCCATCAGGTTGCTCAATGTAAACTTCCTCTTCAAGATTTTCATTCAGAAATGCACATTTAACATCCATCCGATATACTTTGTAGTTCATGTGTGCAGCAAAAGCAAGAAAATGTCTTACCACTTCAATTCTAGCAACTGGGGCATAATTTTCTCCATAATCAATTCCTTCTTCCTGTGAATAACCTTTTCAAAACAATCTACCCTTGTTCCTTACAACTTGACCTTCCTCATTCAATTTATTCTGAAAAACCCATTTAGTTGCAATAATGTTCTTGTCTTTAGGTCTAGGTACTAGTTCCCATGTCTTATTCTTTTCAATATGATGTAGTTCCTCTTCCATTTCTTTTATCCAATTTTCATCCTTACTTGCTTCAATAAATGATTTTGGTTCAATTTGAGAAATTAAACATCTCTTCAATAGCTAACCTTCTCCTTGTCTTACACCTTTCCTTTTATCTCCAATGATTTGATCTTCGGAATAATTTAGTTTTACATACCTAGGAGTCTTTGAATTTTCTTGATTTGTTGACTCATATTTCTATTCATTTGTCACTGTTGAATTTTTTGATGCTACCGGTGTCACTGGTTCACTATTATGAACTAATTCTTGCATTATTGGTTCTGGTTTGATAAATTCATCTTCTGGTCCATAATCAAATGATTTGGTCTGATTACTACTATGCTCATCCACCTTAACATTTATGCTATACATTATCTTATTCAATCTTTTGTTATAAAATCTATATGCTTTGTTCTTAGTAGAATAACCCAAAAATATTCCTTCATCACTTCTAGGATCAAACTTTCCTAATGCATCATCTCTTCTAATGTAACATTTGCTTCCAAAAATTTTGAAATATGTGACAGTATGAGTATGACCAAACCATAATTCATAAAGAGTCTTACCAGTATTACCTTTAATGTGTACTCTGTTGAAAGTGTATACAATTGTATTGAGAGCTTCCCTCCAATAGATATCAGGTAATCTATCTTTTGTCATCATTGTCCTTGTTCTTCCTTTCCACTAATCTGTTCTGTTGTGGAGTCCTAGGTGCAGAAAGTTGTCTCCTAATACCATTATTTTCACAAAAAGTTGTTGAACTCACCGGATGTAAACTCACCATCGTGATCTAATCTTAATCATTTTATCTTTAGTCCTGTCTCAGTCTCAACCATAGCTTTAAAGATTTTGAATTTCTCAAGAGCTTCAGATTTTTCTTCAAAAATACTGCCCACATCATTCTAGAATAGTCATCAATACGTAACATAAAATATCTATCACCTTGAAAGCTTTTAGTTTTTTCTAGTCCACACAAGTCAGTATGAATAAGATCAATAATTTCATTAGATTTATCATGTATACTTCTAAAAGAAGTCCTTACTTGCTTACCCATTTGACATTCTCTACATACAGGATTGTGAGGTTTAACAATCTTGGGCAAATCTCTGACAGCTGGTATTGAACTGATCTTTACTATGCAATCAAAATTTACATGACCCATCCTCTTATGTCATAACCAACTTTCATCAATATGAGCAATCAAGCAAGCCTTCTCATTGGAGTTCAAATGAAATATATTACCTTTGGTATGAGTTCCGAAAGCAATCTCCAATCCAGATCTATTGATGATTTTACATTTTTCATCCTTAAATTGCAAATGAAATCCTCTATCCACCATCTGACTTACACTTAAAAGATTATGCTTTAAGCCTTCAACATAATAAACATTATTAGTATTAGTCTTACCATCCAATGATATTGTTCTTTTGCCTTTGATCCTACATGCCTTGTTGTCTCCAAAACTGACCAAACCACCATCAAAATCTTGTAATGTTAAAAACTTTCTCGTCACCAGTCATGTGATGCAAGCATCCACTATCTATAACCCATTCACCCTTCTCTTCAATTTTTGCAGCTAAAGCCTTTTCTCTAGTATGAGTTGTTTCAATGATAGATTCTGGACAATCATCCTTAATATAAATAAAGACCCAATCTTTGTCGGATGAGGTTCCATTATCGGATCCACTCACGGGTTCATCATCATCATCATTAATACCAAAATCATCATCACCAACATAATAACATGATTTATCATTATTCCTTGTGAATCTAGGTATGCTTTGATATTCAGGATTAGGATTATAATTCCTCACAAATCTTTCACAATTTCTAGCAGCTCTTTCAGGGCATCTAGATGAAAAATGACCAATCTTA
The DNA here is from genome assembly GCF_030272615.1 of Cryptomeria japonica. Lineage (NCBI taxonomy): Eukaryota > Viridiplantae > Streptophyta > Pinopsida > Cupressales > Cupressaceae > Cryptomeria > Cryptomeria japonica. The sequence continues at coordinate 198,646,403 of NC_081409.1, read as the reverse complement.
TTGCATGAAAAACATTTTAAAGGGACTTTTCCTTCATACTTACTTCTAGTTGGTCCTTTAGGAATTCTTCTAGCAATCAGGGCTTCCAGCTCTTCAAGTTCTTTTTCTTCTCTCTCAATTTCCTCCATATCCTTAGCATACATCTCTTTCCAATCTATCTTCTGTTTATCAAAGGTAGATGCTTTAAATGCAGTCTCAGTTTTGGCAGCACTCTGATCTCTGAGTTCTTCAAGTTTAAAAGTAGTTAATTTCCCAAGTAATGTATCTTTGGTTATAGGGGTACTTGACATTGTCAGGAGTTCATTGATAGCAGTAGCCTTCATCTTGTAAGTCGGAGGTAGAACTCTCAGAACTTTTGACACTATCTCATCCTCACTAACTGATCTGTCATAGCATTTGATACCCATGACAATCTCATTAACTCTATCCATGAAAGAACTTATCTTCTCATCTTCTTCCATCTTTAAAGTTTCATACCTTACCTGGAAACCTTCAAGTTTAGCAATCTTCATTGCCTAGTCACCTTCATAAAGAGTTTCAAGCTTTAACCAGATCTTCTTAGCATTCTCCAATTCTATGACATTCAATAGCTTTTCATCAGATAAGGTGCTCAACAATGCTTCTTTTTCTCTCACATCATTTTCAGCTCTCTTTTGTTCATCAGCAAGTGCTAGTGTTCCAAAATTAGGATCATGAGGTATATACCCTTTCTCCACTATCTCCCAAACTTCAGCTCCAAGACATTTGAGATGAATCTTCATTCGCTCCTTCCATATTTTGTAATGTGTACAATCAAATCTGGGACTCTCCTTCTGGTAGGGATTGAATGTAGAACTAGATGCTAATGTCATCGGATCTCCTCAGGTGGTTAAGCTTCTGCAAAGAGGACCTTTCTTTGATACCAATTGTTAGAATGATCTGATACCGGTAGTAAACTGAGAGGGGGGGTTGAATCAGTTTACTCACAAGTATAATAATTAATTTAATTATAAACCTTATACGGGATCACAACGCAATGAAAGATATAACATGAAAGCACAACACACATAACACCAAAATACCATGATGGGCTACCCTACCCACAATCAGATGAATACTCTGCAGTAATATTATGAATAATTACAATGGGGTCTACACTTGCAAAAAGGCCAATAGCCTAGAGCACACTACTCATCAAAAAGGGAAATCTCACTGACTTACATAAACATCAGACTACAATCCAGAAAGAAATGAACTATGAAAGTAGCATCTACTAATGCTTGATACAGTTTTGGTTAAGCACTGTTGTCTTCCCTGCAACACAAAACCTTTCCAACCTTCACTAGAATGATATGACTCTATTCGCACATAATTATTTCTCTAATAATGCAGACATAACCATCGATAACCATAACCATCATATAACATGAATAGGTCACCTAGAAATATAGATCATCAACCTTATTGAAAAGGTCGGCTAAACCCTAAACCCATAAACCCATAATTACAAAAATTGCATCACACGATACCACCAGACCAATATTATGATTTACATTACATAGCATGGACCTAAATCAAGTAGCCAAACAATTATATCCACCGAAAATTCCTCTAAGACCAAAATCTAACACGCTTCACCAACTGGTAGAAACCCTCAATGAAATAACAGAAAGTTTAACCGGATCCAAATAGGACCATCATATCAACACGCCATCCAATTCAAAGTCATTGAATTCTTGGGACATGATCAAGAAACACCTTCAGCATGATAGAAACCAATTCCATAAGCCGGACCCAAAATCCACTGATCAAGTCACCAAATACTGCATATCGGTAAAGATAACTAGTCTGGCTTATCGGTACCAGTAAATACCAAAAGCGATAACAGCCAAAGCACCAAATCATGAACCAACAAAATATATCAAACATGTAACCATCTAAAATAAGCATCCAAAACCGATTCTAGAGATCTGATCATATCGGATCAGAATCATAGTTGAAACCAAGAAGATCACCAAGACTAACCAGGATAGTCTTCAACCGAGATAGAGTGTTGACATCAATGACAATACTTAACCAAATCCATCATATTGCCAACATTTACATTATTAAACAAGCAGCCATGGACCACATAACTAGAACCCCATAAAAGATATTTACTTTAGTAAATGGCAGCCATAGAAAATGTAACTTAAAACCCCATATAAATATCAGTTGGAGACAGATGACACCAGTGATTGTATAACTGAAAACCCCAATGACAATATAACTTAAAACCCCAAAGTAAATAAAATGTGGGGAATACCTATATGAAAATGGATTTTTCTTCTCTTAATTGACTGCTCCTCCACAACCTTCTTTGAAGCAACGTAATGAAATGAATTTGAATGGATGTCCTCGCTATTTGAATTGTTTGCATTAAATGTGTCCTATTCTTTGGATTGTGTTTTTACTTATGGATTCTATGATTTCAAATTAGCCATAAAGGGATGAATTGATTGGGTTGATCGATTGCTTGTAGTATGTTGTTGTGTTTAAGATTGTTTCTTGTCAATTTAATAGGTTCAATGGTGGTCTTACATCTTGTCATTGTTAGTTGCAGGGGGAAGTGGGTGGAAGTGCCTATTACGTGTATGCTTCGATATGTTCAATGGAACATAATGTTCTATTTTTGGTTTGATAAGTGATGTGAATGTGGATCTGCATGACTACTGTTGGATCTAATTGGTACTTGTGATGGGATGGAATGTCTTATAAAGGGATGATGTGAATTCACTTAGCTTTTTGTACAAGTTAAAAGGTTGGGCAACTAAGGCTCATTTGTCTGCACAATTGTACTCTTTTTTTACTCATGTGGGGGTTTTTATTTTAAAGTTGTGATTATTTGCATATCACATCTGATGTAGTATGGGTTTTGACAGTTTTTAATTGAATAATAGATGTATATACTTAATTTTGACAAATATATGCATATTATAGAACAATTTTTATATGTACGTTGTCTGGTCCATTTAATCCCTGATTTTGGCTATTTTTATGACATGGGTTGACAACTTGACTACTCAATTGTGGGGGCCCATAAACATCCACACATATCACCACTATTGGATCTTGCTCCAGTTATGACCCCTCTCTCCTAACATGACAATAGGAATATGCTAGGCATCTAAAGCAAATGATTGGTGATCCCTTAACCAAGCCCTACTAACAAGCCAAGAAAAGTCTTTGTGAAAATGTGATGAAGGTAATTAGGAGTGAGAATACAAGGAGGTAAAATTCATGTAATAAGATCGTTGTAGTAGCTCTAACAACTCAAGGTTATTAGAGTTAGTAGAGCTTATATAATTATGTCATACTTTTTCATGTTGTGAAATAATGTTTGCGAGATTGTAAACATTTGTGAAGCACTAAAGGATGGGATAAACCTAAATTTTGATTCACTTTAGACAAATATTACAAAGGCTAATTATTCATGTCCCATGATCCAAAGAATGGTCACAAAATCATTATGAGTTTTTAAGAAAGGTAATAGAATCCATAAGGAAATATTATATTTTTCCAAAAAAATCATTCTAATGATGCTAATCATGCCCTTCTTACAATGAAGGGAAAGGACAGATTAAAAAATGCAAGAGAAGTCAAACTAGTGTCTCTATTGAAAATAGGATTCATATTTGAGTTTTATATAATAACAAAATTAGTCATTTCATATACCCTCAAGAAAAGAGTGTTAAAAGGACAAGGTGGAGATGAATGTGATAGTGAAATTTGATAACGAGGATACAAAATCCAAGGTCTAACTCCAAATTTGGTATTACCCACAATAAGAAAGAATAACTAAGGTGGTCACATAGGGAAAAGACCCAAGGTCAAGGACAAAAAAGTATTGCAAGGTCAAAATAAGAGAGAAATCAATATGTGGCAAAAGCAAAGCATATCATAAGTAGTAAGAACTAGTAGAAAGAACCTATGTGATCAAAATATAGCAATAAACAAAAACACAACACTATGAAATTGAGTAGAGCCTTGCTAATAAGTAGATATAGGCATTGTTCGAACATGATATGGAAAAGAAACTACGCCCAAGAAAACAAAGAATGAAAGCAAGAAGAGATGATAAGGAATCACTCAACCCAAGCCCACAAACCAAATGGTTAAAATGGTAATTATCAATCATTATTGAGGGAAACTACATCAATATAGGAACCAAAGGTGAACAATTGAAGAGACAACAAAATTGTAACTATCCTAGGATAAAAGGAAGAAAATAAAATTGGATATCTAATAGGACCTCTAAGAAGGATGTTGAGAATCATCAACCTAGTGCAATAAAGGGTAAGGGGTTAGGAAAGGACATGTCATCTCAAATAATATGAAAAAAAAGGAAACCTAACCTCCAAAGTAATTGTTGGGACTATACTAATGATGGTGATGCCCGATTGGAAACATTACTCATGTGACTATGACCGTGATGACCATGATACTCAAACGGCCAGAATATGGTGCTAGAATATTAGTGGGGAAGCACTTCATACCACCATGAGCACATATCCTTGGCACCAAAAATACTAACTAGGTTGGAGGATTCTTAAAGGAAAAGGTGCTTGAAAGAGTGAAAAGCATCTCCTACCCTTATTAGTGTGATTGTCTTAGTGCCCAATCATCATCTAAGGACGTGAACTATTAGGGAGAAAGCCTTAACACCCAAATATTATAAATATCAAGGGCTCTAATAGTGGGCCTCACATTGATGGGGCATCAATGTTAAGGAAAGAGTCTAACAAGATAGCTACAAAGTGACATATGTAAAGTATCATGATTATATTCATCCTAAGGACCATGCTTTGAATAAAAGAGGGTGGGAGTATAAATTCATAATAAGTAGACTTCACATAAAAGAAAAGGTTCAAAGGTGAGAGAAAAGTCAGATTTCATGGATAGTGAGATCTAATTACCATCACTTGAATAGTCCTCCCAAATTTTATGGAAAACCATAAAATATTCTCTCTCAATATGACCATTGTTATGAGAAAGTTGCACCTTGTCAAGGATTGTTGTTAGTTGAGAGGAGATAAAATCTCCTGAAGTGTTGTCAAGTAATAGCCTTTTGTTAGGGAAAAGAAGAGATAAGAGAACTCAAGACTATTAGAGTTGCTTCATGTTCTATTAAGATTATGGATCTCCAAAGCTTGAATGTGATCACTATATCATACAAGAGAGTTGATATCTCAATGAGGATTTTGTTGGCATGATGATGATTTTTGTATTGGGTGACTTTATGTGTTGTCATTGATGGCACACATATGTTTGGATTGTCTTGTACTACTATTAAGTCTTTGTATTGTAAATCGGTATCATATGTATTAAGATGTCTAATCGATATGAAAGTATCTAAACCGGTATATGTAGACAACCAATATATGCAGTTAAGACAATCAGTTTTGGTTAATTCCAATGTCACCAGTTTCAAGATGCAGCGGAGAGAGGCAAGGAAGCAAATGGAGATAATCAATCTATGAGTTGGATGTGGTTAACACTCAACCGGTATTCATGTTCCAACCGGTTTCACAAATTGTGTGATGAGTTATCATCGGTCGTGATGTGTTACCACCAGCTGACATTTTTGGTGGTGATTTTTTATGTGTTAAGGAAGATTGTCCAGATTCATTGAACCTAGGAAATTGTGTTAAGGTTCTTGAGATGACATGAAATATAATGTCTATAAAAAGACATTGTGATGAGTTATTTTTATATACAAGATACGAGTTGTGTTATGAGTTGGAGTTGATGCGATTTGTTGAAGGAGTTGTAGAGAATGTTAGTGATGCAGTAATGAGTGAGCAGAAAAGGATCTACATAAGCAGAATGTGTTATTCCTAGATCATACCACCTGTTGTTTTCTAATCACTACAATAGTTAAATCCCCTAACCGAGTAAGCTCTAACAATCTTCATTGTAGAAATCCTCTAAAAAGGTGATTCATTAACTTGGATCTAAATCCTCCACTGAGGTTACCTTTAACCAGGTATAGCTCGTAACAAGGCTTGGGATCTTTAATAGGATCTGCTCCTAATAGAGCACTTTGTAGACCTTAACCGATTAGTTAACTATTTCTGCAAATAGTTAACTTGTGAGTTCCATCTCACTGTGGTTTTTCCTAGTTGGTTTTTCCACGTATAAATACTTGTGTTATGGTGAATGCTTTACTTATTGTGAATGCTTTTATAAAACTTTGGATTGCATGCAAATTCTTAAGTAAACTGGTTAATTATTTTTACCGTTTGGGATTAAAGTGTTATTGTTTTTGCTATCACTTAATCACCCCCCCCCTCAGTGCTTTATAAGTCTATCAATTGGTATCAGAGCCTAACTTCCTTAAGGCTTAATCGCTTGGAAGGAAACCCTAAAGCCATTATGGGGGAGATGAGTTATAGAGAGATGGATAGAGTACTTGATGCAACTACAGATGAGCTTGAAACCCTGAGAGGTAGATTCAAAGCTTCACAAGTAAAGAGGAGAGAACTGACTGAGAAATTATTGGAGATCTCTGACAACAGCTCTTCAGATCAGGCCAACATTGATGCACTGGCTGAAGAAGTGGAGAAACTGAATGGTGAAAAACTTAACCTAAGGAGAGAACTTGAAGCCCTTACAACCCATATGAGTCAAGAACTTGAAACAAGGAGGGCAGCTGAAGACCTGATCAAAGAGAAAGATCATGAGATCTCTAAGATCAAGTAGGAGAATGCATCTTTGCATGAACATTGGCTTGAGGAGAAAGAATAAAAAGAAGCATTGTAGTTAGATCTTGAGTTGGCAATGTCTCTTAGGGAGACTCTTACGAAGCATAATGAAGATCTTGCCAAAGAGCTTACTGAGGCTAATGGGAAGCTTGACAAATTCAACAAGAGCTTCTTTATGCTAGATGAACAGATCCAATCTCAGAGGATGAAAGGTGACACATCTGGATTAGGATTCAATACATTTGAGAAAGGTGAGTCTTCTAAAACAAAGGATATGTAATGCCCGCCAAAATACCCTAGAGAAATTAAACAATAATATACAATAGAGATAAAAAAAATTAAATTATCATCTAATAACAACTAATGCAACACATAACATCTCCATCTATTTACATACGTTCATCAATTAACCAATATGAACATATATCATTACTCATTTCATGAATTAATGCAAGTAGAAATAACACATCATTAATCTTTCCCTAGGGTACTTAGCATCATTACTTAAATTCATTTCTACAATAGCATACTATGCATGTGATAGGCATATTTTGCCTTCATTAATGCATCATAATCTAATTATCTACTCATGAGATATGAAACCTACAACATTACTTACTTCCCATGATATGAATAATTTTATTTCTACCAATGCATCTATATGAAACATCCATGTTTACTAAGTCCATTCAACATCTTATAACATATTCATTTATTACTCCATGAGCATTCATCTTTCAAGATGATTTAACATTCTAAATAGCCTCTAATCATTCCATAAGATAATACAACTGATCCATAATGCAATTCCATTCTATTCCAACTACAATTCATCTACAAATATAAGTACATTAAATACATCATGAGCATAGCTCTTCCTACTAGAAGATTTTGTCTATGATATACAAAAGTATTACATTACATACATTTTGTCTTATCCATTACATAAATCTACTACAAGATACATCCATAGTACACCATGAAGAATAATCCACATCCATGCAAGAAGAATCCAAAAGAACATCCCAATGGCTAAAAAGCACCAACCTCCCGACCATGTGGAACCAAAGGAACCACCCCCCGTGCTAGGAGCTGACACAAGGTCCCAACACATACTCTAAACCTAAGATGGCACCTATAACCAAGGAGACTAACCACACAAGGACTCTCAAGAAAGAACTTACACAAACTCCCAGAGGCATAAAACTCATCAAAATATAAATGCATCCAATAAGCATAATCATAAATCACAAAGGGGAAACACATGTAGGAGTGGAGTGTCATCACATGCCATCCTCATAACACAATAACATAATATCACAAGGCACTAGCCTAATAGACATGTGGAGCCATCTCAACCTATGAGAGACTAAGGGAGATTAGCTTACCGTCTTCATGACCTTCTCATGCTTATCCTAAAACATCCTCCCTAGGACTAAGTCATGAGGCACAAATCAATTTATCATCTTACTAATTAATCTAGCTACCCAACCCATCAATTATTAGGTTATCACTTATTTACAAATCAAAGAAAACTCCAATGTGCCCTGGTGGTCTAGACTTCATGCATCCTTACAAGGAACCTCATACAAGCCTATCTCTCATGACCCCGGTCATCACAAGGAAGCCCACTCCCCTCCTAACATGGTCTCAAACATGACAACACAAGAGGCTCTAGAATCATAATTAGATCTGAGAACATACATAAATCTGAAATCATAAATATTCCATATGCAAACAACAATCTCATCTCATAATCATGAAACATGTGAAAGTTAACATCATGAAAACCAAAAATAAATGAGCCTCTTGGCCAAATAAACATATCAAGGCCATAAGAAGTGCCATCAAATCTGAAATGAATCATCAAATAATCTCAGCAAGGCCTATCCACTTGCTGGCGCATAATCACAAGAATCTCAATCTCTCTCTTGGCGCATCAACAAGAGAGGAAGCACAAACAACTCAAATAGAGTAAAATTCATACAAAACTCAAAAATAAATCATATGAAGACATTACCAATCATAAATCAACATTAGACAACATCATAAATGCCCTCAAAAAGCCTCTGGTACGGCCCCAAATCCAACTGACATCAAACAAACTTCAAACTAGGAAAAAAACCCTAAAAATACACATAATGGTGCATACGACTGAAATCTTAGTGCATCTAGGTGATCTCTTAGCACGTAGGGTGATTACCTTAGCGCATCTAGTCATTCCTTTAGCGTATAGAAAAAAAAGTGTAAATTTTGACAGAAAACTGCTTAAGTGCTGAATCAAACCTGTTTGAAATATAATCAACCAAATATGGTGTATTTATACTCATTGGAATCGGCACAAAATGAACTTTAAGAATATGTGAACAAAATAAAATAATAAAATTCACCCAGGGAACTCAAATTGAAAACATAATGCAAACTTTTGGAGGAAGAAAATCTCCAGAACTGTCAAAACTGAGGCAATACTCAACAACCTTGAATCTAAAACATAGAAAGCATAGTATATAACTCAAATACATTTAAAAAGACATTCCACATAAAAAATAACTTCCATACACAAGAGGATGAGTGAAATAGAAATCTATTAAAATAATTCATACAAGACATATACAAAATCTGTAAGATATTCCTCATGTCGAACATTCACGGCAATGCATAGAAAGCATTATTTATAGAACTATAAACCAAGCAAAGAATCTAAAATCTCATGGCTACACATTCCAAATCTAGGAAGACTAAAGAGAATGCATAAACCAATTTTTTTTTCTTTTTTTTTTTAAAACCAAATCAAACACGAAGCATACAAGTTTTCAAAACTTTGAAAGCAAAACAAGAAACCAATGGAGAGGCCTCCAACCTACAACCTGTGTGATGGTTTGTAGTTGAAGAAGAGTTCCCACGAGCCAAACCCGAGATCCAACCAAACTCCAGCCAAAAAACAAGAATGCAGAAATCCCCCAAAACCAAGGAAGAAAATGTTGGAGAAATTCCCAAAGAATAACCAACCCAACCGAAAAACCTCACGGGAATGAAAAATAATAATAAGCAACAACAACGCTTATCAAATATTAAAATAATCATATAATCAATAAATGTTAATTATCAAATAAATATAAATATCAAATAATTAAATAAATTAATCATTAAATAATTTATTACTTCCAATATTAAATATTAATTAATATTTAGACTATAATCAATAACCAATCATTAATTTAATAATCTTTACAAAATTATTAATTAATTAAATACTATAATTCTAAAAATCATAAATCAAATAATCAAAAGCTCAAATAGCGTAAATCAAATAATTAAAAATAAATAATTCTAATTATCAAATCTCTCAACAAATAGCCAAATAATCCAAGGCCACATAAATAACCACGCGACAATAAAATCAACCACAACATAAATAATCCTCATACCAAAAGAGTCAATCAATACTAACATACTCCAAAAATTGAAAGAGCCAAGCTAACAACTAACATGACCAATTGTGCCTAATGACAACTTAAACCTAGAGTATGTGAAGGGAAACTCATGCCATCTCCTAACCACATAACCCATTGGAACTAAAGACACACTCAAACCTATGAAGCCAGGTGGAGTCGATGTTTGGTACCTGCAAAATCCTGCAACCACAAAATGATAATACAACATATGCATATACATATATAGAACAAGCAAGTGATAGAGAATCGCGACAACACATCTCACTCGCAATGAGTGATGTGGAATCATCTATATCACGAAGACAATCAGACAATAGTCTGACACATCTCATAAAAAACTCATCATATGTAAACATAAAGTAGGGTTAGCGTAATCATAATCATCATCAAAACCATGATAAATCTAATTTATAAATAATCCATCACATAGTGAGCATATAAAATCCATCGAGTACATATATCATCAAATCACATGATCAATCATGATAGTACCAACATCCATATAGATAAATCAAAATAGCATATGTCCAATATTGTCTAACATCATCCAAATCATCAAAATATAGTCTAGATAAGTCTATCAAGCATAATATAAAAGTCAACTCTAGTCAAAATAAGTCAAATCAAGAGTGGACACTACAGGGTACTTCATCTAAAGACAAACCAATATCTAAAGGCATGAAATCAAGTGAGAAGAAATTTAAACCAGTTTGTTTTAACTGTCACAAACTTGGACATACTGCTAATGTTTGTACAAGCAAATATAATGAGAACACAGGCTATAATACTAATACTAGATATGTGTCTAGAAGATTTGAAGGTCATTGTTACACATGCAACATGTATGGACATAGATTGGTTGAATGTAGATATGGAGTGAACAACCCATCACCTCACATGAATTCAAGACCTATCGGTGACTGGAGAAGGACTTGTGACAACTGGAGAAACATGAACTGGCAAAAACCTTTTGTCAACCGGTTTAGTCCCTATGAGATGGAGAAGGTAACAAATGTGATTTGCACAATTTGGAATAACTATGGACATGTGGCTATGAACTGCAGAAGAAGAATTGGAAAAGGTAATGTAGGACCTTAGAGAGCATCTGGGATGGCCTGCTATCAATGTCACAAACCAGGACACATTGCCAAGCTTTGCAGAACTAAGAAGAACCAACCGGTAAATCACTCTGAAGATCAAAAAGGAAATCAGAAGGTTGATGTTGAAGAAACTAGAGCGGAGATGAATAGAATTTGGAAGAAGAAAAGTGAGGAAAAGCCATCGGAAGAATCAAATCCTTCACCCAGTGTGGAGAATGCTACACCGGTAAACTAAGCTTTTCAACAAGCCTAAGGAGAGCATATCAGTGAATCTATTTCCGGACCCCTTGAAGAGTGTATAGTAAGTAATTGCGGCATTTTGAATTGGGCTATGAGAATTTTTCATATTATTATCTATCAGTTTTCTAAAGGATTACCAACCAGTTAGTAGACCTACTGGTATAGGCGAGTTTGTTATGTGGTAATTAGGGTTTGTTACCCTATCGGTAATGTAATTAATGCAGCGGGTAAGTCAATAAAAGAAAGTTTTACTAAGTCATTTTTACCCTATTTGCATTCGAAGATGAATTTTTTGATCACTTGCAGAGCGAAACAGAGCATTGTTAATAGATTGAGAATGGATTTGAAATACAGACTGAAAAGTTGAATCAGATTTGAAGCTAAAGAAAGGTGAATCAGGTGTGCAAACGAGAGAGCAACCAAAAACCCTACCAATGCGAAGGGAACAAGGTAATTTTGTCAATCTCTCTCTTGAATCAAGATTATTTAGAATGGCATCATCGTCTACACCAACAGAGAGTCTTTTTATAACCATTGAAGTTATGGAGTCAATGGGAACGGATAAAATAGAGTATTATAATGCTTTATCTCAAGTACCACAAGGTGTTTTGATCAAAGGTGATTTGACAAGTTATATGGATTGCAAAATTGGGGATCTAGGGTCATTGGCAATCTATTCTAAGCTTAAATCTCTGTGTGACAAGAGTGGGAAGATCAAACCTGAATATATTAGGGTTTATGAAAAGGGTTTTCATAATGCAGTCTATTTTCTTGAAGATTTTGAGGAAGAACATGTCAGGATTATCCTCAGTCGTGTACATGGAGGGAACATGTATCTTGATAGGTCTCACACTATCGCAAAGGATGCTATTCATGCAGTAATAGGTTTCTGCCAAACCGGTGAAGTACCTAAGTTAAGGAAAATCTCGAAGGAGACTATAATTGAGTTGACAAAGACCACTGTTAATGGTCATGCTATATCTGTCAATAACATTGCAGATGAAGGAGTCAAGTTTGCAACAATGGTTATGAGCTACCGGATATTTCATTCCAACCAGATGAGCAGTGTACCATCTGTTGTCGTGCATGCTACCTATAGAATGATGAAAGAAGATGTAGATTATGATTTGTGTGAGATGATGAGAAGTCAACTGATGTTGAATCTAGAATCAATAAAGAAGGACAACAATCAAAAGTTTAAATATGGACAACTTTTGATTGGTCTATTTTTCTACTTTCAGAATTTTATTCCAGGAATTGGTGATATACAATGGTCTAAGGATACACCTGTTACAACCCAAATTAAGAATAGCATAAAGGTTGTGAAGAACACTTTCCCAATTACAATGAACAGGTATTTCAATGAATTCTGGAAGAAGATGAGCATGAGACTAAAGATGAAGTGGTGAGACACTTTGAAAAAGACATTTGTTTCACTTTGACCACTAACTTCTACCTTATGGAGGCTATTGAACCGAGAGAAGATGAAATGGAGGAAATGAGCTATGAAGTCGGTTATGACTTACTGATTGGTTATGCCAACAACCTCTTGGCATCACCTAAGGATACTTACTAAGAAGAAAAGACTGGGCACTTATCAAGAAAGGATTGCATCGGCATAGCCTAGTAGTGTGAAAGGGAAAAAGAAAAAATATGAGCAAGTAGCTTATGTGTCTACCGGTACAAGAATAACAAGGAGTATTCAAATCAAGAAGGAATCGGTACATAAGGTATATGCAAAGAAGCAGCCTATCACAAGGAAAAGAGGCAGACATCTCATCCTTCAAGATGAATCCGAGGAAACTGAAACTGAAGAAGAATCAAAGAAGATGAAGGTAACTAGTAAGAAGTCTAAACCAGTAGGAGAAATTCCCAAACAAAGTACTCCTATTGATGTTGCGTCATTCAAACCAATGAGTGATTTTGAAAGGACTCTAAAAACATTAAGGAGAAAGCAGTTTGATAATGTAAAAGAATATTTTGATTCCTTTGATGAAGGTCAGAAACAAGAAGTGGTTCAAGAGGTAATCATTTACCTATGTCAAAATAACCAGATACCACAAGATATTCAAAGGAGCATTTCTGATTCTTTATTTTTAATTCTTGAAAATAAATGGAAGTTGATTATTGATCAGAAACAAGACATGATTGATAGAATTTTTGCTCAATATTTTTCTGAATAGTCTCGAGAAGAGTTATTAGCAATGCTTGCTAAATATAAAGGACAATTTAATACAAGATCATGGAGAATGAAACTATTGGCAGGAAAAATTCAGGAAGTTGAAGATGATACTCATCGGGCAGCGAAAGCTATTCAAGGAATGAATGATCAGTTAAAGTACTATAAAAATATACCCGATTAGACTGAGACTGGAGCTCCACCAGAGCTGGATGTTGAAGAAATAATTACACCGGATGTAGTCTACCCTATCAAGAGTATGGATGACACAAGTTCTCCACCGGTCATATTCTTTGTGGATGAAAATGAAGAAATTTGGGATATTGTTGATACAACTGATAATGACTTTGAATCGGATAAGGAAACAGAACAACAACCGGATATTGTTGAGAAACAAATAGAAGAGGAATCATTGGTTACTGAACCGAGTGTGGATATACAACCTCCACCAGAAAAAGAACAGAATGTTGAAAGTCAACTGCCACCAGTCACTACAACCACACAGGAGGAACAAACAGAGATAAGAAAAGAGGAACTGAAGAAGAAGGTAGAAGAGAAAAAGGATGAAGAGAAGAAAGCAAAGGAGAAGAAGAAAACTGATGATGATGATGATGATGACTCAATCAACATAAAAGGTCCTGTAGATGTGGATAATTTGAGTGCATTTGAACTGATGGAGATTGCTACTATTATGCAATCCTAAGCTCAAAAGAAGAGGTTGAAAGAGAAAAGAAAAGAAGCAGAGACTATACAGATTGTTGTTGACATTTGGTCAAGTCTCCTACCGGAGACTGATATTGGTAATTTGTCTACCCCTATTGCTAAGCTTGGATAGTTAGTTGTTGATGCCCATGAACAACTAAAATCACTTGAAGAGGCAGGTCATGCCGTAGTAGCAAAAGATTACAGGAAGAAGAGGGGAGAGCAATTAATTTCAGAAATTGATAAAGGCAAGATTGCTTTATCAGTGAATAAAGATCTTTTGAGAACTGGTATAGAAACTAGAGGTAAAATTTTGGCTAATATATCTAAAGTTTCATTATTCTATTCTGATTTGAAGAAGAAGAGAGAAGATACAAAAAAGGAACTTGAGCAGATAAGTGATGCATATATACCAGTACAGGATTCTGCTTTAAATTTTGGCAAATCGGTCGATGCCTTACAACATCTATTGGAAGTTTAAGATTTTGAATAGGTGAAGTGGATCAGATCCTTGAAGGAACTGAAGAACCAGTTGATTCCAAAAGTTGAAATCCTACACAGGGCATACAAGGATTCTGAAGCAGTTTTGGCAACCCCGAAAATGAGCACTGTTGATGCAATGGAAGAATTTGTTGCACAAATTTTGACAAATGTTGAGATCATTGAGACACTATTAGAACATGGGATAATGATCTTGCACAGTTGAAGATTCATTTCAGTGATATTTTCTCAAGAATTGCCTTGTAAAGACTTTAAAAACTCTTATATTTATATAAATATGCAGTTTTTTATGACAAATTTTGAAGTAATGTTTGTTTTTTACTTTTCAATTTGGCATTGTTGTCAAAGGGGGAGTAGAAATATGTATGTGATGTGAAAATTGTGTATGTATTGTTAAGGGGGAGTTTGTACATTTTTGTAAGCACACTTAGTTATCAACAGACAAAAATTTTCTAAGTGTTGTCATCAATGCCAAAGGGGGAGATTGTTGGCATGATGATGATTTTTGTATTTGATGACTTTATGTGGTGTCATTAATGGCACACATATGTTTTGATTGTCTTAGTTAGGTCAAACTGGTACTACTATTAAGTCTTTGTATTGTAAACTGGTATCATATGTATTAAGATGTCTAACCGGTATGAAGGTGTCTAAATTGGTATATGTAGACAACCGATATATGCAGTTAAGACAATTGGTTTTGGTTAATTCCACTGTCACCAGTTTTGAGATGCAGCGGAGAGTGACAAGGAGGCAAATGGAGACAATCAGTCTGTGAGTTGGATGCGGTTAACACTCAACCGATATCGGTGTTCCAACCGGTTTCACAAATTGTGTGATGAGTTATCACCGGTCGTGATGTGTTACCACTAGCCAACATTTATGGTGGTGATTTATGATGTGTTAAGGAAGATTGTCCAGATTCACTAAACCTAGGAAATTGTGTTGAGGTTCTTAAGCCGACATGAAATCTAATGTCTATAAAAAGACGTTGTGATAAGTTGTTTTTATATGCATGATACGAGTTGTGTTATGAGTTAGAGTTGATGTGATTTGTTGAAGGAGTTGTAGAGAGTATGTCGGTGATGCAGTAATGAGTGAGCAGAAAAGGATCTACACAAGCAGAATGTGCTATTCCTAGATCATACCACCTGTTGTTTTCTAATCACTATAGCAGTTAAATCCCCTAACTAGGTAAGCTCTAACAAGCTTCATTGTAGAAATCCTCTAACAAGGTGATTCATTAACTTGGATCTAAATCCTCCACTGAGGTTACCTTTAACTAGGTATAACTCCTAACAAGGCTTGGGATCTTTAACAGGATCTACTCCTAACAGAGCACTTTGTAGACCTTAACCGATCAGTTACCTATTTTTGTAGATAGTTAACTTGTGAGTTCCATCTCATTGTGGTTTTTCCTAGTTGAGTTTTCCATGTATAAATACTTGTGTTATGGTGAATGCTTTACTTGTTGTGAATGATTTTATAACACTTTGGATTGCATGCAAAGTCTTTTGTTTTACCAGTCTGGAATTAAAGTGTTATTGTTTTTGCTATCACGAATTCAACCCCCCCCCCCCTCTTCGTGCTTTATAAGTCTATCAAATTCTTTGGCACCTAGGAGGTGAAAAATCTTTATAGGATTAAATACAATATCTAGAAGTTAGCTATTTATGCCCCACAACTTTTAGGTGGAGATAGATCCTTATAGATTCTAGGAGATGGCATTTTGTGATCCTCAAGGCAAGTTGCATGTATGATTTGTATAGGGAAACTCTTTTGTGATACTTTGCATGTTTCTTATTGTAGGCACAAAGGATGTTCTTCCTAAAATAGAATGGGTAGTAGAGTTCAAATGTAGTGTCCCCTTCGGGGACATATACCTAACTTTTGCCCAAAAATAATAAGTCAAACAATACAATTTATTTACAAAGAGTATTCTATAACTAAATTACATAATTACAATTAAACCTAGAGAAAATTGTAATTAATCAACATTAAACATTATGATCATGAATAATCCCTATTGAAAAAAAAACATCCTAAATGCGTTTGGATTCATTCCATACCATTTTTTAATGGCCAACCATATTAGGAATTCAAGAAAGCATGATATGGTGCTAGGAGACTGTCCTTCTCAATTAAGCCTAAGGTCATGGAATGAGCCTCTAACTCATTTGACCCCTTGGCCCAACAAACCAACTTGAGGTGGTCTACTTAATGAGGGAATCAATATTGGTGCATCTCCTTATCACACGTTTCACACTGATCCAAGATATGATTGCTTGTTGGAAATCAATTAAATATTTACTAATATTTATTTTAAATGGATTGTCAATTTAATGCAATAAATGAATCAAGCTTCTTAACAAATTTATAAACAAATAAATAAATAATGCATCCACCCATATGACATACCATTTACTTTCCAAATAGATTGTTGCACTTTTCTAAGATAATCTCCAAAATCACAATTCTCATTCGATTTCCATTTGATTCTTTGATTTCACTTGATTGATGGATTGTTGTAGAATGATTGATATATATTTGATGATTGATTGATTGATTGAATCAATTTATTTGATTGTATGATTTGAGGTATTGTGATTAATGATGTAATGAATGATGGCTCGACCCACTAGCGAATGAGGATTGAATGAATATTGATTTGATAGAATGATTTTGTGATTGATGGCTTACTTCATTTGATGATTGGTTATTTCTTTTGTGAATTCATGAGTGATGACTGATAAGTGATCCTTGAATGCTTGGAATGATTTATACTTTATTGGTGAAAGGGTCACCACCTTTCATAAGTATTGAGTCACCATCCTCCATTGTTGTCTTTTGAGAATAATAAATATTTTCCAAATTGATCTCTCCTCCATCTCCTCAAATAAAATTTTCTCCCCTTTATCTCCTCCATCTCCTCAAATGATTGTGGCACCACTAGCTAATATTTCTAGGCTAGTGGCGAGGGATTTACGATGCTCAAGTTTAGATGTTTTCAATTTATTAATCAGTCTATTTATTTTAGAAGTGTTTTGCCCTAATTGATTAATCAATTGCTCCTATGTTTCAGGTGTGTGGTCAAAAGGAGGAATTGGGGTTGTATCTTGTGGGTTTTCAGGAGGTGCATTTTGTTGTTCTTGTTGTGGATTATCAGAATCTAGTTTTTAAAACAAAAAATAAAAATACCTAATCAAAATTAACGAAATTAAATTCAAAACATAAAATAAATTGAATAAACAGGAAAGAAAGACAAAAATTAAGAAAAACTAACCTTGATCCATAGCATCTGGAGGAGAAATGAGGCAGCCCGTTCGCGGTTTCGTGGAGGAAATGGGGAAAAAAATATGGTGGTCATGGGAAAACAAGACCCAGTTTTTTTTTTTTAAACATTTTTTGATAGGTACCACGTACGTGGTTCTTTGGGGCTTATGACTGTGTGTGTGCTCAATTTCCTAAAAGTTGCACATACGCACTCACTTTCCTAAAAGTAGCGCATATGCGCTACCTTTTTTAGGCTTGGGAACAACGGATCTAAGCGTGTACGGGGTTTCAAATTTTATAACCGCATACGCACTGCTTGTTTTTTCATGTTTTTTTTGGGTGGTGTCCACTTTTCTGGTTACCATCTTTGTGCACATACCCTATGGTATCTCAGATTTCTATCATGTTGACATGGCTATTAGTTTGGTTTGGGTATGTATATTGCATTGGTTGGTCTACAAGTTGTGCAGTCTTGTGAGCTGTCTTTGCTTATAGGATTGCACCTATGACTTGGATATGGGTTGTCTATGCCCATAGATCTTTTATTGTTTATGCATATTTAGATTTGGTGGCTTGTCTTAGTCATTGGTTCGTTGATTTATTATCATGTTGAGGAGGAGAGATGTTATTACCAGGTACAATCATGATGGGGGGCCTACATGGTTGAATATGTGATGCTGATAGGTTGGACACGTTGAGTTAGATGCTTGTTTCATGGATGTGATCATGACGCCATGGTTGTTCCTTATGTGTAGGGACTTTGGTATGACATGGTTGGATTTATAGATACTTTTATTGATGATGATTTGTTTTGAATTCCTGATTGGTTATGGTAGTATGTCTTCTTGTTTGAGGATCATGGTTACTTTGACTTTTGGGAGCTCATGATTTGCACATTGAGTTCTTTGATTGTTAGATGGATTTGGTTGATTCTCATATTAGAGGATAGTTTTATCATGATGTCATGGATAGATTTTTGACACACTTTCAATGGGAGCTTTTGATAGTGATGATGTGGTGGTGTAGAATTGGTTCCTGATTGTTTGTTGGTGGTTTTGTATCTTCTTGAGATGGAGTTCATGGTTTACTTGATATTGTTGGCATTTCAGTTGTATGTATGTAGACCTAAATGATCTTCATTTAGGATATGGTTATCATGATGCTATGGAGAGATTTGTATCATGGTTCAGTGAGATCTTGTAGCAGTGATGTGTATTCAGCATTGGATGGTGGATGATCTTCTTAGTGTGCAGATGTTTGAAGGATGCCTTAGATCCTATTGTTGTAGAAGGACCTTTCACTTTTTTGGGTACACTTGTAGGAGATGGTGATCTTCATGATATTTGAGGATGTTGACATCTTGAGGGCTCAAGGAGTCCTAGGTTGAGGTGTGGTTTATGCTTTCATTTGACATTGTATCCTTGATTGATAGGATGGTTGATATTATGTCATTGTACACTCTTGATATGAATTTAGATTTATGGTATGTTACAATTATTTGATATGTTCATATGGAGCATGTTATCTCTTTGGAGGAGATGGTTAGATCATGTTGTCATGTTATGTTCCTGATTCTGGGGTTGGATCTTTGACATTGATCTTGGTAGTTCTCTTTGTATTGGGTACATGATCATTTGCTTGATTACTTCATGGTGGTGCTATGTTGTATTTGCAGTTTGGCATGGATTGATTGGTTACAGGTACTGATAACTCAATGATGAACCACTAGTACCAAACCGATACTGAGAGGGGGGGTGAATCAGTACCAACACAAATACAATCCAAAACTGGTTTGACAGCAAATATTCCAAATGACTGACAAACAGGGATACCAGTAAAATAGAGTGCAACTGGTAACATTTAGTACAACTCAATCAGTCATGAACCGGTCACTCAATAAGCTTTCCTCTTAGCTCAATACTACAATATCATTATATTCTCATGCATAAACAAGTAAACTTAACCATCAAATCTTCACAAGAGTGAGTTCTATATGTTTTATAGACAGGCATAAAACATAGAACCTTCATGTGCTTAATAGGTAAAACAAAGCATCACAAGACAAAAGCATTTCACATGACACATATTTTTTCACGTGGAAACCCAACTGGGAAAAACCATGGTGGGGATGAATACCCACAAGCTACTTTTTGAACTCTTTAGAAGTCTGCTCTATTAGGAGCCTTGTCCGGTTAAGGACATTACAATAGGTTTTGGTAGGAACTGATCCTTTTAGGGATCACCCGGTTAAGGGATACCTAGTTAAGGGTTAAACTCGGTAGGGTCACCTTGTTAGAGGATTTCAAGAACTCAGTAGCTGAAAGGATCACCTAAGCTCTCTAGCTTCTCAGAACTCATTAGCCTCGAGTTACCCGATTAAGGGATTTTAATCAAGCCGGTTAAGACCACCCGATTTAAGGGATTTTGAATCAAGTCAGTTAAGGCTACCCTGTTAGGGGATTTTACAACTATTGAAGTGGTTAGAGATCAATAGGTATTACAATGATCTATGAGCAACACTAAATGCTAATGCAGATCCGTTTAGGTTCCTCTTCACCTTCTGCACATTCACTTTGCAGATATCTCTTCTCTCCTCTGGTCTGGCAAGAATCACGTATCACTTCTCTTGGATACACACTCACAAATTTTGCCAACAACTTCAAAAAGAAACACAACATCGACCTTATAGGAAACATACAGGTCAGTAGCAAAAACCCTAAACCCTAAACCTGTTAGGTTAAGCAATTCAAATGGTTTGATCCTGACTGTTGAATCATACTGCATTAAATGCAACAATCTTGAATCGATCTCAAGACATTCTCCATCATCCATTATCCACTGATTCCATGGCGGCTGATAACCCTTTACGCATTATCACCATTTGATAGACTTTGCTCATTCCCGAGGTAGATAGGAATAGTCTTCTTCATGCAAGATCCTTCACGCGCATAGAGCTTATGTGGCAACATGATCTATCCTCCATCATACTGATAACTCATCACACAAAAATCACCAATTGAGTCACACAGACTTGAGGTACTCCAACCAGAAACCCTGAAGTGGAAGCTACCTACCAACTGGTAGTCATACAATGCTTCCATTTGTCGATTCCCATAACTACATGTCAGTTCACCTTGAACAAATATTCCGCTTCACTTTGGCATATAAACCAGTTCATACATATGCCAATTCCTCTCTCTTCACCTGTCACATGTGCCGGTTCACACCATGTCTCATATTGACAACAATGACAACATACAATATCATTATGTCTTCATGTCAGTTCATGTAATGCCAACAATCTCCCCCTTTGGCATTGATGGCAATATACAAGAGATATCTTCTCTGCTTCACATCTTCTCCCTATTTGTTGCAGATATCTTTTCGCTTCACTCCTCCCCCTTTGACAACAATGCCAAAGTGGAGGTACAGTCATCACTGTTTCATCATGTTGCTCCCCCTAAGGTCTAGCATCCTTCAACACACCAATCAACCAAAAATTTGTCTTTCTAGTACCTGACTGATGTGGAACAATCACTTTTAGTTCACCTCCTGAAGGGGCAATACCCCTAATTCACCTCTCAAATGCACAAATGTTGTCTTTGGGAGAGGCTTGGTGAATATGTCTGCTAACTGCTCCTTACTGGACACATGCTCCAGTGCAATCTCTTTATTCTGAACCTTTTCCCTCAAGAAATGATACTTAAGCTCAAAATGCTTGGTTCTAGAATGTAAAACCGTATTCTTTGATATATTGATAGCACTTATGTTATCACAGAATACACTTACTGGTTCAGATACAGGGATCTTGGAGCCCTCCAGTACATGCTTCATCCAGATTGTCTGAGTACAGTTCATGAAAGCTGCAACATACTCCACTTCTGCTATAGACTGAGAGATACAACTCTTCTTTTTACTCATCCATGAGACCAGTCTACCACCGAGAAAGAATGCACCACCGGTTGTGCTTTTTTGGTCATCCACATTGCCTGCCCAATCAGCATCTGTGAACACTTTCAGATTGAAATTATTGTTGTATGGGTACCATAATCCATAGTCAACTGTTCCCTTCAGATACCTAAGAATCCGCTTGACTGAAATCAAGTGAGATTCTCTTGGACTCTTTTGGAATCTTGCAGTAATGCCAACTGCATGTGCTATGCACTACATAATGCAACTTACCAATCATTGATTGGTATTCCTTCTCATCAACCAGTGCGGAATCATCCTCTTTTGTCATTTTGCAACTGGTCACCATCGGTGTACCAACCGGTTTGCTATCTTCCATGCCAAAAGTCTTCAACACCTCTTTGACATATTTGGACTAAGTGATGAAGATTCCATCTTCCATCTGCTGGATCTGCAGTCCAATGAAGAACTTAATCTCCCCCTATGAGTGACATCTCAAACTCTTTCTTCATCTCATCAGCAAACTCATGACTCATCTTGTCATCTCCACCAAAGATGATGTCATCAACAAAAACTTCACAAAATAGAATCTGATCTCCTTCAATCTTCAAGTAGATATTCCTATCTTCACTTGTTCTCTCAAATCCAATCTTCACAAGATGGGATTATAGGCACTCATACCATGCCCTAGGTGCTTGCTTTAGACCATATAATGCTTTATGTAGCCTACATACCATGTCACTGTCTTCAGATAGGGAAAACCCATCTGGTTGCTCAATATACACCTCCTCTTCAAGTACACCATTTAGGAATGCAAATTTTACATCCATTTGATATACCTTGAACCTCTTAAAAGCTGCATATGCAAGAAGCATACAAACTCCTTCCAATCTGGCTACAAGAGCAAAGGCTTCCCCATAGTCTTCACCTTATTCTTGAGCATATCCTTTGCATACCAGTCTAGCTTTATTCCTGATCACTATGCCATCCTCATTCAACTTATTTTTGAACACCCATTTGGTGCCAATGACATTTTTATGATTTGGTCTGGGTACCAAGGACCATGTACCATTTTTCTCTATCCAGTCAAGTTCTTCTTCCATTGCCTTGATCCAGTCTTCATCTTTATGAGCCTCTTTGAATGACTTAGGCTCAAATTCAGAAATCATACATGAGTTTTCTCTGATCTTTCTTCTAATAAGGATTCCTACATCCTTATCACCTATGATCTGCTTGGGATCATGATTCAACTTGACATGCCGAGGAATGGTCTTAACTGGTTCTTCTTGCTTTTCTTCTTTGTCCTCATCTTCATCAGTATCAGCATTCACCGGTTTAGGAACAATGTTAGTGGTACTCGGTTGACTAACAACCAGTTCATTTATAGCTTGCTCACTACCGATTTCCTTAGTCTTCTCAGAGGATTCATCAACTCTTACATTGATGCTTTCCATAATTCTCTGAGTCCTATTGTTGTAGCACTTGAAAGCTTTACTCTTGGTGGAATATCCTAGAAATATTCCCTCATCACATTTAGCTTCAAATTTGCCCTAATGTTCACTTCTCTTGATGTAACATTTGCTACCAAATACCTTAAAGTAGTTAACCATAGGTGTCTTACCGATCCAATACTCATAAGGAGTTTTGTCCTTACCCTTTTTGATGAATACTCGGTTCATAGTGTAGACTGCAGTGCTTACTGCTTCTCTCAAAAAGGTGTGAGCTACCTTTCCTTGGATCAACATGGTTCTAGTTGCTTCAACCACAGTTCGATTATTTCTCTTTGCTAGGCCATTCTGTTGTGGAGTCCGGGGGGTAGACAGTTGTCTCTTGATGCCAAATTCTTCACAATACTTGTTGAATTCACTAGAAGTGAATTCCCCTCCTTGATCAGTTCTGAGACATTTGATCCTTTTATTGCTTTCCTTCTCCACTAATGCTCTGAAACCTTTGAATTTCCCAAAATCTTTAGACTTGTCTTTCAAGAATGTGACCCACATCATTCTTGAGTAGTCATCAATGAGAATCATGAAGTACCTATCACCCTGCACACTTCTAGTTTTCATAGGACCACATAAATCAGTATGCACAAGATCAAGCAAGTTGTCAGCAATGAAAGATTTACCTTTAAAGGTTGAGGAAGACATTTTCCCCAATTGACATTCTCTACACAAGGTATTATTCGGTTTGCTCAGCACCGGTAACCCTCTAACTGCCTTGATCTTACTAGCCTTTACAATGTTATCAAAGTTTACATGGTAGAGTCTCCTATGCCATATCCAGCTATCATCAAGCTTAGCCATAAGACATGTACTTATATTTGCATTCAGATGAAATAAGTTGCCTTTAGTCTGCATGTCGGTGGCCACCAATTTACCATTTTTTCCCTTGATTCTACAAGCTCCATTCTTGAATTTCAGAGTGAGGCCACTGTCATTTAGCTAGGCAACACTTAGAAGGTTGTGTCTGAGACCATCAACCCAATACACATTGTCAACACTGCTCTTTCCATTCAAAGAGATGGACCCTCTACCTTTGACCATGCATGGTGCATCATTGCCAAAGCGAACCACACCACCATCATACTCCTCTAAGGATAGAAACTTGCTCCGGTCACAAGTCATATGGTGAGAACAGCCACTGTCAATGATCCACTCATTGGAATCATCAAACTGGGAGACAAGAGCCTTCTTGTCTGCCACATCTTCTTTTACAACAACAAACACAATGTCTTCATTCTCTTCATCTCTTGATTCCTCATCTATGACACCTTCATCAACTGCCATAAAACAATTTCTCCGGTTTCCTCCTTTGAATTTCTTGAACCTTTCCAGTTTATCCTTGTTGTCACTATTAGGACAGTTCATAGCAATATGTCCTATTCGGTTACAAGAAAAACATTTCAAAGGTAACTTACCTTTGTATTTACTAGTTCCTTTTGAGAATTTGCTGGCAAGAAATGCTTCAAATTGCATCAGAAACTCTTCATCCTTCATTTCTCTGCTCTGATTAGGTTCCCCACTAGTACTATCCTCTATTCCTTTTCTGGAAGGTATAGCAGAGGCTCTAAAAGCTGATTCTATCTTTTGAACACTACCATCAAAACTATTCAGCTCATAGGCTATCAACTTGGCTATGATGGAGTCCAAGGATGCCTTAGACTTGTCTATTGATCTCAGCTCCTGAATAGTAGCAACCCTTATTGCATAGACCAGCAACAGGGATCTCAGGACTTTGCTTACCACGGTGGAATCTTCTATTTTGCCACCTGCACTCTTTATTTCTCCAACAACTATTTTGATTCTTATTCCATACTGCTGAATGGTCTCTCCTTCAACCATTTGCATAACTTCCCTCTCAGGCTCTCTTCCTTAGCCTGTTTACATGCTCATCACCACCATAGATGTTTTCAAGAGCATCCCATACCTCTTTGGGATTTGCCTTGTCCTAAACATCAATAAACTCAATGTCAAATAGACTACTGATGAGGGCTTCCATGACTTGCCCATTTTCTTGTATCTCTATCTTTTGGTCATCAGTGAGAGTACCGGTTGGAACAACATATACATTTTCAACATAACTCTAGTGTTGAACACCCATGCTTTTGATGAATATCTTCATCCTGTCTTTCCATATACCAAAATTTTCCCTGTTAAACTTTGGACCTTCCCTCTTCATCATTTGACTAGGATCTTTTCCTCAAGCGGTTAAGCTTACAACACAAAGGACCTGGAGTGCTCTGATACCAATTGAAACTCAATGATGAACCACTAGTACCAAACTGGTACTGAGAGGGGGGGGTGAATCAGTACCAACACAAATACAGTCCAAAACTAGTTTGACAGCAAATATTCCAAATGACTGACAAACAGGGATACCAATAAAACAGAGTGCAACCGGTAACATTTAGTACAGCTCAATCAGTCATGAACCGGTCACTCAATAAGCTTTCCTCTTAGCTCAATACTACAGTATCATTATATTCTCATGCATAAACAAGTAAACTTAACCATCAGATCTTCACAACAGTGAGTTCTATATGTTTTATAGATAGGCATAAAACATAGAACCTTCATGTGCTTAACAGGTAAAATAAAGCATCACAAGACAAAAGCATTTCACATGACACACCTATTTTTTCACGTGGAAACCCAACTGGGAAAAACCACGGTGGGGATGAATACCCACAAGCTGCTTTTTGAACTCTTTAGAAGTCTTCTTTGTTAGGAGCCTTGTCCAGTTAAGGACATTACAATAGGTTCTGGTAGGAACCGATTCTGTTAGGGATCACCTAGTTAAGGGATACCCAGTTAAGGGTTAAACCTGGTAGGGTCACCTTGTTAGAGGATTTCAAGAACTCAATATCTGAAAGGATCTCCTAATCTCTCTAGCTTCTCAGAACTCATTAGCGTCAAGTTACCTGGTTAAGGGATTTTAATCAAGCCGATTAAGATCACCCAATTTAAGGGATTTTGAATCAAGCCAGTTAAGGCTACCCTGTTAGGGGATTTTACAATTGTTGAAGTGGTTAGAGATCAACAGGTATTACAATGATCTGTGAACAACACTAAATGATAATGCAGATCCGTTTAGGCTCCTCTTCACCTTCTGCACATTCACTTTGCAAATATCTCTTCTCTCCTCTGGTCTAGCAAGAATCATGTATCACTTCTCTAAGATACACACTCGCAACTTTTGCCAACAACTTCAGAAAGAAACACAACATCGACCTTATAGGAAACATATAGGTCGGTAGCAAAAACCCTAAACCCTAAACCTGTTAGGTTAAGCAATTCAAACGATTTGATCCTGACCGTTGAATCATACTACATTAAATGCAACAATCTTGAATTGATCTCAAGACATTCTCCATCATCCATTATCCACCGATTTCATGGCGGCTGATAACCCTCTATGCGTTATCACTGTTTGATAGACTTTGCTCATTCCTAAGGTAGATAGGAATAGTCTTCTTCATGCAAGATCCATCACGTGCACAGAGCTTACGTGGCAACACGATCTATCCTCCATCATACTGCTAACTCATCACACAAAGATCACCGATTGAGTCACATAGACTTGAGGTACTCCAACCAGAAACCCTAAAGTGGAAGCTACCTACCAACCAGTAGTCATACAATGCTTCCATGTGCCAGTTCCCATAACTACATGTCGGTTCCCATAACTACATGCCGGTTCACCTTTAACAAATATGTCGCTTCACTTTGGCATATAAACCGGTTCATACATATGCTGGTTCCTCTCTCTTCACCTATCACTTGTGTCGGTTCACACCATGTCTCATATTGACATCAATGACAACATACAATATCATTATGTCTTCATTCCAGTTCACATAATGCCAACAGGTACTCATGGATACTTGGAGACATGGGTGATGCTAATATTGTCTTGTGATTAGAGATATGTGTTAGAATGGTTGATGGTTTGAGCAAGAAATCCAAGGAGAATTCACTTAGTATGGACTTGAGAGGATATTGTTCTTAGTGTGAGTCATGATGATTTGGATATCTTGGATGAGCATTCTCATTCCCCACTCTTGGTCTACTTAGTGGTTTACTACTTGAGAGGTATCGCCCATTGTTTCCTTTCAGGTGGATTATATTTATGCTTATCTTTCATAGATATGGATCTTGAGCTATGGAGATGTTTAGTTCTAGAGGGTTCATTTGAGAGATGTTTGGCATTGATTATCTCCTTGTGCATTTGAGTTATTAATATGATGGTGGCAGTCATTGATATTAGTTTGGGAGATGGTTAATTGGGTGTATTCCCTAGGCTTGGGAATGGATATTTAGTTTGATCTTCTTGGTTTTGAGAGGCTTACATTCATGCTGAGTACATGTTATATATGTTGGTTTAGTCCAAGGGATTGAATGGTTTTGGGTATTGTGATGCTTTTCATTTGGGGTTTTATGGAGGAGATCATAATTGACATAGTTGAAATTTAGAGGTGTGTGTAGAAGGGCATACCACATGTTTTGATTTGCAGTGTTTCTCTCTTTGTTTTAGTTATCTTCTTGGATGTTCGTATTCACATTACATTAGATTTGAGGTTTTTTAGAACTATGTGCCGATTAGTTTGTATTCATGTTCTATCATGTGGGATATGACATGGTGGTTCCTTTATCTCTTTCTTTTGTTGATGTGGAGAATATGGGAGAATGTTGGAGACATCGTGTGAGAGTGGTACTTCCAGGTTATCGGTTTACATGATGTTCATATTGATGTGGATGTTCTTGATATTACATGGTTACACTTCTATGATATGTTGTTAGTGGATTCATTTATGATATTAACATTACCTATGCAGTGGGAGTTCCTTGGTGTACATACGTGGCAAGTATTACACGTGGGGCTTATGATTGCATGTCATAGGCCGCATATGTTGATGAGTTGTTATTCACTTGGTTTGTATGCCTTGGAGACATGTATAGTTTATGTGTTAGCACTTGTTGCGGGTGTTATTTCAGTTATGTAAATAGATACCTTTGCATTGGATAGCTTTGGATTAGTGTTTGTGTTTGGATATCAGTTGGTGTAGGACTTATCATTTATTGTGACAAATTGTGTGGCTTTCTCTTTGGATGGCATTTTCATGTCCAATGGCAGTGGCATGATGGAGGGTGGGAGAATTAATGTATGAGATGGTGGAAACTTTGTTTCTTTTTGTAGGTATCTTGATAGAGCACATGGAGCAGTTGGATTCCATGATGTTATATGTGCATGGAGAGATCAGTCTCTTGTTCGTGTGACAGATTACTTCTTGGCCCTTATGCACTATATACAACAACTAGGAGAATGTTGGGAAAATTATGTTGTACACCTTGCATAATTATTTTTCATTGTTGTATTATTTTATTATTGTGTGAGGTGGACATGATTATATTGTTTAATATCATATTGTATTGTTGCACCTAGGAGCACCTAGATGGACGTGCAAGATGTAGAGATTCCCTTGGAATATTCTTATTATATTGTATTATTGACACATTGGTGTTATTATATTGTATATATTTAATATTTGGGAATGTAATTATGATGAAGTACCCAATATTAAATGTGGGTCAAGGGTATGTAGGAAAGATATTATATTTTATTGTCACATGGTTTTGATGTAATACCACTAGGTGGTTTTGTGGGAGCTTGTGTTTATAAAAGAAACCACAAGGGTAGTTGTTTGGGTTGGTCAGTTGGCTAGCATTAACATTTTTGGAGGTTGGAAGCAAGGCATGGGATGTGTGGTTACATGCTTGTTCACATGGAGTGCTTGTTGATGGTTGGGTTTCAGAAGCTTTCACAGTTGTATTGTACAATGTTGCATTGTTGGATAATGCATGGTGATGGATGCTTTTGGAGGCCGGTTTTCCTAGGATATATCTTGTGTCACATTTTGATGGGTATGTTGTCTATTCTTTTCATGTGGATTCTATGTGTTGATTTGATTGAAAGCTATAATGGGTTATGTATAAATTGTCATAAAGATGGTTGCAAGTTCCTTACAGTGCCCTCTTAATAGTGGTCAACCTCTCCACGAGTGATAAATGGTCACTAAATTGTCTTCAAAGTGTTTGTATAATTTTTCTCCTAACTCATATCAATTGTGAATGGAGTTACACGACAACCCTCTCTACCGCCACATCTTTTCCTTTCAAGGATGTAGCTAAGAGCCTGATAGCAACATCATCCTCAATGACATTATGGATAGAGAAAATCTTTGCAATCTCCTGAATGTGCTTTATAGGAGTAGTAGTTGTTTAACCACTGAAATATGGTATACTCTTTAAGACAGCCACTGGTATATCATTCCATTGGGTAAAAATGAGAGGACTCCCCCATTGAAGGTAACAAAAAACCTAATTTTTGGCCATGTGAAACAATGGTCTATCGATATAAGTGGTCAGAGCCTTAGACCATAAATGTCTTGTAAATGGAGGGGTAAAATGAGACCTCGGTGATGGAGTGCTTACAACCTTGACACCCCTGACTAGTGACAATTAAGGTTTGCCTCTCCTCTTTATAGCACTTGAAAATGAGAGTTCTACAAGTTGGAAACTACCTCTCAAATATGCCCTTGTATGGATTCTAGTCATGAAATCAACAACAAGTCATGAACAAGAGACTGGGCCTATGAGCAGAGTTGCCAAGTGCTTGAATGATGACTTCCTCCAAGGGCTAAGATACTAAGAACAACACTAAATACTTAGTATGTAATTCGAAAGTTGGTCCCATCGAGCATGCCAAAAACTATTGTCACAAAAATTTGCACCCTTGCTAAGCTATCAACTCAGCAACCTTATGAAAAATGGAAACAACCCCAAAGTGTGGGATGTTGTGCAAGGGGGTTGAATCTCAAGAGAAGGTTGGCTTCCTTCTCAATCCAAGTGTAGGTCTTGAACCAACTCAGCACTCCAAAATATACTTTTAAACCTATCCTAACAACTTGCAGAGAAAAGAGAAGAAGGAAAACTTAAAATGAAAGGAGGTGATGCACCAAGATAAGAGATGTTCCCCTCCTCACCCTGAAATGACACAATGAATCAATTAAAGTACCTCAGAAATGCATAAAATTCAGTTACATGAATGACCCCAAATGCATGTATGGAGGTTAGAATTTGCTAAATGTCAAAGGAGAGAAGGTTTCCGAAAAGTCACACTCAGAAAACAAGTTAACATAGCATAGAAATGAAATAAATCCACAAAACATGTACACAACATGCATAAGTTGAAGAGGTAAGGATAATAATTTAAATTTATTATAAGGCCAATGGCTGAACTTATAGTTGCAGAAATGCAATAAATATACAAGTCTTCAAGAGAAGTGAAAGAACATAAGAATAACTCTAGCTAGCAGGGAGAGAACATATGAAAACCTTGACCCTGACGTGCATAGACAAATGCTAGATGCAAGCAAGTGCATAGACATA
Organism: Cryptomeria japonica; assembly: GCF_030272615.1. NCBI lineage: Eukaryota > Viridiplantae > Streptophyta > Pinopsida > Cupressales > Cupressaceae > Cryptomeria > Cryptomeria japonica. Next base: position 198,615,374 of record NC_081409.1, on the reverse strand, counting down.
ACATGGTCTACATGCAACCAACCTAGCCATACCTTTCCAAGGCAATCCCAGAAGAAAAGTATTTCTAGAAGGTAGATTGCCTAACATTCCAAAGTTAGAGCATGTAGGCCTAATGTGAAGACCATCAAGTAACCATAAAGAAGCATGGCCCTGTACTCCACGTGATGGCAATCCTATAAAAACATTAAATGTCCCTATAGCTCCATGATTGTAAGTGTAAAATTTGCAAGAGTTGGTGGAGCATTAAGAGCTTTGAATGTTGATCACACCATCTAGAAGTGTCGCAAGTCAGAAACCTAGGAATTTTAGGGGTTGGAAGACTTGGGAAACTTGGGTTTCCAAGGTTTGGAAGACTTGGTAAACTTGGGATTCCAGAGTTGAAAGACATGGGAAACTTAGGTTTTCAAAGTTTGGAAGACTTGGGAATTTGTGAGACTCTGAGGTTGGAAAACTTGGGAATATTGGGTTTTCGAAGTTTGGAAGACATGGGAATTTTCAAGATTCCAAGGTTTTGGGGTTCAAGAAGGCAAAGGATTAGGAAATTGGGAATCTTGGGATTCCATGGTTATAGGATCATGAAGGAAAAGGCTTAGGAACCTGGGAATTTTGGGATTTTAGGATTCTAGGGTCATGAAGGCAAAGGCTTAGGAACTTCAGGATTCTGAGGTTCCAAGGTTTAAGAAGGCAAAGGCTTATGAACTTGGGAATTTTGAGATTTCAGGGTTCCAAGGTCATTAAAGAAAAGGCTTAGGCACTTGGGAATTTTGCGATTTCAAGGTTCAAGAAGGAAAAGGATAAGGAACTTGGAAATTTTGGGATTTCGAGGTTCCAGGGTCATGAAGTTAAAAGCTTAGGAACTTAGGAATTTTGAGATTTCGAGGTTCTAGGTTCAAGAAGGCAAAGGCTTAGGAACTTTAGAATTTTGGGATTCCGAGGTCATGAAGGCAAACACTTAGGAACTTGGGAATTTCAGGATTCTGAGGTTTCGTGTTCAAGAAGGAAAAGGCTCAAGAACTCAAGATTCCAGGATTTTGGGGTTAAGGAAGGCAAAAGCTTAGGAACTTGGGAATTTCAGTATTTCGGGGTTCTGGGCTCATGAAGGCAAAGGCTTGGGAACTTGGGAATTTAGGGATTCCAGGGTTCTAAGGTTTAATAAGGCAAAGGATTAGGAACTTGGTAATTTCAAGATTTCAAGGTTTTAGGGTCATGAAGGCAAAGGCTTAGGAACTTGGGAAACATGGGCTTCCGACAAGACAACACTTAACACTTCATGCCTCCATTGGTCTTGTCCTTGATCAATTAGGGCAGTGCAGGTCCATGGAACATATCTCGGATCGGTTATCACTAATGGACCAAGGGTGTTATAAAATGACAACAATTCCCACACTACCAAATTTTTATTGCATCTCATGGAAAATAACTATTGCAAGAAAAAAAGGCATGGTTTATCATCTTGCTATGCATTCTATGTGCATTTTTGTGTACTCAACTTACTCGTGTGCTTAAGTATCTAATTGATATAATATAAAAATATAATATATTCTAGAATTGTAGGTGCCTTAATTATGAGGTATTATCTATATATTTGGCATTTTTATTTCATCCTTAGGAGCCTATGTCAAATGGGAGCTTTGGAATAGGAAATGGACATAAATTAAAGAATAAAAGATAAATGATTTTTGTTAGAAGTAGTTGGATATACTCGGGTAGACATGTATGCAATAGATGCATATGCTCCAGTAGACATGTATACAAAATGTGGAAGCACAAACAAGGCATGGGAATCGTTTGACAATGTATTTCAAAAAAAAATTGTCTCAATATTGTTGTGATTGTCGGATAAGAAATAATGGATTCATTGACAACTTCCAAAGAAAATGAAATTGGTAGTAAAGCAAGCATTCTCTCTTCTTGTTTTCAAATGTGAGCTTTGGAACATGATATGGACATCCATCAAAGCATAATGAAAAGGCATTTTTGTCAAATATTATAATTGGAAGTACTCTAGTAGACATGAATGAAAACTTTGGAAGCATTGGCAAGGCACATAATATATTTTGACTTTGAAAGCATTGACAAGGCACATAATATATTTGATAAAACACCTCAAAGAAATGTGTCTTATGGAGTGAGATGTTTGCAAGATATGCACAAAATGGATTTTAAAAGGATGCTCTTATAATGTTTGAATTAATGAAGCACTTCAAAACATACCCTAACATTTTAATATTTTCTTGTATCCTATATGCATACAACCGTTTTGGTTTAGTGGACGAGGATTGTACACTCTTCAACCACACAAGTAACCCTTATTGCATTATACCTACAATTGATTATTTTGTACATGGTTAAGCTTCTTTCTTTTGCTAAGAACCATATTATTTAGATTCTCATTAAACATATGGTAGTTGTGTTGATTTTTTTCCTTAGTTTTTATAGATTACATATAGGCTTATTCTATTTGAAGCGATGTTGCTTTTTTATTTGGATCCTAGAAATGTTTTCATTGATGTTTTTCTCTCAAACATCTATGCAAACATGGTTAGGTACTATGAGATTAAAATGTTAAGGAGATTGATAAATGATAAAGGAATTAAAAAGATCGTTGGATCTAGCTACATTAAAGGCCATAAAATGGCGTACACGTTTTGTAGAGGAGTTATATTGCATCCACAAACATAGGGCTTCTATGCAAAATTAGAGAGATTAACTTGGGAGATGATCATAGCAAGGTATTCCCTAGATTGAAGACATTTAATTACTGATGTGAAAAAGAAGGAAAAATAATTATTTCTCTACCGCCCTAGTGAGAAGTTAGAAATTGTTTTTGGTTTGTTAGATGCACTCCTAGAGCAACTATTCCATTTGTTAAGAATGTCTTGATTGCCACTTTGCAATAAAATTTATGTCCAAGATTGTTGCAAGAGAAATTGTTTTGAGAACTATGTGAACTATTTCCATCATTTAAACTAGTGAAATGTTCTTGTGTAGATTATTGGTGATGCTAAAATGAAGTGATTTGAAAAATAGGCTCATCTTATAATAATGTGCACCATGTCAAACCCACACTTTTATTTTCAATATCTAGAATAATAAGAATTAGTTCTTTTTTTTGTTTTGAATAATTCGCAATCTAGACTATGATGTTGGATTTGTAATATTAGATGCATAGAATGCATATACACTATTTGGATGTTTTTCAAAGACTTATTTTATGATAACATGAATATTTTATGAATTACTTTTACAAACCTATATATGTATGAAATTGTAACCTCGAAGAGGTGGAGGAAAAGGAAGAAAAGGATGAGGAACACTTCAAGTAAATCAAAATATGCTTGACTAGCAAGAAATGGGAGAGGAGGGCTCATAATTACTCTCACTATTTTTTGTAATTCTTTTGTGTCGTTACGCTCTCCAATAAAATCCACCACTCATGTTTTAGAAACCGCTAAATAGTTGAGAATATGATTTCAAAGTGATATATTTGAATGTAAGTAAACCAAACTATCACAAAGTAGAATGAAAAAACAAAAAAAAGCAATCTCGAAAATTAAATTACCATAATTGAAATAAGTAGTCATAAGACTAAAAATTTTCGCTTTAATCTAATAATTTAATTGAATGACAAGATCATACAATGCTACCCATATTCGAATGAGGAAATACCAAGATTTGATTAAAACTCAAAACTATGAAGAAAATTACAAAATTTATTGAAAAAGCCCAAATACTTATTAATTGGAAATGGACAAGCCTACAAATCTAATAGCTAAAAAGCCAAATGACCAATAGTGTGGATGGTTCCAATAACACTCTCCAAACGCTAGATGATCTACATTTACATACGTATCATTACACTCTCAGTAAAATCTACCGCTCAAGTTTCTACCATACGCATGTTCTAGCAGCGAGCATAGCACAGACAGTTATCGAAAAGGCACTCACCAAAATCTTGATGAAATCCACCGCTCAGGTTGCATACAGAGTCGCACTGACCATGCCTCCATAACAGGCACAACCCATCAAATCCACCGCTCAGGTTGCAACAGTACAGTGCCAAAGGGGACTCCCAGACATCGCGGAGACTCCCAGACGTCCCTGAGACTATAGAGGGGACTTGCAAACTGAAATGCAATATTTTAAGACTGATTGATTTGTTTGAGTCTATCTCAGGTTGTTTGGCATTGTTTCGAGACGAACATGGTTACATCGTGTGAGTTTTAGGAAGCTTTAAGGGGTTGTTTGGACCTACAATGGTGATGTTTCAGACCTGTAACATATTTTCCAGTTGTTTCAGACTTGCATTGTTGTATACAGTACTTTAAATCAAAATGTGTGTTCCTTACCTATAGTGATCGTTTCAATTGCCTTCTCAAGGTATTTTTCTTTATTGTTTTCTATTGGATGCTAGTTTCATGAATTTGGGCCATCTAGAAAGTACTTAATAGCAGAGATAAGCATTCAATACTTAATTGTCTTAGTTCACATGGTTCTTATGCTTGTTAAAAGTAAAAGATTGTCTAGAGTGGTCATTAAACATATAAAGATGTTTTTCATGATGACAAAATTGAAATATATTTATGCTATTATTTCTTTACCTTGAGTTGAAATGATAGGGGTAAATTTCTTTAGGGCTAATCCTTTTCAGATACTCCAATACAATCTTTCTAGTTTCTACTTATATCTTATTGTTCAAATTTCGTTGCAATCATTGAAATGTGTTTACTTGTTCCTTATACAATTATGCATACACATATTTTAAAACTAATTTTTCAAGTACTATATGTATTATGTCAGCACCACTCCCCTGCCGCACCCCTCCCCCGCCGTCGTCCCCCCGGTGTTTCCAAAATTAGGCCCCAAGTAACTCCATCCCCAAAATACGTTCCACCATCCCTCCAAGGAAACATCTCCAAACCCCTTGGAACTATGATATAAAGTTTACTAATCAAAATAGCATTTTGAGTACAAGTCATTCCACTACATTTTGGGATTCTAGTTTCTTTTATCTTCTTTTCATTTTTAAATTTAGAGCTTACTGTCGTATTTTTATTTATCCTTCTCTGAACATTAAATCTAAATTATTTGAGACTATATATTATTACTATTTAATTTCGTTTACATGTATCTAATTAAATATATGTATATTTTAATACTATACTTATTTTTTGTTTAATACTATTTTTTGAATTTATGTCATCATACCTTGTTTGATCTAACCATCATTTCAACTTAACCCTAATTAAATTAACATTGAAAACAAAATAGAAAAATAATCAAGGATTCTTGAGCAGCCACTAATTATGTAGAATTCCAAAGCTAGAAACAACAAGGAACTATAATACAAATAGGTTTCTTCTCAAACATCCTAATGTTCAATGCCCAATTTGCTACCTTGAAACTTGAAAGCATGGAATGCGTGATATCTATCTTAATCGTGCTTTAGGATTTAGTCTAAGGTTTCATTCGTTATTTCATAAGGATTCATTCATTCATTCATTTGTAACATAACTTTTTGTGCAATCAATACAAAATTCTTAGGTTGTGTTAAGAAAATTATTATTTCTTGACCTTTCTTTGTGACATGTGGTGTTAATGTAGAATATTTTTGGCTTGTGAGGTTGAATCATCAACTCGTATAGGGTTTTCTAAAATTTTTATCTAATTTGGTCATGAATAACACACAAATACCCTAGGTTTTTTTAAGAGATATGTAGATTTGATAGTTAGTACTATAGAGAGAGTATAAATGGCTAGAGAAAACATAGTAAAGTCATGAATAGTTGTATCTTGCTTGTATGAGAACTTTAAAAAGATGTGATGAGCATCAATATGGGTCTAGAAACAAAATGGAAATAAAATGAAACTAGAGTGAAAAGCGAGAATAAAATATAACATGCAAGAAATTTCAAGATTGATTTGAGAAGTATCCATTGTATTATCTCAATAAAATGGATTATGGTGATGGAATTTGTAAGTGTAACAACACATAGTATCCTAATTTTAAATATGTTGAAGTTAAAAAGACACATAAAGAACTATATTTTGAATAATAAACTAGACATTTATATTGAAAGCCTAAGACATGCTTGATTGACAATAGAATTATTTGTTAATTGGACATAAAGAAAATCATATATATCCTTGGAGGCCCATAGAAATCATGTTGCATCTAAAATATTTAATGAACCAAGAAAATTAGGAATTGACCTTCTCAACATCAGGCTACACATGCCAAATAATTATCCCTTAGATGTGAGTGTGTCATTAATTGAATATGTAATTTAGATATTACATAATAAAATATCTAAAGGAGACATCCTAAAACTAATATTAGAAGACAAGAGTTGGTAACTCTTGTGAGAAATGCCTTCAAGCTAGAACTAACTTTGTGCCATATTATAGCTAGTAGTATAAAAGTTACCTAAGAAAATCATTTCATATTACACTTAAATTGGGATAAGTATTTGGACTCAATACCAATAAAATCACATAATACTATATTTTTATGAGGCGAGTGACTTGAGACTTGTGAGTATGGTGTGAATTAATTATCGTTAACTAGTGTAGAATTTAAATTAAAGAAACAAAGAGAAATTTATGTTTATTGTGTTTATAATTGCATATGGTATCATGATGTTTGGATGGTTAGATAGTCTCTTATTAGCTATAGATTCAATATTAGAAACAAATCATGGTATGGTTAAGCTTATAACTAGATCATTGGAGAAACTTTAGCAACAATTGATTACTCTTCTATGACTTCATGCTTCATTATTTAGTTGAGGGTATTTATTTTTTCACCTTATAATTTTTATAGCTATAATATTTTTATAATGTAATAGTAGTATAGCATTAGTATAATTGATAGATTCTTCTTGAAACATGATGTTATCTAAGATACTTACTAATTGATAACTATTTTAATTGTATATTCTTCCTTGCGATTTGATTTTAAGATACATTTCTCCATCACTTTGATGTGTTAGCACAATGTTGAGATACCTTAATCTCTCCTCTTAAAGGAATTCTAGAAAGAATTATTATCTTATAAGGGAGGATGTGAGACTCACCCTTGCTTTATGATTTTATTTAAACTTGGTAGACTTAATTTTATATTGATAGTCATGGAGTTACATATTTATGTTTGGATTCTAATTATCATCATAGATTGTATGGATACTAACACTAAGCTTGTAATAGTTTAACTTTGTATAAAAAGATGAGCAATAGTTTATTGTAACTATTTATGTGAATGGTTATAAGGTATCATATTTTCTTTCGAATGTCATGATTTGATTTCAATTATATTATGATTTGTTATTACTAATTTGAGTTTAAATTGATAGTGATAATCTAAATGGGGTGTTTGATAATTAATAAATTAAATAAGATTAATGAAATATTGATATGAGTTAAATATAAAATGTGTATAGATATCTAATGGTCGTTCTAATGAATTAATTCCTCAAAATGGACCTGTTGACATAATTGGCAGGCTTGTGTTGGCACTTTGTCTCTTCACAATCTCCCACATGAGCTGCCATCGTTCTTTACTTAATTGCCCCATTAACATATCCAAATTCTTGAGAGTATCATTTTGCAAAGTTTTCTTATCGATACATTTACATTTTGTATTACTCGTGTATATGGACTTAGAAGGTTTGAAAATGATTGTAATAAAGATTGAAGTCAATTTTTGTTATGGGAACCTGATTTAATGTCATTAAGGTTGTTTATGACAATTTTGTAAAAGAATTTGTTCAGAAATATTTAAGGGATGATTTTCTAGAGAGTTCACGAGGTTGTGATCGAGAATTATATTTTTATGAGGGTAAAGAGACAATTTGGTGGACATTTGTCCAATAATTTAATGTTCGTGATTTGGTAGTTTAAGAAAAGGAGAACACAAGAACTCATTTCAGAGCTACATCTTTACAAGGGTCATGAGGCAACTTGGTGGAATTCCACTTGATTTGTGATTTGGTTCTTCAAGGAAATATCTCAAAAATATGTATAAATATTTTATGCAATCAAACAATTTTGTTGTGTAAGCCTTAAAGGAAAATCCTTAGGCAAGCTCTTGTATTTTGAGATTTTCATGATAGTTTTGTATGAACAATATAATAAGAGAGAATATTGTTGTAACTATTCCATTGTCATGCTAGTTTTGATAATTCAATTTATTTCCAATTTTATCTATTCAATTTCTCAAACCACCTACTACCTTTATGTATGTGCCCCTTCAAAAATTTAATATAGAATGATTTTTCTTTTATGTTTCTCCTTTAATTCCAAGGTCTCACATATGTGTGAGAATATACAGAGTCATTTGAATTTGGGAGCTATGAAATAAGATGAGTAACATTTGAGAGAATGAGTGGCATGAAATCTATTATTTATATCCTTCTTAAAAATGATGATGAGCCTTTTTTTAATTTTATTTTTTTTCCCTTATGAGTAAGGGAATGAAGTCTTAGAACTTAGATCTCTAAAGGTTGAGAAAATTGGAGAAGATTATGTGAAGAATATTATAAAAAAAAGGAGTAATAGTAATATTTTGAAGCCATTAGGGGTATGCTTCACAAATTTCTTTATAAAACATACAAGTTGAATATGTTATTTTTATTATTTATTTAAGAAATAGATTTGATTTTGTATAAGATTTTATTTATTGTGTATGGATTTTAGGTTATTGTGGGATCTATGTATTGGTTTGATTACGGCGGTAATTTTTTTTTTGTTGAGATTTAATTATATTTGTAAATTTCTTTGAAAAGATATTTTTATGTTGCGAGAGGAACTTGCTCATTTGGGGTGAAGAGTCTCTCATGTGTTAGGGTTTAGAAAGGTGTGGACCCTCCCTTGGAGAAACTTATATATTCTTTAAAACAAACTTTAGGAATTGGTTGTTGTGTTTGTGTTGGAATGCAACAATTTTATATATATCCAAATTAATATTTAATTCAAAATAAAAACATCAATACAGAATGCAGATGTATTTTCAAATAGAAAAAAATTGAGGTTTTTTCAACTTGTTAAATAACAACTTTTTATGCTTGGTTAATACTTTTGTTTATTAAAAAATAAATATTTCTAAAAAATGTATATCACAAATTTTATTTTATTTTTAATTTATTCCATGGGCTACAATGGATTAAAAAATATCATGTTATGGTCGTTTCATTTATTTTTTTAAATCTTGCCTTGAATCTCAATTTTTTTTTGTTGAAACCAAGTGATCCAAACTGAAGTTTTAGCTAAGGGATTCCATACAAAGACACGTTTGAAAAGGACCTTCAAACCAAGGCCACTTCTTATAAGTATTTCATGCATGCAACCATAAAAATATAGAAATGGAACTATCATTCAAACTATGTTCAATTGTGTTAGGCCTTGAACTTCATTCAAAGATGTATCTAATGATTTTGACTTTCAAGACTAATTGTCATGCCCTATCTTTTTCTTGCAAGTGGGATACACCTTTATTCTTCTAGTTGGTAATTTGTTAAATTAAAAGGGTCAAGTTTTTCTAAATTAGAACCATCAATTCACAAATTTTATGGCTTTGAACAAAATATCAAAGACAACAAGAAATCATGGACTATTTTCCTTGGATAAACACTATTAGTGTAAATTGTTTTATTTTTAATTGAAATCATAGATGTGTTCTCCAATTAATTGAATCTCATTGCAAGATGATAGAATTTCAAGTATTGTATCTTTAAATACACCACCCTAGTGTGCAATTTGATAAATTTAGGCTTCCTCTCCTCTCTAACATTTGTTCTTGCCATCTTCAACAGTCTTGACTTCGCTCGTGGGACTTCTCTGTCTCCCTTCCTGTCCCTCCTTTCCAGTGTCTTGCTCCTTTTGTCTCCTCCCTTTGCCCTTCATCTGCCTTTTTCTTATTCCCCCTCTTTTTGGTTGACATCTCCTTTCTTCGGTTTTTATTGGTTTTCATCTCTTCCCGAGGGCGTCTTCTTGTTATTTTTTGTCTCGTACTTTCTTTATATTTATTTATTTGTGTGTGGGGATGTTTATGTGTGTGTGTGTGTGTGTGTTTGTGTGTGTGTGTGTGTGTGTGTGTGTGTGTGTGTGTGTGTGTGTGTGTGTGTTTGTGTGTGTGTGTGTGTGTGTGTGTGTGTGTGTGTGTGTGTGTGTGTGTGTGTGTGTGTGTGTGTGTGTGTGTGTGTTGTTTTTTGTCTTATATATGTACATTTGGTGTACATATCTTTTCTTATTCTCTTTTCTTGGGTTGTGTCTTTATTTGTTTATTTTTAATTTCTTTTTTTTATTTTTGTTTATCTATTTTTACACACACATATAAATTATTTTTCTTATTTATTTGTTTGTGGTTTTTGTCTTTTATATGTACATACATTGTAAATATTTAGTCTTATTCTCTTTTCTTTCCTTTTGTCTTTAATTTCTTATTTATTTAATTTCTTTATTTGTTCTTTTTGTTTTTAGTTTATTGGTTATATATATATATATATGCATTCATTTATTTGTTTGTGTCTTTTGTCTCTTATATGTTCAATTGTTGTGCTTATTTTTTTCTCTCTTCTTCCTTTTTGTCTTTATTTATTTATTTATTTGTATTTTCTTTTTTAAGTTGTTTTTTATTTTATTTGTTAGTTATATATATAATTGTCTTTGCTCTTGCTTTTAATTTTCTACTTTTGCTTTTTAGTTTTCTTTTTGGTTATTGGTTTTTATTTCTTGTTCATTTATTTTGATTCATTTGGTATTTTGTATTATTTTTTGTGTGGTTGGTTATTTATTTTTTGTTTCTTTCTTTATTATTTTTCTTGGTGTTTTGCTTTTGTCTTGGTTTTTTGTTTTGTGTGATTTGGTCTTGTGTTTTTATTCATTTTCTTTTCTTTTCTTTTCTTTTCTTTTATTTTGTTTTCTTTCCTCTTTTTTGTGCTCTTGTCAACCCTCCTCATTCCTCATGCCCCTTCCCTCCTTTTTAGTTTCCTTGGTCTGCATCTTGTTTATCTTTGCAATTTTGCATCCTCTCTTTCATCCTGATGATGGATCATAGAGTGTGATCCGAAATGTTGATGCAAAAACTCATACACATTCAAATCTGGAAATAACCAAGAATAATTTCTCATGGATTGTGGAAACTTGATGTTTGTTATAAATTTTATTTTATTTGATCACCTATTTTCCTTTTGATCCAGTTGAAATCCCTAGGAGGAATCACTTAATGTTCCCTAACTATTACCTCATGTTCTCATGTGGCTTCTTATAGACATTTTCTACTTAAATTTAAGCAGCCCAAGTGTTCCCCTGTAAAATTTCAATTAGAAGAAAAGGATAAATTGGAATCTTCCCCTATTTTAGTGGAGCAGCAGCTACTTAAAAAATGAAAAAAAGCTTTGAAAAAAAGGGGGGCTGAAAATAAGCAATGGTTGCTTATTGAAAAAGCTGGCATGTGGCTTCACCATATTTTTTTCCTTTTCTTTTTATTTGCCTACAATTTTGCCTACAAGTTTTATTTGTAAGAATATTACTAATAATTTTATTTACAAAAATAATTTAACTAGTTTCACATTGATTTAAATAAAGTTTTTACAAAGTGGATAGATTGCCCAAGTTGTCCGACAAACAAGTCAACTCGCTAGATTTTTGCATTTTTATTAATAGTAAAGATTTGAGGTGTCTAAAGGTGGGTGGAAGGTTGGTCAATCTAGTGCAACCAGATTAATTCAAGTATTGCAAAGTAGAAAGGTTTTCAATGTTGTTCAGAAGTGTAGTGATGTTTTGGTATCGACTTAGTGCCAATACAGTTGGAGACTCTAGTAGGCCAAAGTTTGTTGGGACCATCACGAGAGCATCACAATCTGCTAAGTCTAAGTATTGTAGAGAGGATAGGTTTTTAAAATTTTGGAGCAAAGTGGGAAGCTTTGCAAAATTATTCAAAACCAAAACATGTAAAGATGTTGGCAGTTGCACATCATTTTCCTAATGAAAGACAAAGGAAACAAATAAACTAATTAGTAAAAACAAAATTGAAAAGATTTGAGATATTGAGCATTTTAAAAAGAAAGATTGACACTTGCCTCAGCAACATTCTCCTGAGAACTAGTAGAATGTATAGGCAAACTCCCTTTAATCTCCGTAGACTTTAGGCTTTCAAAGTTGTGCTGACATATCCCATTCACTTTAATAGATTTTGGGAGTCTCAAAATTCTCAAAAAGAGTGCATAACGTCTAGACATTCTGCTTCAATTTTGAATTCATCACTAATTGCAGAGGATGAAATTCCAATCCCCTTTATTTTTTGCAATTTCTATTGAAATATTTCCAATTTAATTGTCAGAACGGACTCTTAAACCTAATAAAATCATATTCAAGAGTATAAACAAATTAAACACTTGCTATCAAACATTTCAATGAGGTAAAAAATTGAAAAAAAAATTAAGAAAAAGCTAAGTTAACTAAGTGTCTCATTTTGGCTCTGCTAGGGTTTGCGGTCTTGCTTGTGTCAATCCACATTTAGTGCAGGATTTTTGTGTTTATTATGGCTCCGACCAACTTTAGCCCAGTAATTGATGCTGGTGCTGGAGTTGCTGCTATGGACCCTCATGGTGCCACCGAGAAAATGCCCTCGCAAGTTTGTGTCAAAAGTGTCTCACGAGGTATGTCCTCACCTGATGTTGTACTTCTTGTTCAGGATTTTGACAATGCCTGTGACTAGCTTGAAAAATGTACTTTGATAGGATATTTTGTGGGTAGGATCCCTCCTGAAAGCATGCTTCGTGATTGGGTCACCAAAGCCTAGTCTCCTCATGGAGTTAGGCTCAATGGTGTCCAAAGTCTCACGAAAGGTTTTTTTCTATTTCACTTTTCAAGCCCTTCCCATGTAGAGGCTATTTGCTTTTCAAACCCTTCCCATGTGGAGGCTATTTGCTTTTCAAACCCTTCCCATGTAGGGGATATTCTCTCTCATGGTCCATGGACTATGAGATCATCCCTTTTGGTCTTCCAGCATTGGTCTCGTGAGCTTTCTATCTTAGATGATAAAAAATTATGAGTCCTAGTCTGGATTGAGTTCCCTAGTCTTCCTTTGCCTTGTTGGCCTTTCATGCAAACCATTGCTCTGTCTGTCGCCAAAGTTGTTTGCCTCGAACCAGACTATTTTTTTAATGCTTGCCCTCAAAAGAGGGTATGTGTTGAGGTTGATCTCTCTCATGAACTGAAAGAATCTATTGAGATTCAAGTGGGCTGTAACACCTTCTCCTAGAAGGTGCTTTATTTGAACCTCCCCAACACTTATTATCACTGTTAGTCAGCGGATCATAAGATTAGGGATTGTCCCTTGGCAAATTTGAAATTGAAACCCCTTGTTAAGGAGTTTGGCTCTCATCCAATGGAAGGAGCCAAGAAGGATGAATGGACCACTATGGTTTGTAAAGGAAAAACCCATGTGGGTTCGGCTAAAAAGACTCCCGTCGGTTCTAGTTCTCAACTAGCAACAGATCCTCCTATGCAGTCTCCATCTCCCCAAGTGGCTCTCACTCCAGTTTCAAAACCTGCTCAACAGGGGAATGCTTCTTCTAAGGGTTTTGCTCACCCTCCTTGGGTGCGCACTCCTTAGGTTGTGTCTATGATTTCTACTTCCCACTCTTTACATCGTTCTCGCAGCCCTTCAAGGTGTGCTGAGATTGTCGACGGTGGTTCAAAGAAATGGCATGTCATATCCAATGGAGACCTGGTTTTTTTGTGAAATAGCTTCTCCTCTCTTGGGGACGAGGAAGACATGCTAGTGTTGTCATGAATTACATCTCATGGAATGTTTGAGGTCTCACAGACATCGCTAGAAAATATTTGTTCGAGATGTCCATCAACATTTTGTAGGCCAAGATGTTCTTTGCCTCCAAGAAGTTAAAATTGCAGGTTTCATGCTAAATGTTGCATGTCATGTTATTTGGCTAGATAGCCTTATTTTTTCTTCCCAACATGAAGCTGGTCGAGGGGGAGTTGTCACTCTCCTTTCACCTCGGTGGTGCGATGCACTTGTTTCTCATGGGGGTGATCCCATGCAGCGCACCATTTGAGTTTTTATTTCAATCGACAATCATTTCATTGGGATTGTTAATGTTTATGCTCCTAACAATTCAGTTGAAAGATCCTACCTCTGGCAATAGCTCGCAGATAATATTCCTCCTACCACTTGGGTCATGTGTGGGGATTTCAATATGGTTGAGTGGCTTCTGATAAGGACGAATTTCTACCTTTTCGCTAGACAGTTGGCGAGTGGGAAGCTTGGTACTATATGCGCAATAAATTGGGTCTTTTCAACCCCAACACCAATCACCACCGCCCTAGTGGGTTCTAGCACACTTGGTCAAATTTCAAAGTTGGCTTTGACAGAATTCTTAAAAGGCTCGATCATGCTATGATATCTGCATGATATTTTTTCTCATTTTCTAAAGATCATGATCTGCCCATCACTCCTCTTGTTGGTGTGACATTGTCAGACCACTTCCCCATAAAGTTTACCATTGAATGGCAGATAGCTAGGCAGCATCCCTCCAAAACGTAATTCTTCCTCAACACGCCTCTCTTGCATCATCAGTCCATGATGGCCCACATTCAACGAGTGTGGAATCTCGAGCCAAGGCCCCGTCATCACACTGGTTGGATTGCATGGTGGCATGATGTCATTTCTCGCTTTGCAAGGTTTTTGCTCATTTATGGCAGGCAGCTTGCCATTTACCGCAGTCGGTCGTATGATGTGACCACCAAAGCTCTTTGTGTTGCGACAAATGCTTTGGCTTGTTATCCCTTTGATTTTTCCCTACAAATCCATTTAGCCCAACTCCTCCATCAAAAGAAAGTCACAGATAGCCACTCTGCCAGAGGAGCTCATATCAAAGACAGATTGTACTAGCTCAAAGTTGGCGATAGGGCTTCTAAGGAGATTTTTCTGGCTCTTCGTGGTCATCATACCTCTGTTGGGATTAAGAATATTAGAGAGGGGCAAGCTCTTCTCACTGAGTTGGCTGACATTTTTCAAGCCTTTGTCCATCATTATGAGAAGGTGTTCATAGTGCAGGAAGATTCTCTGGCCAGAATCCAAGCCTTACAAGATTGCTTAGCTATTGTTCCCAAACAACTCTCTAATTCACAGCGGGCCTTTTGTGACCTCTTACTGACTATTGATGATCTCAAAGAAGCCACTTTTTCCATGGCAGATGACAAAGCCCTAGGTTGTGATGGCTTTCCCTATCAGTTCTACAAATCCCTTTGGCCTTGTGTTGGTCCGAACCTTCATAAGGTCTATCTGGAATCTTTTTATTCCCGCTCCTTGGGAAAAATGATTAATCAGGGAAACATCAAGTTTATCCCTAAGGTTGGGGACCCAGAGGACATTTGCAATTGGCAACCTATCACCTTGCTTAATGTGTCTTATAAGATTATTGCCAAAGCTTTGGCCCTTAAGATCAGACATCTTCTTCTGCTTATTGTCTGCCCGGAACAAACTGGATTTATTAAATCGAGGTTTATTCTGGATAATATTATTGTTGTTTGGGAAGGTATGGATTGGGCTAGACACTCTCAATAGCGGGAAATATTTCTCAAGATTGACTTCGCTAAAGCATATGATTGTATTGAGTGGCCTTTTATCTTGGCTATGCTCAAAGCTCTCGGCTTTGGCCCTCAGTTCATACAATTTGTTTAGATGTTATTTGGAGATGATTTGGCTTGCATCACCATTAATGGGTGATAGTTTGAGGCTTTTGGCCTTTTCAGATCCATTCGTCAGGGGTGCCCTCTAGTTCTTGATTTATATGTTCTTGCGGTGGAAGGGTTTGGCTACTTACTTGTTAATGCTATTCCTATTGGGCATGTCTGTGGTATCTCCTTGCCTGAGTCACCTTCCCAACTTGTCAATGGCCACTTTTTTTATGACTCCTTTCTCACTCTCATTGAGGATGAAGATAATGTGCAATCTACTCTCCAGTGTCTTAACACTTTTTGCTTGGCTTCTGGTTCGGCCATTCAGTGCCACAAGACGCAATGTTACAGATAATCCTTTCTTCCAGCTCCTCCTTGGATCCTTCACTATGACTGGAAGTGGATCCAGCATGGCAAAATATTTCACTTTCTAGGCATTCCTTTTTCCTTCCAAGTGTTGCCTTCAGATCTCTGGCAGGCGATCCTTGCCAGAATCGAGAAAAAACTTGCCTACTAGATCACCAAACCTCTCTCTTTGGCTGGTAAATTCCAAGTCTGCTCCAAAGTGTTAGCCACCACCCATGTTTACTATTCTTCATGTTGGGATCCTTCAAAGGCCTCTTACATGAAGTTGGAAAGACTTTTGCGGGCCTTTCTTTGGGCCTCTGGGTCTAACCATCATGGTTTTCAAAGAGTTCTGTGGGACTTTTGTTGTCTCCCCAAGGAGTCCGGAGGTCTCAGCCTTATTTCTACCCAGAACCAAGGGTTGGCCTTATGTGATAAATGGGTTATCAGAGCCCTATCTAGCGACGAGGCCTAGAAAGTTCTTCTTAGGCATTGTATACCTTCAAGCTTTCCTTCCAAAAGGCCAGCCTGGAAAGGGATTGGCTTGCAAACCTTACTCACCATGAAAGACCCTGTTCAAATATAGGGGAATTTTGTGGTCAAAAGTATCTGGCATGCTTGGGAAGCTATCAAGCCTTGGCTGTGATAGACTAGCAATGGCTTTAAGGATGGTCTATTCATGAATCAACACAACCTTTGGTGGTCCCCTCTTTTCCAGGTGCAAGGTTTACCTTTGGCCAAGATTCAGGGTGTCAATGCCCTGCGCTTTCACAAGTGTGACATTCACACTCCTAAAGATCCTTTTTCTAGATCTACTATGAGCCTTCGGTCATGGGATGACCTCCAGGTCCAGTTTCATTTGTCTCAGCCATATTGAAAAACTTATGACTTTCTGGTGTCAACCCTTCCCTCTAATTTACTTCATAAGCTCGGTATTTGGTCTGTTTGACCTTGGTGGAAAGACTCGAAGTGGTATCCTTGGACTCCTTTCACCAACTACAAACCCAAAATGGGTTATCTCTGGTTGGTTCCTCACTTGCCTATGGTTCATATTCTCAATTAGCGGTGGCACTTGCAGTCTTCCCAGACTGCTTGGAAATTCAGGTTTTTGGTCATCTGGTCCGCCATCACCAAACCAAAGATTGCACACTTTTCTTGGTGTGTTCTCTTTCAAGGTCTACCTCTGGGGTCAAGACTTAAACATTTGGGAGTACCTAATCCTCGTTGCCCAAAAAACTTTTATGCATATCTTCTGGTTTTGTAGAAGAGATCAGCAGTATTGGAGCTGGATTCATGATTTTTTTGGCCTTTTCGGCCTGAGCCATTTTCCTGGCATATGACTCTTCTAGGTGATTCACCTAGAATCCCCTTTAAGTTCTCCTAGATATGGCATGCTTTCAGAATGGAGACTCTTCACTCTTTGGAAGGATAGAAATACTATTATTTTTTCTCATAGCTACTTGGATACTAATGTTTTGCTTTATGCTAAAGCCTAATGTGTAATAATGTGTTAATGTAGATTCAAGTACAAGCTAACAAGGTGGCCCTTGAGGTGACCCACCTTCGAAATCTTCCTCAGCACTGGGGAAATTCCCCTTGTGCAATTTCTCGTGTGTCGCCAGACTCTATCTGTCGACCGTACTCTGCCCCGTGGTTGCCGTCGTGGTCATAGCTCCTCTGCTCATCACTTCCAGACCCTACGGTTTTAGCCCCCTCATCGCCCTTTGGGTGGGGCAAATGATGCTTGGTGTGACCGGTCAGCTTCCCTGATGAGGCGTGGCTCTGGCTTGGGGTGCCCTTCTGATGCTCTGTGACCTTTGTTCTTGTTGTTGTTGATTCTGGGTGGCCCTCTACCACCACCTCCAAGTTTCCTCTCCTAGCTTTGGTGATCTCGCCTTCCAGGTAGGAGGAAGGAGAAATTGAAAGAGATCCTGAAGATGGGTGGTCTGTGCCAGAACTGACTCCTAGACCCATTGATGTATGGGGCAAAAAAGATGATCCTAATCCTCCACCCTCAAACACCACTCCTTTGGCTGCTTGAAGAAGTTTTTGATGAATAGCTTGATGCTTTTTTGTATCTGGTCGTTGGCTGAGTGACTCTCGCGGGGTGATCTCATATCCCTCAACCTTTTTTTGTGAATATTTACTTTATTTCTAATTAAGAGAGAAGGCATATTCAACAAAAAAAAATTAAAATTTACTACACCATATACCTGTCTATCTTGAAAAGCATCCTTCAAAGATTACAACTCCACTATTCTATCTTGTTGGGAGAACCATACTCCTCTTGCCTTTATTATATCATGAATTTTCACCACCCTTTCCACCAGCACAAATTTTGGCACATTGAGATGCACAGCTACAGCTAAATCAAAAGTGTCACAAATTCTACTACAATAATAAAAGGAAAACAGTAAATGGGGACACTTATCTTGACTACCTATTACTTTTTTTTTAGCTCTTCAAGTAATTCCCCTTTCTTTAGTAGGGTGTTCTACAATCATGTTGATAATTTCTCTAGCAAAGCACATTGTGAAGCAATATCCACAAAAATTAAGATGAATTAATTAGTCATGAAGACAACATTTTATAAAGAGGGAGGGATTGCTATGATCAAATTCATGTATTTGGTTACGAGTAGTTGTCTTTTTGGTTATCTTAAATTTAAATTAAATTACATA
Source organism: Cryptomeria japonica (assembly GCF_030272615.1). Taxonomy (NCBI): domain Eukaryota; kingdom Viridiplantae; phylum Streptophyta; class Pinopsida; order Cupressales; family Cupressaceae; genus Cryptomeria; species Cryptomeria japonica. Next base: position 198,596,649 of record NC_081409.1, on the reverse strand, counting down.
AAGTTATTATAATTATATATAAGTTTTTAAGTAGTTTTAAGAGTTATAATTAAATATTTAATTCAATTAAAATGGTAGTAAAAGATATAAAAAGGTATATATAAAAATTACTAGTTAATTATTATAATCAAGTATTTTAAACATATTTTCAATTATATTTTTTTTGTTGTTCAAGTTATTGTATCATATCTTCTTTTAATCACCAATAAATATGATTTTAAATCAATATTAACCCTTAAATAAGAATGATATTGACTAGGACTTGCACCCCAACAAGGTGCATTGGTTTCGTCGATAGCAATATATACTTTGATACTATATTATGAACATTTATGACTCTATGATATATGCCATGTGCCTTTCAAACCTGTAAAATAAAAGTAACAAGATTGTTAGTTTTGTAGATTAGTTGTCACATTTTGAAAGAAAATTTGTAGCTTGAAGAAATAGTAAAAGATGCATAACTATGTAAGAGCGAAATTAGACAAATCTTAAGATTTTTCATTCGATGTGAGATGCCTATTTGTTCGTGTCATTAGAAGTTGTCAATCTTCTTATGTTGCTTCAACATTTCATATGTTCTACAACATCTGACAAAATCATCTTTGTTCTTGAGTCTCACCTTGTTGATGAAATACTATTCGTAAGATGACAAGAATTGTAAATTGGTCCCACAATATTTTTGCATCTGTGTGATGTGTAGATAGGTTTTTCCCTCATAGGGGGGAGTTACAGTGCGAGGTCACCAATCAATATTATAGACACTCCACCAAAGTATAGATTTTGTTGTTGTGGGAAGGCCTCACGTAGTGTTGTGTCTATTTTTAATAGTAGCTTTGGCCCTATGAAGCTCATCTCGTTAATCAACACATATCTTATGTGTTTCATCTCTTCTTGAAATATTGTTAATTCTTGTTAATGCGTGTATATTAAATGCAACAACCCCTATATGAGGTGTAGACATATAAAAATGACCATATTCCTAAATGAATATTTTATGTTCATTCCTCTATTTTAGTTAAATCTAATTTAACTAAATCACCCACATTCCTCTATTTAAATTAAGTAAATTATTCTATTTATTTATTTAAACTCACTTAAGTCCTTTACATCATTTAATTGAATAAATCATTTTATTTAGTTAAATCTCTTCTTCTTACCTTTTAATTAAATTTACATTTAATTAATAGTCCACCCCAAATTGAATAAATCATTTCCCAAATTGCAACCACAATTGAAATAAAGTAATTTTAATTAATTCTATTTTCCCTCACCCACTTGCATTTTCCTACATCTCCCACTTGCATCCTAAACCCTATTCCTAATTTCTTCTAGAATCCATCTAATCCTAATCAATTAACCCCAAACCCATCCATTATCACTTTTCCCTAAATTTGAGGAGGTCACTTCTCAAATTTGGAGTAAAGTCTTCAAAAGGCATTAAAGCCTTTATCCATTCAACAAGCTAACTTGTTGAATACCCCCAAATTTGGAAGGACTTACAAATTTGTCCCCAAAATTCTTCAAACCATTAATGGCTAACTAACCCTTAGTGGCATGGCTAGAGACTTTTTGACTAACTTAACCTCCATCTAACCCAAGGGTCTCATCAAGCATTTATTGCTTTGACCATGGTTATTCCTTTAACCTTTGCACAAGAGTTTATCCCTTGGGTAAAATCTTTATCCAATGGGTAACCCTAACCTAACCTTAACCCTTACCTTCTAGGGTAACCATGAGGTCTTCTCAAGCATTTAATGCTTCTTACTTCTCTTCTCAACCAGCCTTATGTGGACAATTGTCACCATTTCATTGGTGAAAATTGAAAACATGGATTGACAACTTTCAAACTTGACCCTTGATTAACTCTTTCAATCCTGGTCATCCATTGCCCTAGTTTTACTATAAATAGAGCTCTCATTCCTCCATTTTGAGAACCATGCAAGCTTTTAGTATCTCATTTATGCTCAATTTTATTAAAACATCTAGCTTCTCTTTGTAATAGGAATTAGTCTAATAAGCATTTTAGACTATTTCCTTTATCATTAGCTTAACTCATAAACTAGTATATCATGTTAGGATAGTATTGCTACTAGTCTTGTCATCTTATAATCTAGTTTATTACATTTGTAGAATCATGCATAGATAGGATGCATTTTCATAACTTAATCAATCATAAGCATCCCTCGTTCTTGTATTTGTCATCCCTAAGCCACTTTTCTCAGTGATCTAAGAGCAAAGGCATTGGCTTGAGGGACCTTGTGAGATAGAGAACCATGGAACCAACCTTGGGAAGTTGAGCCATTCTTCATGACTCCATAACTTGCACCAAGAAGTCCTGTGGGTGTGTGAGCAAGCCTCTTTGAGACCACATTTTTCACATTTTAAGTTTCATCACCCTGCTTTCCCTGCATACATTTTTGGCGCCCACCGTGGGGCTCTACCTCATTAATCAAATTGGTTTTTAAAAATAAACACTTGTGTAGGTACGCAGGAAACGGGAATCAGTGCATAGGGAACATCCCTTAGCACATCTGGTGAACCTTTTAGTGCATCTAGCTCACTGTTTGGTGTGTGGGACTCATTTTCCAGCGCGTGAAGGTCATACTTTAGCGCATCATCCTCATTAACCTTTTCTTGTAGATCCTAGCACGGAAGAATAATAGTTTAACACATCTGGAAAATAGCTTAGTGCATCTGGTGGGTCATTTAGCACATCTTGACTATACAATAGCATGTACAGTTTGTTCTGTAGCACATCACAGATAGAGGCAAAACTAAAAACTGTAACCGAATGTAAAAAAAAAATAGACTTGTTGAAGTCCACAGAGTGTCTAACAATTTTACTTGTTATTTTTCAGGGTTCTAACAAATTTCTTGCAGATGGGAGCTTAAATTTAGGATCATTAAATAGTTTAAGTTTTTACTAACTCAGTTAAGTTAGTTAAGATATAAACTTCTTTTGATTCTTCTTAAAACTGAACTCACTTTATTTGGGCTTTAAAAAGAACCACAAAACAAATTTTCTTTCTTGCTTTTCTAGGAGAGAAATTTTTTAAATTGGGTTTTAAAAAGAACAAATCAAATTTTTTTCAAGTCTTATAAACAAATGGATTAAAAAGAAGTTCACCATCCTTTGGTGTATAAAAGGATTCATTTTAGGTTTTAACAAGGAAAAGAATCACACAGTCCCAAAAGTCTTTTGTTCTGCAATTAAAGAGGGAAGATCTTCCCCTTTCAATTGATTTCTTTTGTTGACGAAACATCGTATTCATTTTGTTGACCAAGTTCTTCTTTTCAAATTAGAAAATCATTGCCTTGAAAAGTTAAAAAGAACACCATGTTTTCATGGAGCAACATCTCCATATAGGATTAAACAAATAATTGCTTTGAAGGGTTAAAAAGGAACTTGTGTGCTTTGTCTCGAAAGTGGAAGGTATATGCTCTCCCCTTAATTGGGTGATCAAAAAGCCAAACCACTCTTAAAGCTTTCTTTAATTCAAGCAATAAATCCTTTAGCAAGCCTTCCTTCCTGAGGGGTTGAAAACTCTTAAAGCCATTTTTGGCCGGTGTGAAGGGAACGACGTAAGTGGGAAACGGTTTTGAAGCCAAAAGTGGAAAGTGACAAAAGTCTCTCAATGGTTGCACGCAGTGATTAGCCTTCCCCCAGTATCCTTTAGATATGTAAAGCCTTTGTTCTAAAGGTTGGGAAGCCTCCTAAGGGATTTTATCACTGATGGTCAAACAGGAATCTTGATTACGAACCTTAGCATAGAAACTTTGAGCCGAGTCAGTAACCAGACATTTGTAATATCATAGTGCAAGGGTGGGGAAGAATCTGCCCCCAAGTTCTCTCACCATATATCTCCCAAGATAACTACTCAATTGTGAAGCAATTCACTTTGGGTTAATTTCTAGAAAAAGGCAAAAAAAGGAGCACCCCCTAGGGGGTGACACGACTGTTTGAGCTAACGGAGTATCGAGACTAGTGGGCTATGATATTGCTTATGACCCTTGAATAAAGAGTCTTATTGAAGTGCATGTTGTATCTAAACTTGTCAAAACATTGAGGATTTGAACACATCCTCGTAGAACATACACTTATTTTTTAGATTAAGCAAAATGGTTGTCTCTTTGAAGTCATGCTTTCATTTGTTACTTCGGAAAATCATATATCAACATTAAGAACTCAAGGCAAAACTCCAACATTGCAGAAAACAACCAAGTCAGGGCAGTTTAGCACGTAAGAGCAACATCTTAGCATGTGGCGACCATATTTTAACATATTAAACCTTATCTTTAGCACATAAAGTCTTAACAATAGCGCTTCACCCAGATCTAAAAACAAATAGTGGCAGTTAGCACATTTTAAGAAACAGTTTAGAGCGTTGAAGCATCAGTTTAGCACGTGGAAGTCAAACTAGTGTGTAGGGTTTAACTGTTAGTGCATATGCGTCCCATATTAGTGCATAACCTTTTGAACCAAGGTTGAGCAAAATTAAACAGTATTAACCAGTTAACGCGTAGCATGGGGCAGCATAGTGCATAGAGTCTTTTCTCTAGTGCATAGAAAACTTTTTATAGAGCATTGCATTTTTGTTTTAGCACATAGTCAAAACCACAAAAACAGGGGGCAAAACAAAGGTCAATTTTGAAAATAATTTTGAAAACTTTCCTTCATCAACTTGAACTTCATCAATCAGAAAACCAAAAATAGAGTATCAAAAGCTATTTCTAAAAGAAAGTTCCCATCAAGCAAAGTTGTTTGAAATTTGAAACTAGTCGTAGGATAAACATATCTCTCCTATCAAAATCAGGAAACATCATCACAAGTGGGAAACAGGTCCTTTAAATCAAACGGATTTTTCTATTCCAAAATACACTTGTTTAAAACTCCAAGTTGTCAAATCAAGTTTCCATATCGAGAAAGCTTGTATTCCATATCATTTGACACACTTTGTCATGAGGGGGCATCTAAACCTTCACTTTGATAAAGTAGAACTTGAGTTTCCAAAACAAGCTAAACTGAATCCAAAACAAATCAAAGGAAACCATTGATCGCTTGTGCATGACTAATCCTCATATTCTGAGAAGAAAGAATATTTATCATAACACAAAGTTGAAGAAACAACAACCAAGTTCTTCGAAATTTGCCAAAAGAAATAAATTTTTATACATCAATTGTCAACTCTTCAAATCCCATCGAACATTCCTTTGTCATATACGATTATATCTTCAAAACAAAACAAATGAATTTGACAAAGAACCATTAAGGAGTAGAGCATTCTGTCAGAAGTCCGCATTCAGCCAACAAATAAATCATGGAGGGAACATCAATCCAACATTCTTTCCCAATGAGTGCATCACTTACAACATACCCCGATTCGAACCACCAAACCCTGAACAAAACTTTGAAGAAGAGTTCATTTCTTTTGTCATAGAGAGCTTCTACTAGATGCCCACTATCACTTGCTCTCAACAAAACAAACAAAGTGAAATGCAACTAGAATCTAGCATGAATCGAAGATTATCAAATCCTTTCAAGCATCCAATCTAGAGGATACCAAAATTTCTGAAGAACTTCTTCAAGAATGTCAAGAGAGCACTTTGTTTCAAAGACTTGTGGAAAGACTCATGGAAAATGACAAGGAAAAATACTTACTCATGCTCACAAGCAAAGGAGTTAAACTTCTAGAGGACTTGGACACGAACATTTTTAGAACAAGATCTCAAAATTATGAATATCAAGAACGACAATGAGAGGAAGAGGCATGTGACCCTGAGCAAGATATTCTTGAACAAAATCTACCAGAACAAAATATACCTGAGCAAAACATCCTTGAGAAAAACATACCGTTCCATACACCCTTTCAGCCTAGAATTAACGCAAGGGAAGAATTCTTTCCTTGGCAAAATAATGCACCTTTGATTTCTCTTACTCAAAAAATACAAATGTTACAAAGACAAATGCAAAACATGCAACAAGGAACAATAGTACGATATTCATTAACTGAAATTTGTCCTTATCCATTTGATAGAAGATTGAACATGGTGCCTTTTCCTCCAAACTCAGATGTTCCCAAATTTGACAAGTATGATGGAAAAATCGATCCCTGTGATCATGTTCAAGAATTCTATACAATGAGTCTTGAATTTGCTCATGATGATACCTATTTGATGAGGTTATTTCCAAGAAGCTTGGGCGGGCAAACAATGGAATGGTTATCCAAAATCACACCTCCCCTCAGATCATTTGATGAACTAGTCAACAAATTCATAACTCAATATTCCTATAACATTCAACACACTATAACCATGTTAGACGTCTGTAACACCAAACAGAAAAACAATGAAACATTCATGGTCTTCCTTCAGCATTGGCGGCATATGGTTTTGAGATATCCTCGTGATGTACCCGAAAAGGAAAAGATTGAAATTGTCATCGATAACTTAAACAGTGAGATGAGTTACAAACTCAAACTCCAATGTATACCATCTTTTGCTAAATTGATTGAGAATGGCATCCAAGTAGAAGAAGCATGTGTCGAGAAAGGAACGTTGAAAATTTTCAAAGAAGGAACAAGTTCATCCAATTACAAAAACCAAAAAAACAACAACTTGGACAAATCCAGATTCTAGACTAGAAACAAAAACAATGAAAATGAAGGAGGAAATGAATCAAATGATCCAAAATCAAAGTAGTCTGTGCTCATGTTATCAGGTAATCCTCAAGCTACAAAGAATCCCAAAAGTACTAACCCAGGCACTAACACTTACGCACCGAATACCAATCAAGATCAACCCAACACTAACAATACCCAAAACAATAACACCAATAGGGGACCTAATCCAAACTCACCGGGTAACACAAACAACTTTCCAAAATGCATTTACACACCATTGGGGCAATCAGTGGAGTTAGCATTTAGAGAACTCGTAGCAAACAAAATTATCTCTTTACCCACAATCAACAACTTTGAACCACAAATCAAACCACCTTGGTGGAATGACACACTTTTGTGATTTTCATCGCAACAAAGGTCATCAAACAAATGATTGCATGAGGCTGAAAAACATTGTTCAGGACATGATTGATAGAGGTGATTTAATGGTCGACGGTCTCAAGACAAATGGTGACCACGAAGCTTTCAAGAATCCTCTTCCAAACTACAACAAGGATGGAGCTTCAACCTCAAGCGATACACATGGAGCTCGTATCAATCACATATACAATAACACCATCAATCACATATTAGCTGAGGACAATCATGTCAATGTTATCACAATCAAAGACAGGCATGAACATGAATCTATCAACGTAACAACTAGAGCTCAAAAATATGTCTTGAAGGAACATATGTCAACAACAAACACCGTACCCAAAATTCAATATGATCTAGTCAGTAAACTATGCAAAACTCCTACTCAAATAACTATACTTGAGTTGCTAAAACTTTCACCAAAACACAAAGACATATTGGAACAAGCATTACTAGAAACAAATGTACCTCAAGATTTGGATGCTAACAAATTCCAAACCATGGTGGCTCATATGATAGGGCCTCATAACCTCACTTTTTCTGAGCATGATAATATCTCATTGAGCCATCCACACAATACTCCACTCCATATTGAAGTCATGGTCTATAAACACCGAGTTAAACGAGTATTAATAGATGAAGGAGTTGGACTTAATATTTGTACCTTAAAACTTATCTGTGCATTAGGCTTCTCTGAGGAGTCTATTGATCCATGCAAAAAGATCACTATAAAGGCATATGATGAAGAGGAAAGATCATCTAAAGGAACAGTGGTGTTGCCAATTCAGGTAGGACCGATACAAAAGGATACTATGTACCAGGTCTTAGACATAGACCTCATATACAATATCTTATTGGGTCGACCTTGGATACATGAAATACAAGCAGTACTCTCTACTTATCACTAGTGTGTTAAATTCCCCTACAATGGGCAAGAGGTTTCTATATCAGCCGATCATAATCCATTTCAGCATTGTAATGCTATGGGGGCAGCCCAAGATAGCTTAGTTCCACATAATACAGAGAAACAAAATTCCTCACCACTAGATCTTCAACAAGAAAAGTCTACATCACTATTTATGGATTTCAAGTAGAAAATGAAAATCAAAGGACAAGGCATGGGAGAATACTCTTTGGAACCCAGGTGTTTGGCCAACTTGCCAAGATCACCTAGATCTCATGGATTACCTACAACATCAACACATCAAGCAACTCAACCCATCACCAAGTTTGATGGCACATTTATCCAACTCGGCACTCTAGCACATGAATCCAAGGAAAAGGACATCCTAAAATGGCTATACAAAGATGAGGAAGAAGACAAAGCAGCTACTATGGAAATTAGCTATACCAACACACTTGTATGGAAAAGGCTACTTAATCATGCAGCAAATGGGAGACAATGGCAAAGGACCTATTGGTAAGCGTCAGGAAGGCATCACAGAACCATTGGATCCTCCTTCACAATTCAGTAAAGACAAAAAGGGATTGGGCTTTGAACTCACTCTACTACCAAAGAGGGCACCACGCAAATATCAAAAACCTTAGTGGAAAGAAAAGAAGAAGTACAAGGAAGACTCCTGGCAGGAAGCACTATTTGATTCAGCAAAGACAATACGTAAGGAACATGAATATCAAGAAAGGAAGCAACATCAAGATAATCCCATCATTCAAAAGAAGACAGCACCTACAGAAGTGCATCACGTTCAAGAACCAATATCCAACAAAGAAGAATCACCTCCTAATTGTATTAGTCCTCCTCGAGAAAAGATAGTATATGAACAAATGCAAAAAGTGGAAGAATGATCTGATATAGAATCAGAGAAAATATCAAACTTGTATCAATCATCAAAGACCTATTCTCACCCTACAACATACCAGTTCACAACACTGATAGAATCTGGGATGATACCTTTGAGACTGATTCCAATGAATATGAATGGGGTAGCTATTCTAACATTACTGAAGATATTTGTGCCAATGATGATAATACACCCATCTCTTAAGAAGAATGCAGCACAGAATCTAGACCACTTGAATTTGGCTCACAAAATATCTATGATGCCAAGGAAAATGAGCAGCGAAATTATGAGCAAGTCTATATGGAAGATGATACCATCAAAGACCTCGATGAAATCCTTAACTTCTTTAACACTCAAACCAATCATGATGATACCTCCATCCTGACACTTAAAGTAGTCGAACTTGATCCACCTAATGACTCCTTACCACTTGTCTTTCCAGACCTCATAGACTGGGACGAACCTGAAACTCATGATATACCAATTTTCCCAAATGATGAATCTATTATCCATTACTTGTGTACCGTTAACCCAGAAATAGACTCTACCAGTGAACAAAGTAACGACATCTACAATCAAGGGAGTGCCAAGTCTCTCAATCGCAAAAACTGAGCAAAATAAAGGATCTACTACTGAAAACTAGTCAATGGTAGCAATAGATCACACAAAAGTAAAAATAAAGGACGCCTCTGAGGGTGAAAACCTTTTTAAGGCACCTAAAGATGGGAGACTTGACACTCTTCCTGAGCATTATCATGAGCGATCACCCATATTGATTGAGCGCACTCAATCAATCAACATTGGTACTACAGAAGCAACCAAAACTATACACCTTGCAAAATCTCTGACAGAGGAAGAAAGATCAACTTTTCTTGGTCATATGCAAATATTCTTGGGACAGAAGCAACCAAAAAATTTATTAAATTTTTTGAAGAAAAGCAAATCAAATTTTCTTAGTCATATGCAAATATGCTTGGGATTGATCCATAATTAATCTTGCATCATTTATCCATTGCTCAAGGAGCTAAACCAGTCAAGCAAAAATTGAGAAAGATGAATCCACATGTAGCACTCATGGTCAAAGTTGAACTGAAGAAACTGTTAGATGTCGGATTTATCCGACCCATCGACTATGCTGAATGGATCTCCAACATTGTACCAGTCTCAAAACCAGATGGCAGTATCAGAATATGCATTGATTTTAGAGATGTCAACAAAGCCTATCCAAAGGACGAATTTCCTTTGCCCAGTATCGACATAATTGTAGACCTCATAGCAGGCCATGCAATGTTATCACTAATGGACATTTTTTCAAGCTATAATCAAATCAAGATAGCCCTAGAGGATCAAGATAGAACAGCGTTTACCTATCCTTGGGGTACGTACTATCGGAATGTCATGACTTTTGGCTTAAACAATGCAGGAGCAACTTATCAACGAGCAATGACAATAATCTTTCATGACATGATGCATACCTTCATGGAAGACTATGTGGATGATTTACTAGCTAAATCCTTCACCAAAGTGGAACATCTAAATGTCTTAGCAAAGATTTTTGACAGATTAGAGAAATTCCAAGTCAGGCTCAACCCTATGAAGTGTGTCTTTGGGGTTACATCAGGAAAATTACTAGGCTACATCATTTCAGCTAAAGGTATTGAAGTGGATCCATCAAAGTTACAAGCCATTATGGAGATGCCACCACCAAAGAACATCAGCTAGCTTAGATCTCTACAAGGATGACTCCAATCAATTAGGTGGTTCATCGCTCAACTAGCATATAAAAGCCTTCCATTCAATCATTTGCTAAATAAAAATATATCATTCAGATGGGAAGCCAAATTTGCAGAATCCTTCTATCAAATCAAGCAATACCTGATGAACCCACCAGTTCTAGTACCTCCAATAGCAGGGAAGCCACTCATTCTCTACATTTCAACAATAGACATATCACTGGGGGCATTCTTAGCACAAGAAGATCAACAAGGAAAGGAACGAGCTATATACTACATCAGCAAGACATTGAACGGATATGAATTAAACTATACATTCATTGAGAAGGCTTGTCTAACAATGGTATTTGCCTCTCAAAAATTCTGACACTACATGCTAGCTCACACAATAAAGCTGGTTACAAAAATTGATCCTCTCAAATATCTACTTAGCAAGGTAGCTCTTACAGGCAGATTGGCTAAATGGGTCATGGTTCTCAGTGAATTTGATATCCACTACACAGAACAACGAGCTATCAAAGGACAAGCAATTGCAGATCAACTGGCTAAAGCACCACTACCTGGAAAAAAAACTATGGAAATCAAATTTCTAGATAGAGATGTTCTTGCTATCTCCACCAAATAATGGACCTTATATTTTGATGGATCCTACACATAACATGGCTCAGGTGTTAGCATTATGTTCATCACCCCTGAAGGATACACTATACCAAGATCATATAGGCTTATGTTTCCATGCACAAATAACATTTCTGAATATGAGGCATTGGTTATAGGCATCAAAATGGTCGTAGAATGGAGAATCACTGAGTTAAAAATCTACAGAGATTCACAATTGGTCGTCAATCAAATCAACAATGACTATCAGACAAAGGACGACAAGTTGCTACCATACAAGTGAATGGTGGATGATTTCAAATAATATTTTGTATGCATCACCTTTGAGCAAATACCAAGGTTGGATAAAAAAGTAGTCGGTGCAATGGCTACTATTGCTTCACTATTGCAAATTCCACAGCAACAGAGTCGTTATGGGTTTCTGGTAGAGCAACTGTTCTCCCCAGCCTATGATCATTCAGAATCCCATGTTATCTATGCCTTGACCGGTTCTGACTCTCCATTATATGGACTGATATATGATTATCTTAAAAATAATATCCTACCCATTGACCTATCCCGAAACCAAAAATGTAACTTTATCCGACAAGCCGCCTGTTATACTCTTATCGCTGATACTTTGTACCATCGAGGTCTAGATGGTACTCTTCTTTGTTGCCTTGATCGTAATGAATATGACTCCGCTTTACAAAAGCTTCACGAAGTTATTTGTGGCACACATTCAAGTGGTACTACTCTTGCTAAAAAGCTTCTAAGAATGGGATATTATTGGCCAACAATGGAAAAGGACTCCTATCACTTTGCAAAGAAGTGTCCTAAATGCCAAATCCATGGCAATCTTATACATGCACCAACACAGGAACTAAAGCCATTCACAACATCCTGGCCCTTTTGTCAATGGGGACTCGACTTAGTTGGCAAAATTCATCCTTCATCTTCAAATGGACACAAGTTCATTATAACTACAACAAAATACTTTACCAAATGGATAGAAGCAATCCCCATGACCACCGTGACTGGGAAACAAATTGCCTCTTTTATCCTTAACTATCTGATCTGTAGATATGGAATTCCAAGTTCCATCATCACAGATAATGGATGACCTTTCAAAAACCAAGATGTATGAGAACTATGTGAAAATTTCAAAATCCAACATTGTTTTTCTACACCTTACTACCCACAGGGGAATGGTTAGGCAGAAGCATCCAACAAAACAATATTGATAATCCTAAAGAAAATAGTGAATGATGTAGGCAAAGATTGGCATATACAACTCAATCCAGCACTTTGGGCATACAAAACTAGCATCTGCACACCTACAGGAGCTACACCATATTCATTGGTATATGGATCAGAAGCAATTTTACCCTTGGAGGTAGAAATTCCATCTCTCAGAGTCTCTTTGAAAGGCTTAATCCTAGATGAAGAGTATCGAGTTAGTCGACTACAAGAGCTTTAACTTCTAGATGATCGCCATCAACGTGCCTACACTCATCTCAAAGCATATCAGCAACGCATGTGTAGGAGCTACAACCATAAGGTCATTCCCATAATTTTTAAAATTGGAGACCTAGTACTCAGAGAAAATCCTAGAAATTAGCAAGATCAGGAAAAGAAAGGGAAATTTGAACCTAACTGGTTAGGTTCCTATGTCATCATATCGGCCTATGGATCAGGAGCCTATAAGCTAACAACTTCAGAAGGAGATGTGCTCAACAAACCAACTAACAGCATCCATCTTAAGAAATACTACACTTGAGTAGTTTAAATGCATGGAAAAGTCAAAAAATCAAAAATATCAAAAAAAATCAAATAAAAAGGTACAATAAAACCAACTAGTGAAAACTTGGGAATAGGCGCTATTTGTGAGAGGACATCTCCTTTATTTATATCCATACCATTATATCCACAGTCAAGCACTATCGGCCATCGCTAGATATTTTTATCACAATATCCATCCAGGCCATACTTAGCGTAGTCACTATCCTGGTTTATCCGCATATCCTTTTCACCGCATCTCACCAAGGTTTGGTAATCATTGTACATATCCACATTAATAAGTACACTTGGCTAGGGGCAGTAATCAAAACTTGCAACACATTCAAGCCATCAAAACTAGTCACAAACTCAGAACATCATATCCAGCAAAACAACACAATCGTAAAAACAAAACATTGATTGCTTAACAGGATTCACAAAATACGATGGATGATTTTCTGAAATATCAAATGTTGCATTTTTCATAAAGTTTTGACTATTTTTGCACTTGAACTTTTTGAATTATTGGATCCTCTATATTTTCTCAACAATGCTTCAAATCTAGAGAATGTTGTGGGGACTCCAATATTTTCTTAGTTTTCTGTCTATGAGGTGATCATCTATACTGTGTAAATACTTGTCTCGAGACGTGATGCATAACACATCATTGAAGACATTATTCCACTTTATGCATACAAATGGTTTAATCTTGTCTGTTTCTATGCAATCCACACTCAGGCCATCCTGGTTCAATTATACCTTGACACTTGTGCTATCTTGCAAAATCAAAAATCATGTAAATTTTTCTCAGGTCATTATGGTTCAATTATACCATTATGCTTGTATAAATTTTCAAAATATCCCAAAACAAATCAATGCTCAATGATGATACATACAAAGAAAGCAAACAACATGTGGCTATACAGGGATGACAAATGCAGAATGAGGATGCTCAAAAACAATTAGTTGCATATCATTTTACAATTAGTTGCATATCAATATCATACATCTCATTTTCAAAATACAACTCATAGCATATCATATCATACATCTCAATTTCAAGATACATCTCACAGCATATCATATCATACATCTCATTTTCAAGATACATCTCACAACATATCATATCATACATCTCATCATATTCATCAAAATATCACATCACATACATTTATCTAAGCATTGCATCATCATAGAATAATCAAAAACATATAGAAAGCATAATATATAAAACATCACATGAGGATCAAAGAAAATAGTGTCATATATATATCTCAAAAAATGATCAATATACAAAATATGTCATGTCTGTGTCCATACAACAAAATGATCAAAATACAATGGAGACAACGTCTCTTAGGTATGACTATCTCCTGAAGGCGACAGTCTCGCTACAGATGTCCCAGCACCTAGATCTCTAGGTGGATCATGTCTAGGAGGCCCTATCACACCTCTTCTCTCTGTTCTCGACTCAGTCCCTCGAGATCGACTAGATCTTGACTGTGTAAAACTCTGCACTCGGCGCTCCCTAGGCACTGCATCCTCATAGTGGCATCGGTAATACTTCGCCTCCTTGGCTCTCAAAGCAAGCTCTCTCAAGGTGTCTCTCATCGAACCACCTGCTACCGCTCTCTCACACTCATCGTGAGCTCCTCTGCTCGACCCCGTTGCTCTATCTCAATATCACGCTCTGTGGTCAGCTAAGTAATCTAACACTGATGCACCAATAGTTGTGTCTGCAAATGTTGCACTGACAACTGCAGCGATCTAATATGCGCATCCTCCGCATGCGTCAGAATCCACATCTACACTGGTACCTATGAAGGGGTACCCCCTGTCCCTCTACCTGTCCTCGGTGCAGGTGGAGGTAAAACATCTGACCTCCTCCTCTAGGCCGGTCGTTTGAAGTCATCATACCCTCCCACTGCCGCTATCACCTCCTCAACCCTCTCCTCACCCCCAGCTCTAATAGCCAAACCTCCTCTCCCTCTATCCATCATAGCTCGCCGCACAACTCTCTCTACCTATATCCCCCTATCCCCACCATCTCCACCCCTATCTCCTCTCCTCCCCTGATCTAATCTCCCTCTATCTCCTTGCTGACCTCAGCCACCTCCTCCACCATCACCTCCTCCTCCATCACCCCCCCCCTCATCTACCTCCTCATCATCATCAAAAGATGGAATCATATCAGCTGGATCTGATATCCAGGCCACTGCCTATGCTGCAAACTCGTCAGTCATCCCTGCATCCACTATCTCAAGGGCATAGTCCCAAATGTGGCTGGCTAAATGAAAGAACTTCTCCACTGTCATCACGCTATCAATCATAGGTCCCCAATCTGGAATGTCCTGTCTCCGTCAAGCATAAAAACATGCTCCCTATGGAATCCCCTGCTGTCAACCATACTGTCGTAGCATCGGGCTATGCAGAAACCTCTCAATTACAAAGGGTGTCTGCCCTATCAAATATCTGGTCATGTAAACATAGGGCATCTCCATCCCATCTTCTTCCCATACCTCACAACCTGTATATGGTCACCAGATGACCGTATCAATATCATCCAACACTCTCCTCCAGTGCTCTAGTTTGCCTAGCTTACATTGGACAACTATCCCTCTGTATTTGTATGCATACGCACACCGAACAAGCCTATATGTGTCCACCAATGGCCTAGTTGTGGGAATATGCTCCCATGCCCATACCTATAGCAGTGTCACTCTAGCTGATAAACTGCCATAACCTAAGTATACCACCCGATGCAAATCCCTGTATAAGTGGGCCAGCATAGCCGACCCCCATGAAAATCGGTGACCCTGCATCACCATATCCTCCAAAACCAATCCCCACCCCACTACTAGTCCCTTCGACCTACGGTCGGCACATAAGAACCCACCTATGAAACCTACCAACACTGATGGTAGAGGAGCATAATCTAAATCCAAGAACTCCTACCAGGGGATCTCATACCCACAAACAGTATCATCCTGCAAGATCCAGCAAAGTGCCTCAGTCCCCCCCCTCCTCGGTCTACTCATAGGGTAGCAATGCACCTACCACAGAAATCCGTAGAATCTGATAACAATCCTCAGGCGTCACTATCATCTCACCTATCGCCAAATGGAAGGTATTCGTATCACTGTGCCACCTCCTTGCCAATGTTGTCAATAAACCTCAGTTTACAATAAACCGAGGCATATCTAACAACGAGGTCAAGCCACACCTCTCAATAATATCTCTATCTTCCTGTGTCAATCATGGTATCAAGGACCACGGTCTCAGAAATTGCTCACGTGACTAAACCACTCCAAGATGCTCCTGTCAAAAAGCAAAGCAAGTCCAATATCAGTTTCCTCATCAAAACATAGATATTGAAATCAAATTCATATAAAAACTTGAAACTTTGAAAAATCTAAATCAAGTTCCACATCATATCAATCCACAATCATACCAACTTGTAACACAACTCAAGTTTCACATCCATATCAACTTGTAACACAACTCAAGTTTCATATCAACTTGTAACACAACTCAAGTTCCACATCCATATCAGCTTGTAAAACAATTCAAGTTCCACAATCAATGCAGCTTGTAAAACAACTCAAGCTCCACAATTCATATAAAACACTTTCATATCAAAAAACCACATCATATCAAATTTGCATCAAATCTATATCAACTTGAAAAATCGCAAATCAAATCAAGTTATATCAGAACTCATATTGGACAAACTCATCAAAACAATGATAGCAGCCACGCAGATCGATAATTTACACCTATCTCAGTAGAACCAGCACAAACCTACCAATTTTCTTCATTCACAAATTACACTATACCAACAAATTTTGCCTATGTGCTAAACAATTTTGTCTAAACACTAAACCACTCACCATGTGCTACCCTGTCATCTCCAAGCGTTACCCAATCTACCCTATGTGCTACCCTTTTCTTCCAAAGCACCACCTAACTTATCCTACACACTAAATTATCCCTATGCACTATTCTATCCTACTTTTGCGCTACATGTCTAACCCTATGTGCTAGGTCATAGCTACGCGCTATCTAGACCTACTCGTGTGACCTCCTAGATACCCTATGTGCAAGGTTTTTCCTATGCGCTACCCATGTGATCCCGGTGCGCTACCCTAATCCTATACGCTATCCTAACCTACCGATGCACTACCCTACACTTTTTGAATGCTACCCTATTTTATTCAACCCTACGTGCTACGAAACCTATCGTATGCACTATTTTTTTACCCCGACGTGCTAAAATGTAAAATCCGCATGACAAATTGAAAACATGACCAAGAATGACAAAATTAAAAATCAAAAAGGGGTCAAAAGGGTTGACTTACCGGTGGTCCATTCGCGACGAGCCTCTGATACCTCCGCACGCGCTCGAATCAATGAGAAGAATACGTAATCAGCATGTTGACTTTTCTCCACATGTCACTTTCTCCAAAGTCAACAAACAGAAATGAGACAAAAAGGAGTCACTTTTTCCCTTTTATAGGGTAAATTGAAATTAGGATTACATGGAGAAACGCAAAAAATTGCTCGTGGTGTCTCATATAACTCTACCAAACATCATTATCGAGAGCTGAATCAATTTATCGCATTTCAGTCCATGATGGCCCACATTCAACAAGTGTGGAATCTCGAGCCAAGGCTCCGTCATCACAGAGGTTGGATTGCATGGTGGCATGATGCCATTTCCCACTCTGTGAGGTTTTTGTGCATTTATGGCAAGTAGCTTGCCATTTACCGCAGTTAGTCGTATGATGTGACCACCAAAGCTCTTTGTGCTACCACAGATGGTTTGGCTTTGAATCCCTTTGATTTTGCCCTACAACTCCATTTAGCCTAGCTCCACCATCAAAAGAAAGTGGCAGATAGTCACTCTGCCAGAGGAGCTCAAATCAAAGCTAGATTGCACTGCCTCAAAGTTGGCGATAGGGCTTCTAAGGATTTTTTCTAGCTCTTCGGGCCCATCATACCTCTGTTGAGATTAAGAAGATTAGAGAGCGGCAGGCTCTTCTCACTAAGCTGGCTGACATTTTGCAAGCCTTTGTCTGTCATTATGAGAAGGTGTTCACAGTGCCGGGAGATTCTCAGGCCAGAATCCAAGCCTTACAAGATTTCTTAGTTGTTGTTCCCAAATGGCTCTCTAATTCACAGCAGGCCTTTTGTGACCTCTTACTGACCATTGATGATGTCAAAGAAGTTTCTTTTTCCATGGCAGATTACAAAGCCCCAGGCTATGATGGCTTCCCCTATGAGTTCAACAAATCCCTTTGGCCTTGTGTTGGTCCGGACCTTCATAAGGTATATCTAGAAGCTTTTTATTCCCGTTCCTTGGGAAAAATGATTAATCAGGTAAATATCAAGTTTATCCCTAAGGCTGGGGACCTAGAGGACATTTGCAATTGGCAGCCCATCACCTTGCTTAATGTCTCTTATAAGATTATTGCCAAAGCTTTGGCCCTTAAGATCAAACATTTTCTTCCGCTTATTGTCTGCCTGGAACAGACTAGATTTATTAAATCCAGGTTTATTCTGGACAATATTATTGTTGTTTGGGAAGGTATGGATTGGGCTAGACACTCTCAACAGTGGGAAATCTTTCTCAAGATTGACTTCACTAAAGCGTATGATCGCATTGAGTGGCCTTTTATCTTGGCTATGCTCAAAGCTCTCAGCTTTGGCCCTTGGTTCATACAATTTGTTTAGATGTTATTTGGAGATGCTTAGGCTTGTATCACCATTAATGGGCGGCAGTTTGAGGCTTTTGGCCTTTTCAGATCCATTCGCCAGGGGTGCCCTCTGGCTTCTGATTTATATGTTCTTGTGGTGGAAGGGTTTGGCTACTTACTTGCTAATGCTATCTCTATTGGGCATGTCTGTGGTATCTCCTTGCCTGAGTCACCTTCCCAACTTGTCAATGGCCACTTTTTTGATGACTCCTTTCTCACTCTCATTGAGGATTAAGATAATGTGCAATCCGCTATCCAGTGTCTTAACACTTTTGGCTTGGCTTCTAGTTCGGCCATTCAGTGGCACAAGATACAATGTTACAGATAATCCTTTCTTCCAACTCCACCTTGGATCCTTCACTATGACTGGAAGTGGATCCAGCATGGCAAAATATTTCACTTTTTGCGAATTCCTTTTGCCTTCCAAGCTTCGCCTTCATATATTTGGCAGGCAGTCCTTGCCAGAATCGAGAAAAAACTTGCCTACTAGATCACCAGACCTCTCTCTTTGGCTGGTAAATTCCAAGTCTGCTCCAAAGTGTTAGCCACCACCCATGTTTACTATTCTTCATGTTGGGCTCCTTCAAAGGCCTCTTACATTAAGTTGGAAAGACTTGTGCGGGCCTTTCTTTGGGCCTCTGGGTCTGACCATCATGGTTTTCACAGATTTGCATGGGACTTTTGTTGTCTCCCCAAGGAGTCTAGAGGTCTTAGCATTATTTCTACCCAAAACCAAGGGTTGGCCTTATGTGATAAATGGGTTATCAAAGCCCTATCTGGCGATGAGGCCTAGAAATTTCTTCTCATGCATTGTATATCTTCACGCCTTCCTTACAAAAGGCCAGCCTGGAAAGGGATTGGCTTGAAAACCTTGCTCACCATGAAAGACCCTGTTCAGATATAGGGAAGTTTTATGGTCAAAAGTATCTAGCATTCTTGGGAAGCTATCAAGCCTTGGTTGTGATGGACCAGCAATGGCTTTCGGGATGGTCTATCAATGAATCAACACAACCTTTGGTGGTCCACTCTTTTCCAGTGCAAGGGTTACCTTTGGCCAAGATTCAGGGTGTCAGTGCTCTTCGCTTTCACAAGTGTGACATTCGCCCTCCTAAAGATCTTTTTTCCATATCTACTATGAGCCTTCAGTCATGGGATGACCTCCAAGTCTAGTTTCATTTGTCTCAGCCAGATCGACAGACTTATGACTTTCTAGTGTAGGTCCTTCCCTCTAATTTACTTCATAAGCTCAGTATTTGGTCTGTTCAACCTTGGTAGAAAGACTGGAAGTGGTATCCTTGGACTCCTTTCACCAACTACAAACCCAAAATGGGTTATCTCTGGTTGGTTCCTCACTTGCCTATGGTTCATATTCTCAATCAACGGTGGCACTTGCAGTCTTCCTAGACTGCCTGGAAATTCAGGTTTTTGGTCGTCTGGTCCGCCATCACCAAACTGAAGATTGCACACTATGCTTGGTGTATTCTCTTTCAAACTCTTCCTCTGGGGTCCAGACTCAAGCATTTGGGAGTGCCTGATCCTCGTTGCCCTTTTTGTGGTCACCCAAAAACTTTTATGCATATCTTCTGGTTTTGTAGAAGATCTCAGTGGTATTGGAGCTGGATTCATGATTTTTTTCGATTTTTTCAACCTGAGCCATTTTCCTACAATATGGCTCTTCTAGGTGATTCACCTAGAATCCCCTTTAAGTTCTCCTAGATATGGAATGCTTTCAGAATGGAGACTCTTCACTCTTTGGAGGGATAGAAATACTGTTATTTTTTCTCACAGCTTCTTGGATACTAATGTTTTGCTTTATGCTAAAGCCTACATGTGTAATAATGTGTTAATGTAGATTCAAGTACAAGCTAACAAGGTGGCCCACCTTTAGAAGCTCCTTTAGCACTGGGGAAATGTTTGTTGTGTGATTGCTCGTGTGTCGTCGGACTCTCTCTAATGAATGTAATTTACCCTGTGGCTACCGCTACAGTCACAGCTTTTCTACCCGCCACTCCTAGACCCCACGGTCTCAGCCTCCTCATCGCCCTTTGGGCGGGGCAAATGATGCTTGGTGTTACTGGTCGGCTTCCCCGATGAGGCGTGGATCTGGCTCGAGGTTCCCTCTAATGCTCTATGAACTTTTTTCTTGTTGTTGTTGATTCTGGGTGGCCCTCTGCCACCACCTCCAAGTTTCCTCGCCCTGCTTTGGTGATCTCGCCTCCCACGCAGGAGGAAGGATAAATTGAAAGAGATCCTAAAGATGGGTGGTCTGTGCCAGAACCGACTCCTGGCCCCGTTGATGTATGGGGCAAAAAAGATGATCCTGATCCTCTGCCCTCAACCGCCACTCCTTTGGCTATCTGAGGAAGTTTTTGATGAATAGCTTCATGTTTTTTTGTATCTGGCCGCTTGCCGAGTGACTCTCACAGGGTGATCTCATATCCCCTGACATTTTTTTGTGAATATGTACTTTATTTCTAATTAATAGAGAAGGCCTATTCATCAAAAAAAAAATTAAAATTTACTACACCATATTCCTGTCTATCTTGAAGAGCATCCTTCAAAGATTACAACTCCACTATTCTATCTTGTTGGGAGAACCATACTCCTCTTGCCTTTATTATATCATGAATTTTCATCACCCTATCCACCAGCACAAATTTTGGCACATTGAGATGCACAGCTATAGCTAAAGCAAAAGTGTCAAAAATTCTACTGCAATAATAAAAGGAAAACAGTAAATTGGGACACTTGTCTTGACTACCTATTACTTTTTTTTTAGCTCTTCAAGTAATTCCTCTTTCTTTAGTACGGTGTTCTACAATCATGTTGATAATTTCTCCAGCAAAGCACACTGTGAAGCGATATCCACAAAAATTACGATGAATTAATTAGTCATGAAGACAACATTTTATAAAGAGGGAGGGATTGCTATGATCAAATTCATGTATTTGGTTACGAGTAGCTATCTTTTCGGTTATCTTAAATTTAAATTAAATTACATAAAGTTATTATAATTATATATAAGTTTTTAAGTAGTTTTAAGAGTTATAATTAAATATTTAATTCAATTAAAATGGTAGTAAAAGATATAAAAAGGTATATATAAGAATTACTATTTAATTATTATAATCAAGTATTTTAAACATATTTTCAATTATATTTTTTTTGGTGTTCAAGTTATTGTACCATATCTTCTTTTAATCACCAATAAATATGATTTTAAATCAATATTCACCCTTAACTAAGAATTATATTGACTAGGACTTGCACCCCAACAAGGTGCATTGGTTACGTCGATAGCAATATATACTTTGATACTATATTATGAACATTTATGGCTCTGTGATATATGACATGTGCCTTTCAAACCTGTAAAACAAAAGTAACAAGATTGTTAGTTTTGTAGATTACTTGCCATATTTTGAAAGAAAATTTGTAGCTTGAAGAAATAGTAAAAGATGCATAACTATGTAAGAGCGAAATTAGACAAATCTTAAGATTCTTCATTCGATGTGAGATGCCTATTTGTTCGTGTCATTAGAAGTTGTCAATCTTCTTCTGTTGCTTCAACGTTTCATATGTTTTACAACATCTAACAAAATCATCTTTGTTCTTGAGTCTCACCTTGTTGATGAAATACTATTTGTAAGATGACAAGAATTGTAAATTGGTCCCACAATATTTTTACATTTGTGTGATGTGTAGATAGGTTTGTCCCTCATAGGGTGGAGTTACAATGCGAGGTCACCAATCAATATTATAGACACTCCACCAAAGTAAAGATTTTGTTGTTGTGGGAAGGCCTCGCATAGTCTTGTGTCTATTTTTAATAGTAGCTTTGGCCCTATGAAGCTCATCTCGTTAATCAACAGCTTTGGCCCTATGAAGCTCATCTCGTTAATCAACACATATCTTATGTGTTTCATCTCTTCTTGAAATATTGTTAATTCTTGTTAATGTGTGTATATTAAATGCAACAACCCCTGTAGGAGGTGTAGACATATAAAAATGACCATATTCCTAAATGAATATTTTATGTTCATTCCTCTATTTTAGTTAAATCTAATTTAACTAAATCACCCACGTTCCTCTATTTAAATTAAGTAAATTATTCAATTTATTTAGTTAAATTCACTTCAGTCCTTTACATCATTTAATTGAATAAATCATTTTATTTAGTTAAATCCCTTCTTCTTACCTTTTAATTAAATTTACATTTAATTAATAGTCCACCCCAAATTGAATAAATCATTTCCCAAATTGCAAACACAATTGAAATAAAGTAATTTTAATTAATTCTATTTTCCCTCACCCACTTGCATTTTCCTACATCTCCCACTTGCATCCTAAACCCTATTCCTAATTTCTTCTAGAATCCATCTAATCCTAATCAATTAACCCCAAACCCATCCATTATCACTTTTCCCTAAATTTGAGGAGGTCACTTCTCAAATTTGGAGTAAAGTCTTCAAAAGGCATTAAAGCCTTTATCCATTCAACAAGCTAACTTGTTGAATAGCCCCGAATTTGGAAGGACTCTTACAAATTTGTCCCCAAAAGTCTTCAAACCATTAATGGTTAACTAACCCTTAGTGGCATGGTTAGAGACTTTTTGACTAACTTAACCTACATCTAACCCAAGGGTCTCATCAAGAATTTATTGCTTTGACCATGGTTATTCCTTTAACCTTTGCACAAGAGTTTATCCCCTGGGTAAAAGCTTTATCCAAAGGATAACCCTAACCTAACCTTAACCCTTACCTTCTAGGGTAACCATGAGGTCTTGTCAAGCATTTAATGCTTCTTACCTCTCCTCTCAACCAGGCTTATGTTGACAATTGTCACCATTTCATTGGTGAAAATTGAAAACATGGATTGACAACTTTCAAACTTGACCCTTGATTAACTCTTTTAATCCTGGCCATTCATTGCCCTATTTTTACTATAAATAGAGCTCTCATTCCTCCATTTTGAGAACCATGCAAGCTTTTAGTATCTCACTTATGCTCAATTTTATTAACACATCTAGCTTCTCTTTGTAATAGGCATTAATCTAATAAGCATTTTAGACTATTTCCTTTATCATTAGCTTAACTCATAAACTAGTATATCATGTTAGGATAGTATTGCTACTTATCTTTTCATCTTATAATCTAGTTTATTATATTTGTAGAATCATGAATAGATAGGATGCATTTTCATAACTAAATCAATCATAAGCATCCCTTGTTCTTGCATTTGTCATCCCTAAGCCACTTTGCTCAGTGATCAGAGAGCAAAGGAATTGGCTTGAGGGACCTTGTCAGATAGAGAACCATGGAACCAACCTTAGGAAGTTGAGTCACTCTTAATGACTCCATAACTTGCACCAAGAATTCATGTGGGTGTGTGAGCAAGCCTCTTTAAGACCACATTTTTCACATTTTAAGTTTCATCGCCCTGCTTTCCCCGCATACAAGAGGTAATGTGAGTAGTTGGTTTTTTTATGCGGGCTCTTACTTGCGAGTGTTTTTCTTATGCAGGCAAACAATTAGGATTTCCTTGTACTTGTTGTTCCTTGAATGATCATGTGCAATGGTTTATCTAAGGGATGTTCACTATGGTCAGTAATAATTGTGAGTGCTAGTTTTTGTTCTGGTGCCAGAGTATAGTCTAGGACATCAAAGTTTCCTTTGATAGTCTCTTCTTGGATGCGTGTCTTCTTCATGTTTATGAATTGTGTGGCAATTTCATGAAGTTCTTGGGGTATCATAATTTTATCTCATTCGTTATTATTATTAAACTCATGCCTACCAAGCATGTCAAGTTCATTTATGTTGACATTATATGAAGGACCCATTTGTGAAAATAATTCCCATTCAGTCAAGTCCGATGTATCCCTTGTGTTCATTTTAGAATCACTAACTTCTTCTTCAATTCTTGCTACCGTTTTGGTGGTGCGACTAACATGCTATACATCATATTTGGTTGCACTCATTTGCTTCCAATTTTCAATTATCATATCCTTTGTATGTCATATGTTAAATCATATGCTTCGAAAATGTTTGTACAATAGTAACTCACTCTAGCAGAATGTTTCAAATTGTTGTAAGTCCTTTGGTGGGATGTCGTAGAACAATGGGGAAACATTGAAGATTGCTTTTACCTCTCTCTCTTTCCATTTACACCCTTTGCGACTTGCAGAATAAAAGATCTTGCCGATTCAAGTAGTGTTATTATTCCCATTTTTTGGAGGTCGATTAATAGAGGAATTTAGGTAGCTAGATTGGAGTTGTCTTTCATTTGATCTTGTAGTTATTCGATGGTTCACACTTTTCATCCAACATTCAAAGATGTGAAATATCGATTACAAACAATGAGCCAAAAATTTTGAAGCATATGACATGTTTCTTGTGCACCTATATCATGCTCCGCTACATGAAGTTTTGATATATTGTGAGAGTTGGGTCATCTATTTTTGGGGTTGTAGATATTCTTGTTAACATATTAGTACAAGACTCAGATGCTCTCTTTGCTTTTGATGCATACTTGGCAATGTATTTCAATACAAGTTCTTGTGAGATAACTAGTTGCCAATCTATATTGGCTCTCCATATCAAAATCATTTCTAGATTGTGTTTGTTTATCCTATCATCATTCCTTGAAAGCTCATATTATTTCCTCCCA
The DNA here is from genome assembly GCF_030272615.1 of Cryptomeria japonica. NCBI lineage: Eukaryota > Viridiplantae > Streptophyta > Pinopsida > Cupressales > Cupressaceae > Cryptomeria > Cryptomeria japonica. Next base: position 198,571,276 of record NC_081409.1, on the reverse strand, counting down.
TTGTTGTCACATGATAAAGTAGATATAACCTATTCTTTTTATGGATCCTTGTATGTGCATTCTAATTTTTTCCCCTTCTTGCGTAAGCATGCCCACTCTCTACATTTTGTGTTCCTTTGGACATGGTTCATTATCTCTTTGGTCATGAGAGGTGTGTAATGAATATCTCAACTATAGATAGAAAGCATAGATCATCTTGCAAAGGTCGATATATTGTGTTATTTTTGTGTGATGTAGGGTCGGGGTTCTAAGACTGACATATTGGTCAAAGAATGTTCTTACCTATTCAATTTCTATTTAATTCTCCCAATCAATCTTATCCATTTTTGATGCATTCTGTAGCCAAAGGAATCTGTGAACATGTGTGGTTCCTTGATGTTGCCATTTATATCTATACCAATAATCTTTTGTACCAAGGAGTTTCTCAATGACTTCTTCACAAAAGACTAGGAATCATTGATGTAGGTATAATGATGTCATGTGGGGATTATTTATTACATTATCTAACCATTGTTTATTTGTTCACATTTCCATTGTTGTGTCATTTGAGAGCAATCATTGTAGATTTGGCCACTTTGTATCTATTGCACTTAATGTAAAAAACTGTGTGGGAGACCCTGTTTGATTAATCATATTCATTAGTTCACAATGAAACTTGTTCCAATATAGTCTTATGCCCCGCAATGAAGATCCAAAGCGCATGATCTCTTTAGCTAATTGTGTGTCGAGGAGGATTTTCAAGAGTTCGCGAAGGTTTTCAATTGTAGTTAGTATGTTTTCTTTTGCATTTTTTTTAATGAAGATTACTACAAGCCCTTGGCTATGATGCCGCATCGTAAGATTGAACATAAAATATTAAAATCTTGAATGTCTTCCAAATCTCTAGTCATGGAATCTCATCAGGTGAAGTGCATACTCATGCATTTGAACTAACCTAATTCGTGCTTGCATTTTTAGTGCCATTTCATTTGGGAAAAGCATTGTAAATTCCATATCAAGCAAGCCTTCAGTATCGTATTTATTTATTGGTGATGAGTTCATCTTAGGCTAATCTATAATGTTATTTGTGTCATCCTCAAGCTCTAATGTTTGCTTGATAATTTCTAATTCATGGTGTCTACTGGGTAATCTAGCCATAAATGATGATGTGTGTACTATGTTATTCTCAATCCCATTATTTGGCACCACTATATCATCGCTAGTTATTATGGTGTGCAACATGCTTTAAAAATTTGTGCTTACTTCAAGAATTTGAGCTAAGTTGTTAACACTTATGACAACATCATTATAGTATGGGTCATTTTTCACTTTGTATTGCAATACTTCTCTGATGTGACTTCTACTTACATAAAAATGACCCTCTGTGTGAAGCCTTCAAACTATAAGCACATCTAGGTCTTGTATTTTTTGTGGAAGAGCTCTTGTAATATTTTTGATATCTTGTGGGAAGCTAATTGTGTGACCGTTATATTTATACTGGCCTCCAAAAGCATGGGTCACTTGTAGTATTGGGTTTATTCTCGCAATGAGCATTTCCTCCACTTGGGTCAATCTTTTCTGTTAGGCCCAATATGGAAAGCTAATGTACTAAGAGGGGAGGGGTGAATCAGTACTTCAAATCTTTTCTTCAACAATAGCTTTACCGTTATACATAAACCAAAAACTGTTGCAACATAATATAATGCTAAAACAAATAAATAACAATCATACATGATTCACTCCATAACACATATATTTTGGTTATGCAAAAACTTTTGGTTAGAGAGAAAAACTGCGGTGCGGATGGCACCCACAACTTCACTACTGCAATAATAAAGGTTGCTCGGTTAGAGCTACATGTTTAGCTATTTCTGATAGCTTACCCTTGCTTATAGCATACCTCGGTAATCCATAGATTAACTCGATAAACCCTTCTGTTTACTCTATTGCTTGATTGTTCTCTGAAATCCTTCTCAGTGACCTCTGTGTCTCTAACAATCACAATACTTAGTGCTTCCTTATCTATTACACATGTCTTGCTTCATACACCTTCTTTTTGATCCTCAATTCATGTTGTATAAATAGATCTCTTATATTGGTGATTTGTTCATGCTTCGATCTTACAAACATGATTCATCGAATGAATAACCATACAAAATATTTCATTGGATAGATGACCTCAAGATCATACAAAATCTTTAAGGCACAATTTCCTAAGTGATAATGATTCCCTGTTCCTCGATCTTGTAACAGGTTTCCCATATGTGTCTAGGTTCAATGAATCTGGTAACACGTTTCACTCGGTGTGTGTTCACTCGATGTATCATTTTTGCTACTTGGTAGACATAGAGTGTTACTCAGTAGCCAGCTTGGTGTATACTAAGCTCTGTGACTACTTTCTTCTATAACCGACTGCTCTGTGCTTACCGACTGAATGTTTCGGTAGTACTAAGTGACTAGAGTATATAGAATGACTTTGGACATAAAACTAATGGCAACTTAGTAAGTAGTAACAATCTCTCCTTTTGACATTAGTTGATATGTTTGACAAAACTTCTTTCAAAGTCATAACTCAAAAATCTATATACTTAAAAAATTTGACTAAACTGACAGTATATACATTTTGACAATAAATAGTATGCTCAGATATACTCCCCTTATCAATATACTATTCATAACTTTGATTGTGTATGCCTTGTGATCAATATTCTATATTTACTGCTCGGTTCACTGCTTGGTTGTCACTGCTCCCACTGTCAAAATTATCTTATATAAACTATAAACTATACTCCCCCTTTTTGACAAACATCAAAACTTAGTTACCATTCGGTGGAGGAAACTGGTCAAAAATGGATTTATACTTTGTCCTTGTATCGGTGAGAGCGGCAGAGAGGGCATCCTTGACACTATCCATGAGTGAATTTTGAGCTGTAATGTCGGCTAATAGTGAAATCAGTCCATCTAAAGTACTTCCCTCTGGCTGAGTGGATAAAGAGGTATCCTTGTTAATATGTTCTTGGATGGAGGACAAGTGTGGAATGAATAAGGTTTGAAGAGTCATAATGTCCATCCTTATTTTGTGCTCTTCATTCCTAAGTTCCAATTGTTGAGCCATGAGCTTTTGTAACTTGGTATAGAAATTCTGAATAGAATTTGGCTCAGTGGTCAATGTATGGGAGAGATCAGTGATCTCTTTCTCAATCACTTCTATTTTATTCTTGATGTCTTTAATGAATAAAGAAAATGTACAGAGTTTCTAAAATAAAGAAAGAATGTGCTTGAGTTGAGGGGACAACTCAGCAATAAATTTGACAAGTTTTACTTTGCCAATAGCAATGGCTTTCTGTACCTCTTCAATCATTTTTGCAGTGTTCTCTTTGTCCTTTAATTTTCTCAAGTATTCAGATGCATCTACTCCAGATGTCTCTATTTTAGTTAGGAGTTCATCCAGTTGAACATGGATGGCTGCATCTTTTGTCACTATAGCTCTAGGTAGCATATCTGTTAATAGTGCTTTCACCTTCTGAAGTACTCTATTTTTCTTTTGAATAGCCATTTGTTTCTCTTGTTCTACTTTGGCTTTGCATAGTTCACTGAATTCAATAAGTGCTTTCCCTTTTAATTTGGATATGTCTATATTTGGCAACACTATTGGTTTTGACAAATCTAACTTGAAACTATGCTTTTTCATTTTCTTTTCTTTAGATGAGGAGGTTTTCACCAATTGAACTAATACAATGGCTTGGGAGGCTTGTCGACCCTCGGTAGGTTGCTTGGTAGAGGAAACACTTTTGTCAATTTCTTTAACCTCAGATGTAGCCTTCGGTGAATCCTTGCTCTGGGTCTCAGTTGTAACATTTTCAGTGCTAGAAGGGGCTTGAGAAGTCTGTTCCTCGGTGGCCTGAGAAGTAGCTTCTCCTTTTGTAGACTTGTGATCCTCTCTTCCTTGTTCAGTATCCTGAGGTGTCTCGGTTGAAACATGCTGAGTGACCGGAGGATAAGGCTGAACTTGTTCCAAAACTGACTCACTGGATACCAGTTTGGCATAAGCATTCCCTTCAATCATTTCTTGTTCTTGTACCTCGGTGTCCATGATATCCTCATCAATTTGTATAGTATCAGCGGGGTCTTGCTTGGTGATATCAAGATCTTGCTCGGTGACATCAACTATTTCAACTTCAACTTGCTCACCAGCATTCTTGATTCAAAAGATTTCGTGCCACTTTCTTTGGTCTCATTCTCTACTTCAAGATAAAGGCCATTCATCAATTTCAAGGCTCTTTGCTTGACTAGGAAGTTTGTCTGGTGGTTTTTCAAATGTTCATTGATCTCATCTACGAACATGTCTAAGAAGAGATGTACGAGACTTCTTTCTCTCATCTATTTTTCCAAGTCCATAGCATATTTCCACCTATTATCAAAATGCAAATACAATTCTTTTGGAAGAGAATTAGTTACTTCCAATGGGACCAACCGAAATTTTAGAAGTGTGCAGATTACAGCTTCTTCTATTTGTCTCTTTTCTTCATCATTTCTGGATTCATACTTAACATATCGAAATACTCCAAATCCACCATATTGTTTCAGATTAGCACAGAAATTATCAACGTTGTGTACATCTTTCTTTTGACTCTTAATAATCTAAAATTTACTTGCATCTTCAGATTCGGTTTCACTGGACTCTTTAGTCAAAATGAGTCTCCGAGTAGATTTCTTATAAGTTTTTGTTACCTTTGGTGCAGCAACATTCTTTGGTTTCTTACTCGGTGACACTACAGATGATCTTGTATTTGGGCGCTTTATTGAAGGAGTCGGTGATACCTTTGATGTATCCTATTTCTTCCTTTTCAAAATTTTCCCTTTAGGCAACTCGGTGCTCAATGTAATAGCTGCTTCTTGGGCTTCAGATTCCTCCTCAGTGATGACTTGAATTCTCTTGACAGGTGTGGAGGAAGAACCTTCTCCAAATTTCTTTGTTAATGCCTTAATCATTTTTGTTGCTTTTCTTGTAGCCTTTGGTACTACAATGCTCATTTTAACTTTCTCTTTAACTTCTTCATATGTACCGTATCTCATCTCGGTAGCATGCCTTGGTAGAGCAAGAAAAGCATCTATCTGTTGTTGTGTAATGTCAAAATCAATCTCATAACCCATAGGTGGCAAAGATTGAGTTCTCGGTTCCACCGCATTGACATAGTAGTAGTCAGTGTTTACTTCAAGGCATATATCATCCTTGTATTTCTCCACTAACTTGGGTGGAATCCTATACCTATTTGCATCTTTTCTTGAAACTTGCTAAAATAATCATCCATAATATCATTGAAGTCATCAACTAGCTATTTGATGAAGTCATTGATTTGATGGGTGATTGGTCGGTGTAGCTCCCAAACTACATTACCGACTGATGGAAAGAATTTCTCAAAATAAAAAAAGCATGCATACCAAAAGTGATCCAAACTTCAGTGTGTTTGCCGAGTTGTTCTTCTTTGGCTTCCTTATGGTGTTGAGATTTTCAAACAGATTTTTCAACAACACTTTGCATAGATCAATCTTCATACCTTTCTTTACAATTTTATAGGCTAAATCGACTGATGCACAGGGTACATTGTTTTCCCTTGCCGATTGAAAGAAACAATAGCCTATGACTAATGGAAAACTTCAACTCTGCATCTATGACATTATTTAGTTTTAGACCTCTGCAATCGGATTCTACTCCGGTTAAAGTGATCAATTCCTTCTGTGAAATCATTTTCTGAGCTCGAGCACGGTCATAAATAGGGTAACCGGTGATCAAGTGGATTATTTCCTTGGTGATCTTGAATGGTTGCTCCTCTAACCACATGAAGTCATCATGAACTTTGCTCAAAACAAATTTAACCCACTGGGGTTTGAAGACTCGTGGGTAGGTTAGGGCTTTGGTCAATCCCTTGACTTTAATGTGTTCAAACTTGTTATCTAGTTTTCCATCGATACACAATTCATCATATGTGTCCTTGATCTCAACATGACCTAGTTCCTCAACACGACACTTAGTGAAGAATTTGACATCCTCAACTAGTAAAACCCTATCTGGAATGAGTGAAAATGTAGTTTTATCATCCGGTTCAGATGCTATTATGGGAGTTAGAGAGTATTTAAGCGAGGGCTTTTCAATGTTCTCAACAACAACGGGCTTCTGGATCTTAGGTGCCATTTCAAATTTTGGATAATCACTTAACAAAAGATCCTTTAGGGTTTGAAAAATTTTAAACGGCAGACGCTTTCCACTTAACAGATATTCGCAACTGATATGATCGGTAAACTAGCTTGACAATGCATTGTGATTGTTGTAAATACCTTGAATTTCGCTTCGGAGGAGGTTTGATCACCTTTGAATTGCTTTTCTCTGCTTTCTTGAAAACTTGGTAAGTGTAAAATGACCGCGCAAAATATTTAAGTACACAATTTTACCTTATCGAGCTCCGTGCAGTTAGGTAAGAAAGCATTAAATGCACTCAGTACCACTTCCTTTTTATGCTTTTACCGAGTAGCCAGACTTATTGCATTTACTGACTAGACAGGCTTCCAAAAGACTTGATAAAATTTCAAATTTCCTAATGCATCTTTATCTATGCAGATTTTGAATTAAGTACATGATAAAATATGAACTATTAAGATTTAACCTTGAGAGAATGCAATCCCTTCATACCTTCACTGATTAATTTGGAATAGGTGCACCTAACTCAGTAGGTAAGGTGCTTTCTTCATTTGACACAATTTCCTTCTTTTTCCAAATCATATGTAATTTGCTTCTTATTTCCTTAATGTCTCCTCTAGGTTGATCTTTGCAATCTCTAGCCAAGTGTCCAACTTTGTGATAATGAAAACATGCCATACCAAGATTTCTCCATGATCTTTGATTGTTCATTCCAAACCTTATAAAGCAGTTGGCACTTATATGTCCATATCGTCCACAACATTCACACCATATCCTTGTATTGTAATCTCATGGTACTGCAGTATACTGTCAATCAAGATTTGTGTGAGTTCGGTAGCTTCTAGTATTTGCTTGGTGTGTAGACCACATATGGTTCTTCTACTTAAACCAACACTTCTCGGTACTATGTCCATATCTATTGCAATTTTTACAAAACCCTTTGAATTTTGCCTTCTAATAATTGCTAGCAAACTTTTTCCTACATTGGTTAGATGTGTGACCATATTTATTGCAATTGTAACAATAGCCATTAGACCTTGTGACATTCGGTTGCTTACCTTTTTTTATTTGACACATGTTGGCAATATGTCCTTGTTTTCCACAGTAATTGCAAATAAGCTTCCTTCCTTTGATGTTCTTTTTGTTTCCAGCTTGTTTAGATGATTCTCCTCTCTCAGTAGTGTGGATTCCCTTCTCGATGGAGTCTTTTCCTTTGTAATCGAGTCCTGCAACTTTGTTGGGTATTAAGTTGCTCATCCAACATCTTTGATGTTTCATAACTCTTCTTCAGTTTTTCTTTGGATTTCTTCTTTGTTTCAAGTTCATCGGTCAACCTTGATACTTCAAGTTTCAATGCTTGACTCTCATCATCTTTCAGATTTGCTTCATGATGTGCATAACCCAATTGATCTGACATATTTTGCTGAATTCCAATCAACCTTGTGATTTCATCATTCCTTTCAGATACTAATGCTTCAAGTTGTTGTTTTTCTCTTTCTAGATCTCTTAATTTATCCTTGGCTATCCTCAATGCATCAAGATTTTCAGTCATCTGTGTGCTGAAATGTTCATGTTCTCTTTTCATAGCTTTTAGCTAATCAGTCAATGCTTTGTTCTTTTCTTTCAGTTCTCCAATCATTTCTCCAATCTCTTCAGATATAATGTTCTCGGATGATGTCTCAATTTGTTCCACTAACTCTTGAGAGTCCTGCAAATCATCAGATAATCTTCTTCTAACTTTCAGCGATTTTTGCATTTGTTTTTGCATGTCAGCAATCACTTGATTAGCATGATCCAATTCATTTTGAAGATTCACAATTCTTCGAGATTGTCTGTAGCCTTCCATTGATAAGATCTTTCTCTTTAGGCAGTTAAACCCTTTTCCAAGATTCAAGCTCTGATACCAATTGTTAGGCCCAATATGGAAAGCTAATGTACTAAGAGGGGAGGAGTGAATTAGTACTTCAAATCTTTTCTTCAACAATAGCTTTACCGTTATACATAAACCAAAAATTGTTGTAACATAATATAATGCTAAAACAAATAAATAACAATCATACATGATTCACTCCATAACACATATATTTTGGTTATGCAGAAACTCTTGGTTAGAGAGAAAAACTGTGGTGGGGATGGCACCCACAACATCACTACTGCAATAATAAAGGTTTCTCGGTTAGAGCTACGTGTTTAGCTATTTCTGATAACTTACCCTTGCTTATAGCATACCTCGGTAATCCATAGATTAACTTGGTAAACCCTTCTGTTTACTCTGTTCCTTGACTGTTCCCTGAAATCCTTCTCGGTGACCTCTGTGTCTCTAACAGTCACAATACTCAGTGCTTCCTTATCTATTACACACATGTCTTGCTTCATACACCTTCTTTTTTATCCTCAATTCATGTTGTATAAATAGATCTCTTATGTTAGTGATCTGTTCATGCTTTGATCTTACAAACATGATTCATCGAATGAATAACCATACAAAATATTTCATTAGATAGATGACCTCAAGATCATACAAACTCTTTAAGGTGCAATTTCCTAAGTGATAATGATTCCCTGTTCCTCGATCTTGTTGTAAAGCGGAAAATCGCAGTCGAACCCTAGTTGTTCTCCCCTCTTCCAACTTCGAGGAGAGAGAAGGGAGGTTCACTAGGATTCGATGGTTTTCACTTAGGGGAGAGACTTTACATTCAAAAGAGGGGTTGAAACTAATAAGATCCAATCCCACACAATGTAAGGTTGGATGCTAAATGAATTTCAAGGGTTAGGAAAGCAAGGCTACCCTCTTTTGTAAAGAAATGTTGTTAAGGAAATTAAGCTAAGCATGCATAGAAAGTCATAAAGATTCGCTTATAAACTAAGTTCGGATTATAGGATGAAGCTGCGGACCTGGAATTAGCAGTAAAATGTCGATATGGCGCTGTCCTGCAAATTTGAGCAAAAGTTGTCGGGACGATGGCGCCCGGCGCCACGGTCCTCCGAAAAATCCGCGAAACGAAGGGGGATCTGTTCGTCTCTGCACAAGGATTCCAGATCTTCAATTTCAGCCGCGTACCTGCAACCTACACACAGAAAAGCGAAGACGATTGGGGGGTTAGGGATTAGGGGTTTACCTTTAGGTCAAACCCCGGTTTTGGAATTAACCAAGAAATGAGCAAGAGCTGTAAATGTAAATGACTATAAAACAAGTACTAATACCTTGTTCTAAGGATGTTGGTATCCTTATGTGCGAAGGTTTAGATGTTGTATGTTGTATGTTGTAGCATGTAGTATATGATCTCCTCTTCAATGGTTGAATCCTTGTCTTGAATGCAACACTTAGCCTTGAATGGAGACTTGAAATGATCAATTGCTTGAAGGAATGCTTGAATGCTTGAATGCTTGAGTATAATTTCCACGCTTTGTACACCTATCCTCCTCATCTATCTCAAATGAGAGAGAAAAATGTAGTTTATATACTTGTCATTTAGGGCTGATAGACTGATTTTCCCGACCTTAGGCCGACCAGGGAAAGTTAATTTCCAAATTGCAAACAAAAAGACCTGAGCCCCTTAGGAGACCGGGCCCAAAATAGGACCCAGGGACCAGGGCGCTGGGCGCCATGGTCCTGGGGACCAGGGCGCTGGGCGCCATGGTCCTGGGGACCAGGGCGCTGGGCGCCATGGTCCTGGGGACCAGGGCGCTGGGTGCCCTGGTCCTGAGGGACCAGGGTGCTGGGCGCTCTGGTCCAACCTCCCGAGACAGCAGGGTGCAAGGAGGTTCAGGCCAGGGTACTTGAAAAATGCAATTTTCAGTGTCGTGAGCAAGTTTCAGGGTCTCCATTCAGGTTGCATGTTGCGTCGCCATCGTGAAGACCGAAATGCAGTCAAAATTGCAAGTGTCACAATTTTAGGACGCTACATTTAGCCCCCACTTTAGCGGGAGTATGTATGCTCATACTTCCGGTAAAGTACAAGGAAACAACATTGAAAGACTTTCACCACGTCAAGGAGGCAAGATACACCAAGCCCCCAGTGGACTAAGGATCTTACGACTTCGATTGACAAAGTAAAAGGGAAGATCACAAGGGAGAATCATGACTGTCAGTAGTAAGGCTCCCTCACTATGAGTCATGCAAGAAAGATATCAAAAATTTTCAAGGCAAGGCTAAATTTTCAAAGAAATTTTCAAGTATCTTGAAAAGATATGAACGGGATGTATGCCCCCCTACGTTAAAGCGATCGCACACGCCTCACCGGGGGTGATTGTTTTAATGTAGTGATACACATAAGAAATGAGAAAGGAGCACGTTATCGCAAGGATTTAGCCCCCAAGTGTGAGATAAACCCAAGGATAATAGACACAAAACATAAAGCACAAGGTGACTTCACTTTCCTCGGGGTCAGTATGCTGTATGATTATTCATGTATATATATCATATGTATGTATGCATAATTGTTCTTCATTCCCCAATCAAGGAAGGTCACCTAGAAGAAGGGAACACATGTGTCTTTTTGAGATTGAAAATGTAAAGCGGAAAATCGCGGTCGAACCCTAGTTGTTCTCCCCTCTTCCAACTCCGAGGAGAGAGAAGGGAGGTTCGCTAGGATTCGATGGTTTTCACTTAGGGGAGAGACTTTACATTCAAAAGAGGGGTTGAAACTCATAAGATCCAATCCCACACAATGTAAGGTTGGATGCTAAATGAATTTCAAGGGTTAGGAAAGCAAGGCTACCCTCTTTTGTAAAGAAATGTTGTTAAGGAAATTAAGCTAAGCATGCATAGAAAGTCATAAAGATTCGCTTATAAACTGAGTTCGGGTTATAGGATGAAGCTGCGGACCTGGAATTAGCAGTAAAATGTCGATACGGCGCTGTCCTGCAAATTTGAGCAAAAGTTGTCGGGACGATGGCCCCCGGCGCCACGGTCCTCCAAAAAATCCGCGAAACGAAGGGGGATCTGTTCGTCTCTGCACAAGGATTCCAGATCTTCAATTTCAGCCGCGTACCTGCAACCTACACACAGAAAAGCGAAGATGATTGGGGGGTTAGGGATTAGGGGTTTGCCTTTAGGTCAAACCCCGGTTTTGGAATTAACCAAGAAATGAGCAAGAGCTGTAAATGTAAATGACTGTAAAACAAGTACTAATACCTTGTTCTAAGGATGTTGGTATCCTTATGTGCGAAGGTTTAGATGTTGTATGTTGTATGTTGTAGCATGTAGTATATGATCTCCTCTTCAATGGTTGAATCCTTGTCTTGAATGCAACACTTAGCCTTGAATGGAGACTTGAAATGATCAATTGCTTGAAGGAATGCTTGAATGCTTGAATGCTTGAGTATAATTTCCACGCTTTGTACACATATCCTCCTCATCTATCTCAAATGAGAGAGAAAAATGTAGTTTATATACTTGTCATTTAGGGCTGATAGACTGATTTTCCCGACCTTAGGCCGACTAGGGAAAGTTAATTTCCAAATTGCAAAACAAAAAGACCCGAGCCCCTTAGGAGACCGGGCCCAAAATAGGACCCAGGGACCAAGACGTTGGACGCCCTGGTCCTGAGGGACCAGGACGCTGGGCGCTCTGGTCCCACCTCCCAAGACAGCAGGGTGCAAGGAGGTTCAGGCCAGGGTACTTGAAAAATGCAGTTTTCAGTGTCGTGAGCAAGTTTCAGGGTCTCCATTCAGGTTGTGTGTTGCGTCGCCATCGTGAAGACCAAAATGCAGTCGAAATTGCAAGTGTCACAATTTTAGGACGCTACATTTAGCCCCCACTTTAGCGGGAGTATGTATGCTCATACTTCCGGTAAAGTACAAGGAAACAACATTGAAAGACTTTCACCACGTCAAGGAGGCAAGATACACCAAGCCCCCAGTGGACTAAGGATCTTACGACTTCGATTGACAAAGTAAAAGGGAAGATCACGAGGGAGAACCATGACTGTCAGTAGTAAGGTTCCCTCACTATGAGTCATGCAAGAAAGATATCAAAAATTTTCAAGGCAAGGCTAAATTTGCCAAGAAATTTTCAAGTATCTTGAAAAGATATGAACGGGATGTATGCCCCCCTACGTTAAAGCGATCGCACACGCCTCACCGGGGGTGATTGTTTTAACGTAGTGATACACATAAGAAATGAGAAAGGAGCACGTTATTGCAAGGATTTAGCCCCCAAGTGTGAGATAAACCCAAGGATAATAGACACAAAACATAAAGCACAAGGTGACTTCACTTTCCTCGGGGTCAGTATGCTGTATGATTATTCATGTATATATATCATATGTATGTATGCATAATTGTTCTTCATTCCCCAATCAAGGAAGGTCACCTAGAAGAAGGGAACACATGTGTCTTTTTGAGTCAACTTGAGAGAGATCGAGAGATCTCAATGCTTTGCATCGTCCTCAAGTAGACAACACTAAGGACAATAAATAGAAGAATGAGAATAACATATAGAAGAAGTAACACAAGAGAGGAGAGAATCTGCTATGCTAATGTAACTAGTCTAGCATGTCATCTACCCCCCGATCTTGCTGATCAATGTTTCGGGAAGGCAGGGAACATGCTAGAGGAGGAACATCCAACACAGCAGATGGAGCTATCACAAGATCCAAACAAGGGCTATGTTCATGTTCCGAGCCACATTGTTCTTGTCTAGGAGCTAGGATAAGTGCTTTAGAAAATTCATTAGATAAATGGTTATCAACATCAACAAGTTCATATTCACTATCAGAAGCAAGAGGAGTAAAATTTTCATCTATATCATCATCAAGATTTATAAAAATAGGATCTTTAACTCGCACAGGATCAAGTTCATCATGCATCTTATGTTTAGGAGATTGAGGCTCAATATCCGGCTGAGGAGAAAATGGAATAATGCTTGTTGAAGGTGTTTTTGGAGATTGCAAAGTTTGAGAAGCAGCTGCCTGAGCTCTAAGACGACGCTTTCGTCGGCGTTCACATGCAGAACGATTTCGTCTAGTCTTAGTAGGAAGTTGCGAAGACTAAGGAGGAGGAATGTTCTCATCCTTAGCACTTGGGTGTTTAGGTTCTGGTCTCTTAGGCTGGATAATAGGAGAAGAAGAAGGTGTCTTCTCTCTATAAAAAGAAGGAGGAGGAACTGCTCCATATAAGGGAAGAATATTTGGTTTAGGGAGAAGACCAAGTCCATCATGATGAGGAGGTATAGGTCTACTCTTAGGAAGTTTATTAGGTATAGACATAGTCACATCCATAGGGATGGGTTGGGAATCTTCTTGAGGAAAGACATTAGTTTTATCTTTCAAAGGAAGAACTTCCTTCTCAAGAATGATAGGAATGTCAAGTTTAGGTGTTCTAGGTTCACTTAGAGATAAGATCATATTTTTTTTCCACTTTTGATAAGATTTGAAAAGATGATCACTTCGCGGTGGAAGAGATTGGAATTGTTTAGGCCAAAAGTAATCTATAGGAACACTAGAAGTTCTTTCAGCTGGTTTAAAGAGACTATGATTGACAGTAACAACTTCACCATTATGGGGAAATTTCAAACACTTATGAATAGGAGAAGCAATAGCTTTCATGGAAGATAGCCAAGGATAGCCAAGCTTCACACGAAATTGTTCGGAAGATGGAATAATAGCAAAGTTCACATCAAGAGATTTGATATAGACTTCAATAGGCAATGTAATAGAACCAATTGCGGGAGAAGAAAATGCATCAAATAATTTCACAATCACATCTGTTTTGTCATAGATCACTTGATTCAATTGCAAAGTAAAAAGAAATTCTTCAGTAATAACATTAATCATGCACGAAGGATCAATAAGCACTCCACGGCAAGGTGTATTCTTGACTTTTGCAACTATGTATAAAGGACCATCAGGTGCCCTAATGGTTTCGCTAGAATCAAATGTGATGGAAGGTTCTTTAGGGTTTTCTTGCTGCTCTACAAATTTAATCACATTCGGAGTCATAGACACAAGACCATCAGATGAGAGAGAGGAATCATTAGTCTCAATCGCATTAGAGGTATGAGAAGGCAATGGATCCGTGAAAATCTAAAGATTTTGGTTAGGAGGAGCTACAGATGTGTTGCCTTTATCATTCACTCCAGAAACAGAGATAGTATTATTATCAATCAAATCTTGAATTTTACCCTTTAAAGAAAAACATTTTTCAGTATCATGCCCAGGCTGACGATGAAATTGACAAAAAGCTTTGTTATCAAAATAAGGTGAAGTAATCTTTGCAGGATCAATTTGTCTTATAGGAGGAAGAGTAAGCACATTTTGTTCCAATAACTTATTCATAATACTATGCAATGATTCATTCAAAGGAGTATACTTTCTTTCTCTCTTGAAAAATTTAGAAATAGGAGGCACACCTGATGCTGCATTCACATTGTTGTTGATGATGTTTTCATTGAATTTGATGGAATCTCTGTTTGGTTTAAACTTTCCAAATGGTTGTTGACTGCTATCACCCTTATCACTCGGAGCCATAGGATGTGATTGTTCCATTTGACTCACAGTCAGTTGATAATTGTGAAGAGTTGCACACAACTGGTGGAAAGAAGTAAACTCAGAAAACAGAAGTTTGTCTCGAATATCTTTTTGTAAATTAGAAATAAAGATTCTTTGAATATCATTGTCAGGCACTGGAAAAGAAATTTGAGCATACAAATGCTTATATCTACCAATGAAATCAGTCACTTTTTCTTTAACACCTTGTTTACAATGCATTAAATCAATCAAAGTAACTTTAGGACTTATATTGTTTTGAAATTGTTGAATGAAAGCATTTGCAAGTTGTTCAAAAGAAGTAATAGAATAAGAAGGCAACGAGCAATACCATTGTAGGGCTTTGTCTCTTAATCTTCTAGTGAATAGTTTTGCAAGCAACCTTTGGTCATAAGCAAAATCAGTACAAATTGTTTGAAAAGTCTTAACATGTGTTAGAGGATCCCCTTTACCATTATAAAGCTCCAAATGCAGGATTTCAACATGTTTAGGAGGAATAGCTCGAACAATGTCAAGAGAAAGTGGGCTCGCAACGTCAAATGTGGGCACACTAAACTTAGATTGATTCATAGAGGCAATTTGTTGCTGTAAAGAAGAGACAGTTTGTGCAAGATTATTAATGGTCACTTCAGTCGAAGAATTCATATTGGATGTGTTAGATTGAGATGGAGGTGTTATGTTATTGAAAGAAGGTAAAGAGTAAGGTGGTGGGACCCTATGATAATTAGTCATAGGAGATGATTGGAAAGGAGGAACACTACAAGGAGGAATGGAATGATTAAACGAATTGCCCCCTTGCGTCATGTTCATTTGTGGAGATATAATAGGGACACTCATTGAAGGAATGAATGAAGAAGTCGGATTGAATGAAGGAATAGGGTTAATTGAAGAAGAGGGATTGCCCCCATGACTGGTGATCACAGGGGGAATATCTTGTATAGAAGTAGCCATTATGTTTGATGTAAAGGTAGGTATACTAGCAATAGGAGTTGTCAAAGGAATAGAATGATTGTCTTGGGTAGGAGGTTGTGTATAACCTAAGGTTTCGGCACAACTCTTCATAGGCATCACATTTGAATCCACAATGTGTGCAATACCACGCAAAATATCAATTCCATTCTTATCACTTTGAAGCATACGTTTTAGACCCTCAATTAAAGGAAGAGCTTGACTATCAGGGTATTCATGAGACATCCATTGGTGAAAATTGTCAAATTGGTTATCCAATTTTGAAAGTTGTTCTATAGAAACCTCATGGAGAGCTTCTTCATCATTAGGAGGATTAGAGGAATTACCCATGTCCTCGTTAAAAAGGCTATTCAAATTAGGTTCCATCTCCTCAGTAGTTAAACCTCGGAAAGACTTAATTCTACGGCTTCGTCTAACGGGAATAGTGTAAGTAGGGCTTATTGTTGTAAAACTCATGCACTAGAAAGAGAGAGAAGATTTTGAATTTAGAGGTAGCAACTTTCAGTAAAATCAACCAATCTTCTAGATTTAAGCTGTTAAATGCAGTCACAACAGTCTCCCGAAATTTCAGAAAAAAAGTCCGGGACCATGGCGCCCGGAGTGCAACACGGTCCCTGCAACTTTTTTCGAAATTTGCAGGGATGAAAGGTATGATGATTTTAGAGCTAATCTGAAAAAATTGAGTGATTTTACGATCTGTAGATAGGCCAAATTAAAGTTGCAAATTCAAAATTGAACCCTATCAAGATTGTCGAAAAATGCAAAATTTGAATTTTGAAAAAGAGAGGGAAACTGAAATTTTGAATTTTATGATTTTAGAGGGAATGTCAAGAGCAATGCAAATTTTGAAATTTGAAAATTGACTCAATTTCACGCAAAATTCAATTTTGAAAGCGGAAATCAAAGTTGTTGTAATTAAGCACTTAATTTCAAAAGTCACAAAATGCAAGAATTTGAATAAAGCACTGAAATTTTTAATGAATGATAACACACTTTTCAGATTTATGATAATAAAAACGCAATTTTGACACAAAATTTTAATTTCAATGATTTTTGAATGATTAGAAGCCTTAGACCAAGCAATCGCAAGACCAACTTTGACTATAATTTTGAAAGTGTTATAATTGATAAAATCAACCAAAATTCTGGATTTTAGCAAGAAAATACAGCAAGATCTCGCTCCCGAAATTTTGGAAAAAATGTCGGGGACGATGGCGCTCGGAGTGCAACACGGTCCTCGCAACTTTTTTCCAAATTTTCAGGGATGAAAGATATTGTGATTTTATTGCGGAATCCAAAGTTACAGCTGATTTGGAGATGTTTTGATTGGTCAAATTATCGGACAAAGGATGAATTAAGAGGGTTTCAAAAATTAGGGTTTTGACATTTAACCACTTAATTTTCAGAATTAAAGCACAAATATGAATTGATAATTTGTAATAGAAGGGCAGATCTGAAACAGGCATTAACATTTAGACATTTCGCAAGTTCAATTACTAAAAAGAAAATTTAGGGTTTTTATGCAATCACCTCTAAAATTTTGCAAAAGATCAAACATGGAAATGTAATCAATTTTTTCAGATCTAAGCATGAAAAATCAGAAAGGATGTTCACGTCGGGTTCACCAAAATGTAAAGCGGAAAATCGCGGTCAAACCCTAGTTGTTCTCCCCTCTTCCAACTCCGAGGAGAGAGAAGGGAGGTTCGCTAGGATTCGATGGTTTTCACTTAGGGGAGAGACTTTACATTCAAAAGAGGGGTTGAAACTCATAAGATCCAATCCCACACAATGTAAGGTTGGATGCTAAATGAATTTCAAGGGTTAGGAAAGCAAGGCTACCCTCTTTTGTAAAGAAATGTTGTTAAGGAAATTAAGCTAAGCATGCATAGAAAGTCATAAAGAATCTCTTATAAACTGAGTTCGGGTTATAGGATGAAGCTGTGGACCTGGAATTAGCAGTAAAATGTCGATACGGCGCTGTCCTGCAAATTTGAGCAAAAGTTGTCGGGACGATGGCGCCCGACGCCACGGTCCTCCAAAAAATCCGCGAAACAAAGGGGGATCTATTTGTCTCTGCACAAGGATTCCAGATCTTCAATTTCAGCCGCGTACCTGCAACCTACACACAAAAAAGCGAAGACGATTGGGGGGTTAGGGATTAGGGGTTTGCCTTTAGGTCAAACCCCGGTTTTGGAATTAACCAAGAAATGAGCAAGAGCTGTAAATGTAAATGACTGTAAAACAAGTACTAATACCTTGTTCTAAGGATGTTGGTATCCTTATGTGCGAAGGTTTAGATGTTGTATGTTGTATGTTGTAGCATGTAGTATATGATCTCCTCTTCAATGGTTGAATCCTTGTCTTAAATGCAACACTTAGCCTTGAATGGAGACTTGAAATGATCAATCGCTTGAAGGAATGCTTGAATGCTTGAATGCTTGAGTATAATTTCCACGCTTTGTACACATATCCTCCTCATCTATCTCAAATGAGAGAGAAAAATGTAGTTTATATACTTGTCATTTAGGGCTGATAGACTGATTTTCCCGACCTTAGGCCGACCAGGGAAAGTTAATTTCCAAATTGCAAAACAAAAAGACCCGAGCCCCTTAGGAGACCGGGCCCAAAATAGGACCCAGGGACCAGGGCGCTGGGCGCCATGGTCCTGGGGACCAGGGCGCTGGGCGCTCTGGTCCCACATCTCGAGACAGCAGGGTGCAAGGAGGTTCAGGCCAGGGTACTTGAAAAATGCAGTTTTCAGTGTCGTGAGCAAGTTTCAGGGTCTCCATTCAGGTTGCGTGTTGCGTCGCCATCATGAAGACCAAAATGCAGTCAAAATTGCAAGTGTCACAATTTTAGGACGCTACATTAAAGGGTAAAAAAGCGAGACTAGGTTAATCATGCCCTAATCCTACCTTTCGACACACATTACGGAATACGAAAGAGCCTAGAGATATCGCACAATTGGCTACTTCTTTTGGTGAAAGAGAGAGCCACGGGATATCTATTAGGATTTCTAGTCCCTTGTTGAAATTGTAAGATCAAGTAATGCAAGTTCAAACCCTAATCTCAAAATGCAAGTATGAACTAATAACAAGATTGCAGAATTGAGATTAAAAAATGAATAGCTGTAAGTGTAAGGATAAAATAAGAATGTAGATATGTACCCGGAGTCGAAATCGGACTGAAAATGTTCGGGACGGGGGCACAGGTGCCACTGTCCTGAAAACTACACCGGAAACCACTGTTCTGCACCCTGAAACACTGTCGGAAAGTCGTCGGAAAGTTGTCTGTCCGGAGGACCAGGGCGCCCAGCACCTCTGTCCCAGGGACCAGGGCGCCCAGCGCCCCTATCCTAGTAGGACCAGGGCACCCAGCGCCCCTGTCCCGGTCTTCTGAGCTGCAATTTCACATCAGGTTCTGCCTCAGCCTTCTCTCTCCGGATCTGTGTCCCGCGGCGTCGTCCGAATCCTGAAACCTGCAATAATATTTGAAAAGGGGGAGGGGCGGCTATATAGGGTTTTGCCTTAGTCAAACCCCCGCTTCGGTGATTTCCACCTCCACGAATAGCCAAGTTGTTTTGTAAAATGTATTGTGTGTGCAGACCTAGTGTGTGTGCAAGGTCCAAAATGCAAGAAAGCAAACTAGAGCAACCTAGAAAGTAAACCCTAATTGCTTGTAAATGATAATGTAAATGCTCTAAATCAAGATGCAATGTGATCTAAAGCATGAATAAATGATGTATCAAAGCTTATGCAAAGACATGAAAACAATACGAAATCATACCCAACCCTCAAGGGAGGAGTACAAGCCAATCTTCAGTCGGTAATCTCTTATTGTTCTTCAATGTCTTCCAAGCCCTAAGTGGATGAATGAATTTGATAGATGCTTGATAAAATGATGTTGAGTGTTGTTGAAGTCCTCAAAGATCTGCTCTTTCGCTGCATATGAAGTTTCTGGAAACAAAAATCCCATCCCTTCAAATGAGAAAAGAGAGCTCTTATGTATGAAACCCTAGGTCGTAAATTCGTATTTTGGCTGACCTAGAGATTGAATATCCCGCCAATTTCTTGGGGTTAAGCTTTATTTTATGATTGGATCGTGCTCCAAAATTTCGGGAAAAATGTTCGGGACCATGTTGCACGGGCGCCATGGTCCCGACAACTTTTCACCAAATTTTCAGGGCCGTCGGATATGATGATTTTAGAGAGAATCCCGAAGTTACAGGTGATTTCGAGATGTTTAGACCCCGAAACCAAGCCCCCAAGTTCGAAATAGGACTGAATTAGGGTTTTTGATTAAGTGGTGTATTGGAAGAATAAAATGCGAAGGGCACGCTTTAGTGAAAGGGCCCAACTTTATGATGTAGAAAATGATGAAATAGGGCCTTAGACCTAATTAATTTGATTAATTAAGTGCTTAAGGAGAAATGCAATGCAGAATGCAAAATGCACTAAGGCGGGTGCTAAACTAGGTACGAAATTGTACCACCCTAGCGAGTGCGTACAATTTACGATGGTACATTTAGCCCCCACTTTAGTGGTCATATGAGTACTACGTGCATATGCAAGCTAAAGTACAGAAAAGTAAACATTATTTGAAAAAGGATATATCCATAAGTCGTCGGACGAAGCCCCCAGCGGTATCTGCAGTACACAGTTAGGAACCGCACCCTACAAAACAAACATTAGGTCACAAAATCACCTAATGCTTACTAGGGAAAGTGATGAAATCTGTGAGTAGCTATATGCCCCCCCCTATTTCGACTTGCTTATTTAGGGAGGTGAAACAGGGTAGCATGTTTACTTGCGACAAATTGTGTAAGAGAGTGTTGATGAGGAGTGTTCACTAAATAGGCTTCATCAGAGCACTTTTTGGAACATCCTGAGAGTAGGAGAAGGAAAGTACGATTCCAACGCAACAAACGGCTTGAAAATCGCATCTCCCAAACTCAAGTTATGATAAAATGAATGATAGAAGAAAAATTAGGGTTTCAAGAAGTAAGAATAAACAAACGAGAGTATATACTTCAAAAGTGACACTTGTATTCGTCACTTTGTCAATTTCAGGATACTATTCAGTGCAGCGGAGCCCACCTAGCCATCACCATGCCTTCACGACGACTAGAGCATCCCACGAGGATCGAGATCCTGCGCCAGGCCGTGATTGACGACGAGCCACTGGACGAGGTGAGTTGACTGAACGTTTGACTTTTGATTTTTCGCATGTTTGACTTTTTCGTGATCGAATGCGGACCTTGAATGCCGACCGGGGCCCACCTAGGGTGCCATGGTCCCTAAGGGGCGCCCTAGTCCCCCCAGGGCGCCATGGTCCCTGACAGGGGCGCCATGGTCCCTGCAGGGCGCCATGGTCCCTGACAGGGCGCCATGGTCCCCTCAGGGCGCCATGGTCCCTGACAGGGCGCCATGGTCCCTGACAGGATGCCATGGTCCCCATCAAGGCGCCATGGTCCCCAATCAGGGCCTAGTGAGGGGTTACAAGGCGAGCATACAATGTACGACAGTTTGCATTTGCGATTTCGATGATTGAGTACTGATTATGGTCATGTTTTCGTTTTGCAGGGTCTCCCGTACATGAGAGAGCATACAGCGGGACACATTCTTCGTACTTTGTGAGATCAGATTCCACGGCTGACTCAGTCAGAGAGAGACACCCTATCGATAGTAGGATTGTGGTACGTGATTCTTATGTCGGCCATTCGATTTCATCCTGCGATGCTGATGGCACTGATGGAGAGATGGGATCCTGACACCTCTACCTTTCACCTTCCGGTAGGAGAGCTGACGGTCACACTCGAGGATGTGTACCGTATACTGCGTCTTCCTATCAGAGGAGCGACAGTCACATACACGACTGATCGGGTAGCGGAGGATCATCAAAGGGAGCAGACGTATTGCAGAGGGAGAGTCATGCCGTATCATGGTCAGCTAGCTCTTACATCCTACAGGGGAGATACCACTTCTGAGATGCCTCATGATAGCCATCATAGCACTAGTTGTCTGCCCTAATGGGCGAGGAACACACATGCACGGGGGCCTCACATGGTGTATCAGAGTGATGGAGAGACATAGGAGAGTGTATGCATGGGGTCGGAGTATGCTTGCACACCTCTATCACGACCTGGAGGAGTATGTATTCAGACAGGGTTGTAGTTTGATGACATGCACACTTCTGCAGGTGTGGATCTTAGAGCACTTCACATGCACCAGGCCCGTCGGCTTTCCACTGAGTATAGTGAGCGAGCGACCTAGGGTGTTCGCTTATCCACTGACCAGCGAGTGGAGATTTGGAGATTTGTTATATTGGAGAGTGATTATTGACAGACTGACATCCGAGGTGATAGTGTGGAGACCTTACCTACTGATGCACAGATGGGATGGGATGGAGAGACAGTTAGCATGTCTACAGAGGAACCACCTACTGCGAGGACGATATGCACACATCATAGTCCCCTTCTACTTTGATCGAGTACGGAGGCAGTTCGGACTAGAGCAGTGTGTTCCAGCCGATGTGCCCATCTATACTCGACACTCACGGGTGCTTCCCAGACCTAGAGCAGTAGCGAGACCGATAGTAGATGATATTGAGACGACAGACTTAGAGGGATCAGATCAGGATGTAGTCACTGACTATTCTGCAGAGCCTGGAGCACAGCGCAGATATGTTTCATGGTTCATGAGATCATATCTAGGTCCTATCTTTCCACTAGATCATCTGACAGGCTATCCAGGCCCATGGAGACATGGAGACCGAGACGAGGACGAGGGATCCAGGTCAGAGGAGTCAGAGGAGGGAGAGGATCATGAGGAGGTGGAAGATCCTGATCCACCTACAGGCAATCAGCCCAGTGACGAGGAGGAGGAAGAGGATGCAGATAGAGAGGAGGATGAGGAGGATGCAGGTGATGATGCGGATGAGGATGAGGATGAGGAGGAGGATGATGAGGAGGATGATAGAGATGCTGAGGAGGAGTCATATGCAGCTCCCCATCATTCAGGAGATGATACCATAGCTCTAGATCCACCTCCTATTCTCCAACAGGGGGAACAGGAGGCGATACGGAGACCTGTCACCAGTACCGTCCAGCCTACACCCATCATGGATAGAGTATATGAGCGAGGGGATCCTAGCGGTTCTCAGTCACAGATACTACCATATCATGATCCCTACTGGCGTGAGGGAGATCCAGGTATAGTAGGTTTATATTGATTAGTTAATGCTTTGATGATATAGAATGGTACTAACAAAGATCTGTTCTACTGCCACAGCTAATGTGCAGGAATGGCGTTCCTTGATTCAGCAAGCAATGACAGACATTTCCATGATAGCACAGATCCCCAGTTCCTCATAGATTGCCTATAGGCCTTAGGGGAACGCAGGTCGGCATGAGAATTTGTTTTTCCCATTCCGAGTATAGGTAGATATATGGAGGGAGAGAGAGAGAGAGTCCTATCAAAGGACCTCCAGCAGGCGCGGCAGAGAGAGAGTCCTATCAGAGGACCTCCAGTAGGTGCGGCGGGACCTAGTAGCGGCTCAGACCGAGGCTACCACCTATCATGCGATCCTTATGGATAGGGATCGTAGGAGTTCCTCTCGGAGTCACTCACAATCTGTATCACACTATACACCCATGGGTCCACCTCCGCGGCCAGATCAGGAGGGAGCATCCAGTCGACACTCTCCAGCCACTAGCCCTAGGGATAGGAGATGATTGTACAGTGACCTATGTTTGTACACGATCCACACATATATATGTATATATACATGCTTCTCATTTTTGTCTCAAATGTGTTATCTTTAATGCCTAAAACAATGTATATTTTGTTTTGGTTAAATCTAATACATTTGGTAAATGTACATGTATGTTCAGAATTTAATTTCTATGTGATTGATTTCTCAATGCTCCATGATTAAATTGATACATGTGTGACTTAATTAAAATATTTAATCAAGTACAACATTGATGATAAGGAAGAAATATGCATTAAGTCTAAGAATCATATAACTAATGTGATTTAATTTTGAACTTAAACACAACATGATACGATTCTACTTAACACACATAAAGACACTGTATAATATGCTAGCATAATGGAAATGTAAATCTTTCACAATTTACATAAATGAATTCAAGACAAACTATAAAGTAAGAAGGCACGCTTGTCAGGAATGAAGCAATATAGATTAAACAATATAACATTTAATTCTATTTTGCTTTAATTAAGAAACACTAACATATTATCCAATGTTGAAGTTTTGAAAAGAAGATAGATAAGAAATGAAGAATTTAAGCATAATATCTACGCAAGTGCATAGCATTGATAGGTTCTTTAAGAGGCATACCGTCTACATCCGTTATTTTGTAAGCACCTGATCCATAATCCTCAATGACGATATATGGTCCAAGCCAATTAGGACTAAATTTTCCCTTTTCGGCCGGCAAGGCATTCACATTGCGCTGATTTTCATAAAGGACTAAATCACCTACTGAGAAGGAACGTTGAATAACCTTATCATTATAACTTCGCTGTAGAGTTTTGTGATACGCTTGGATATGCTCAAGAGCGTTTATACGCTGTTCATCAAGCATCTCAAGCTGTTGAAGTCGTTGTTCTCTATAAGAGTCATCATCTATTATACCTTTAAGAGAAACCCTAAGTGATGGAATTTCTAACTCTAAGGGCATAATAGCGTCAGCACCATAAACAAGATTATAAGGAGTAGTTCCCATAGCAATTCGTACACTCGTTCGGTAGGCCCAAAGAGCGTAGATTAGCTGGTTACTCCAATGCTTACCATGCTTATTTACGGTTTTACGAAGAATCTGCTCAATTATCTTATTGGATGATTCGGCTTTACCATTTGACTGAGGGTAATACGGTGTAGAAAATCGATGTTTGATATGATACTTCTCGAGGAATTTCTTCACGTCCTTGTTCTTAAACGAAGTTCCATTATGTGAGATAATAGTGGAAGGTATCCCAAATTGAGAAATAATGTTTTCTAGAAGAAATTGACAAATCACTTCAGTAGTAGTAGAGCGAAGAGGAATAGCTTCTACCCACTTCGTAAAGTAATCCGTTGCAGTTATAATGAAGGTGTGTCCTTGAGATGAAGGAGGAGAGATTTTTCCAATAAGATCCAAACCCCATGCGGAGAAGGGCCAAGAAGCTACTTGAGAGCGGAGTTCTTGGGCAAGAGCATGAATCAGGTTATTGTGTTGTTGACATTGATGACATTTTTTAACAAATGAAAAGGAATCCTTCTGCATAGTTTGCCAATAGTATCCCATACGAAGCAGCCTATGAACCAGGGATTTGCCCCCAAAGTGCCCCCCATAGGCACCCGAATGTGCCTCTTCAAGGGTAATAGGGATTTCCGACTTGTTAAGACAACGAAGGAGAAGACCATCATAACCCCTTCGATAAAGGACATTAGAAAGGATGATATATCTAGCAGACAACTTGCGGATTCTAGCCCTAGTGTTCCTATTAGTAGAATCAGGGAAGGTACCATCGGTCAAATATCTTACAATATGCGAGAATGATTCATCTGAGTCTACAAAGTCACAACATGTTACCAAGCTAGAATCATCTTCAATAGCTGGAGAAATAAGATTGTGAATAACGAAGTTAAGATCGACCATAGGGTCCTCTAAAGATACTAACGAAGCCACACATGCCATCGCATCCGCATGTCGATTATCTTTTCGAGGAACAGGTTCCATGGTATAAGAATCGAAATTTTGTAATAAAGAGATGGCTAGGTCTTTATATTGTGATAATTTGTCCTGTTTTGCTTGATATATTCCTGTTACTTGTCTTATAATCAATTGCGAATCTCCATAGATATGTATGTGTTTTATATTAAGAGCTAAGGCTTCTTTTATTCCTGCTATAAGAGCCTCATACTCAGCAATGTTATTGGTACACAGGAAATTTAGACGATATGATAAAGGAATAGACTTCTTTGTAGGAGAAATCAGAACAACACCTGCCCCCGATCCCATACGACACTTAGAGCCATCAAAGTATAACTCCCAAGTTTCATCTTTCTCTATAGAAAGAACGAAGTCGTCAGGAAAGGATTCAGGGTTAGGGAATGAAAAAGGTGAAGGGGCCTCAACTAAGTGATCGGTCAACGCTTGTCCTTTAATTGCTCTTTGTGAAACAAATTTAAGGTCAAATTCAGTTAACATCATAACCCACTTAGCGAGACGTCCTGATAAATCAGTTTTAGAGAAAATATGCTTCAACGGATCAAACTTAACCATGACATGGACTTCTGAATTTAAAAGATAATGTCTCAATTTCTGAGTCGCAAACACCACGGCCAAGCATTGTCTTTCTATCGCAGAATATCGGGTCTCATAATCGAGTAAAGTACGACTTATGTAATACACCGGACACTCCTTACCATCTTTATCATGTTGTGCTAACAATGCTGCAAGAGCATGAGAAGAAGCAGCTGTATACAGGATAAAGGGTTTAGAAGGTTTGGCAGGTTGAAGAATAGGAGGACTAGCCAAATACACTTTTAAATCTTCAAATGCTTGCTGACAATCCTCATTCCACTGAAAAGTGATATCCTTTTTAAGAAGTTGAGTAAAAGGAAAGGTACGATCCGCAAGTTGAGACACAAACCTATGAATAGCTTGAATCTTTCCTTGTAAGCTTTTAAGTTGAGATACATTTCGAGGAGGTGGCATGTTAACAATAGCATCTATTTTCTTAGTATCCACCTCAATCCCACGATGTGAAACTATAAATCCTAATAGTTTTCCACTATCCACACCAAAAACACATTTTCGGTGATTCAAGCGCATGTGATATTTATGAAATCTTTCAAAAATTTGTCGAAGGATTTTAACATGATCCATGCAAAGAAAAGATTTGGCCAGAATATCATCAACATAGTCCTCTAAAATCTTATGCATATAATCATGAAAGATAAGGGTCATCGCTCGTTGATAAGTTGCACCGGCATTTTTAAGTCCAAAAGGCATCATTATCCAACAAAACGTACCCCAAGGAGTGGTAAAAGCGGTTTTGAATTGATCTTGAGGGTTAATGAAAATTTGATTGTAGCCTGAAAAACCATCCATGAAGGATAAGAGGGCATGTCCTGCCGTAGAATCAACTATCATGTCAATGTTTGGAAGAGGGAAATCATCTTTTAAAGAAGCCTTATTTAGATCCCGAAAGTCGGTACACATTCTTATTTTGTTATCTGGTTTAGCCACAGCGACAATGTTTGAAATCCATGGGGAATAGTCAATAGGGTGGATAAATCCAGCCTACAATAATTTTTCAATCTCAGCTTTAACAAGCAAAGCCACCTTAGGATTCATTTTTTGAATCTTTTGTTTCACGGGCTTAGCGTCAGGAACTAAGACAATATTATGAGTAACGATCTTAGGATCTATACCAGGCATGTCAGAATATGCCCAAGCAAAGATCTCAGGGAATTCATGCAATAGTTCTTCATATTGTTTCTGTTCCTCTTCATCCAAACATTTCCCAATTTTAATGACTTTCTCTTTATTGCAAGGATCCATCTTAACATCAGTGGTGTCACTTATGAGAAGATTACTTTGTTGAGGAGTATCCTTTAACTGAGGGAATTCTTTCACAATCTCATCATTATCAATCTCTTTTCCAAAATAGGCTTCAGTGTTCAAACAATAAGGGAGTCCCCTATTGTGATGATAACGAGGAAGAGTGTCATAGGCTCCCAAGAACTCAGCTAAAGCATCGTCAGTAGGGAAGATATCTAGAGCACAATCACCCGAAGAATCCTCATCAATATACTCAGGGTGTTGTATTGATAAAGATGTAGAGATAGCATTAACACTAATGCATGGTCTTTTAGAGGCTTTAGTACGTCTGCAGGGATTATAACCAAGTCCAAAGGCATAATGTTGAAAATTAGTCTCTAGAGGAACTCTTATCCCTTGTTCATTAGCACCACAACCTTTTCCATGATACCCATGCTTAGCGAAAATGCGAAAACCATGACCATAACGATCAGCCATTTTAGGAAGAGAAGGTGGTTTTTCATAAGACAAAGAATCAAACTCTTCATAATTATAGATGTGAGGAGAAGAATTTTGAGAAGCGGCCACAAAATTATTACTCATAGATTCAGGTAAGGTTGATTGACTTTTAGCTTCTTCTTTCTTTTCAACTTTGTGATTTTCAGCTTCTTCCTTCTTTTCAACTTTAAGTTCTCTAGAAGGAATCTTATATTCACCCACAAAGGTAGGATTAAAATCAAGAGATCCCCAATCATCTTCTGCGAGAACCTTCTCAGGATCAAAATCCTTTTTATGTGTAGTTTCAAGTCGAGAAGGATTTTCTTCAGGAGATCCGAATTCATCCAAAGGATTTTGATCATCGGAAAGCGAAGACTCATCGATAGGTTTCTTGTTTAAAGAGTCATCACTAGACGAGGATGGCTTAGAAGAATCTCCTCTGGAATTAGATGTTTGTAGACAAGCTTGAAAATTAGTATCTCCCATCAAAGTATATGTCTTATTGTTATAAATGAATTTAACTTGTCTATGCAATGTAGAGGGGACAGCTTGCATGCTGTGAATCCAAGGCCTCCCTAATAACAAGTTGTATGTTAAATTTCCTGGCATAACATGGATAGGAGTAGGCAAAGTAACAGGTCCTACTGTGAGAGGTAAGGTGATGATACCCAATGAAGTCTTAGCCACATTATCAAAGCCACGAATGGAATGAGAGTCAGGCTCCACATTCATCTTATGCAATAGATTGATGCTACATACATTAAGGCCAGAGCCATTATCTACTAGTGTTCGTCTTATAGTAGTGTCTTTCATGACAACCACAATCATCAAGGGATCATATTGTTGTTGGACTTCACCAGTAGGCAACTCATCTTGCGTAAACACAATTTGAGGTTTAGGATTCATCACGGAGTTAACAAAAGATGCTATATTACTAGATGTATTCGGTGGAGGAACATTCAAATCTTTCAAGGCATCTTGTAACATTCCATGATAAGCAGAAGAAGTTTGAATCAAATCCCAAAGGGATATCTTAGCAGGGGTAGCTTTGAGTTGTTCTATGAGATCATATTCCTTACCCATAATTTGCGAAATACGGGGAGCTTGAGGGAGAATTGGTTGAGGATTAGGAAGAGAGACTGGAATAACAGGAGGAGGATTAGGTTGCCTATTATTTTTGGTATGATAGGTATGGGCAACCGCATGATAACTCTCTCTAGTTATTTGCTTAGCATAATTGTAAGGACTTATAGGTTTTCTTCCTTGTACGGTGATGATTGGTTTATTCGGAGTACAAAAGGAATCATGATCATACCTCCCTTGGACAGTAAGGAGAGGAGTCTTAGGAATTTGAAAGGTGGGAGAAGGATAAGCACCTTGGACTTCAAAGAGAGGTTTGTTATATTCATTCAAATTTATCATGTTAACCAATTTAGAGGTCTTGTTTTTGTTTAAAGGTTTCGACAAAGCCACAAAGTCATCAAGAGCATCATCCAACAAAGCATGATCATATCGATTAAAAGGTTTGTCTTTTGATTCAAAAGGAGACATCTCCTCATAGAGGGGATTATTGAAAACAACCATGTTACTATATTCAGGGGAAGAGTGGATAGGAATGTATCCTTGAGAGGAATCATTCGACTTATCTTTCTCATCACACCTAAATGGCATAGTAACAAGGTTTATGAGTTTTTGGTAAAATGAAGGTTTAGCATCCTTAGGGTTTAAAAACTCATCTAAAGCTTCATCTAATTCATCTTGGCTATACTCATAATAATCATCAAATGCATGAACATTTTGCAAATAAAAATCTGACATTTTGAAAGGATTGCATAAAATTTAAACACACAATGCAAAGAAACGCAAGTTTTCTTTCTTCTTTTTTTTCTTTTTTTTTTCTTTTAATCAAATGAAATGAAAACACACTAAATCTAGATCTAGATCTAACACATGCAATGCAAGAGGAAGCAATGATAGGTTATACACAAACTCAATGAAAACATCAACAACAACAATGTGAATGCAGCATCAGGTGTGCCTCCTATTTCTAAATTTTTCAAGAGAGAAAGAAAGTATACTCCTTTGAATGAATCATTGCATAGTATTATGAATAAGTTATTGGAACAAAATGTGCTTACTCTTCCTCCTATAAGAAAAATTGATCCTGCAAAGATTACTTCACCTTATTTTGATAACAAAGCTTTTTGTCAATTTCATCGTCAGCCTGGGCATGATACTGAAAAATGTTTTTCTTTAAAGGGTAAAATTCAAGATTTGATTGATAATAATACTATCTCTGTTTCTGGAGTGAATGATAAAGGCAACACATCTGTAGCTCCTCCTAACCAAAATCTTCAGATTTTCACTGATCCATTGCCTTCTCATACCTCTAATGCAATTGAGGCTAATGATTCCTCTCTCTCATCTGATGGTCTTGTGTCTATGACTCCGAATGTGATTAACTTTGTAGAGCAGCAAGAAAACCCTAAAGAACCTTCCATCACATTTGATTCTAGCGAAACCATTAGGGCACCTGATGGTCCTTTATACATAGTTGCAAAAGTCAAGAATACACCTTGTCGTGGAGTGCTTATTGATCCTTCGTGCATGATTAATGTTATTACTGAAGAATTTCTTTTTACTTTGCAATTGAATCAAGTGATCTATGACAAACCAGATGTGATTGTGAAATTATTTGATGCATTTTCTTCTCCCGCAATTGGTTCTATTACATTGCCTATTGAAGTCCATAACAAATCTCTTGATGTGAACTTTGCTATTATTCCATCTTCCGAAATATTTTGTGTGAAGCTTGGCTATCCTTGGCTATCTTCCATGAAAGCTATTGCTTCTCCTATTCATAAGTGTTTGAAATTTCCCCATAATGGTGAAGTTGTTACTATCAATCATAGTCTCTTTAAACCAGCTGAAAGAACTTCTAGTGTTCCTATAGATTACTTTTGGCCTAAACAATTCCAATCTCTTCCTCTGCGAAGTGATCATCTTTTCAAATCTTATCAAAAGTGGAAAACAGATATGATCTTATCTCTAAGTGAACCTAGAACACCTAAACTTGACATTCCTATCATTCTTGAGAAGGAAGTTCTTCCTTTGAAAGATAAAACTATGTCTTTCCTCAAGAAGAATCCCAACCCATCCCTATGGATGTGACTATGTCTATACCTAATAAACTTCCTAAGAGTAGACCTATACCTCCTCGTCATGATGGACTTGATCTTCTCCCTAAACCAAATATTCTTCACGTCGGGTTCACCAAAATGTGTAGGGGAAAAAAGAGAGACTAGGTTAATCATG
Organism: Cryptomeria japonica; assembly: GCF_030272615.1. NCBI lineage: Eukaryota > Viridiplantae > Streptophyta > Pinopsida > Cupressales > Cupressaceae > Cryptomeria > Cryptomeria japonica. Next base: position 198,540,273 of record NC_081409.1, on the reverse strand, counting down.
CCCTAATCCTACCTTTCGACACACATTACGGAATACGAAAGAGCCTAGATATATTGCACAATTGGCTACTTCTTTTGGTGAAAGAGAGAGCCACGGGATATCTATTAGGATTTCTATTCCCTTGTTGAAATTGTAAGATCAAGTAATGCAAGTTCAAACCCTAATCTCAAAATGCAAGTATGAACTAATAACAAGATTGCAGAATTGAGATTAAACAATGAACAGCTGTAAGTGTAAGGATAAAATAAGAATGCAGATATGTACCCAGAGTCGAAATCGGACTGAAAATGTTCGGGACGGGGGCGCGGGCGCCACTGTACTGAAAACTGCACCGGAAACCACTATTCTGCACCCTGAAACACTGTCGGAAAGTCATCGGAAAGCTGTCTGTCCGGAGGACCAGGGCGCCCAGCGCCTCTGTCCCAGGGACCAGGGCGCCCAGCGCCCCTGTCCCGGTCTTCTGAGCTCAATTTCACACCGGGTTCTGCCTCAGCCTTCTCTCTCCGGATCTGTGTCCCGCGGCGTCGTCCGAATCCCGAAACCTGCAATAATATCTGAAAAGGGGGAGGGGCCGCTATATAGGGTTTTGCCTCAGTCAAACCCCAGCTTCGGTGATTTCCACCTCCACGAATAGCCAAGTTGTTTTGTAAAATGTATTGTGTGTGCAGACCTAGTGTGTGTGCAAGGTCCAAAATGCAAGAAAGCAAACTAGAGCAACCTAGAAAGTAAACCCTAATTGCTTGTAAATGATAATGTAAATGCTCTAAATCAAGATGCAATGTGATCTAAAGCATGAATAAATGATGTATCAAAGCTTATGCAAAGACATGAAAACAATACGAAATCATACCCAACCCTCAAGGGAGGAGTACAAGCCAATCTTCAGTCAGTAATCTCTTATTGTTCTTCAATGTCTTCCAAGCCCTAAGTGGATGAATGAATTTGATAGATGCTTGAAAAAATGATGTTGAGTGTTGTTGAAGTCCTCAAAGATCTTCTCTTTCGCTGCATATGAAGTTCCTGGAAACAAAAATCCCATCCCTTCAAATGAGAAAAGAGAGCTCTTATGTATGAAACCCTAGGTCGTAAATTCGTATTTTGGCCGACCTAGAGATTGAATATCCCGCCAATTTCTTGGGGTTAAGCTTTATTTTATGATTGGATCGTGCTCCCAAAATTTCGGGAAAAATGTCCGGGACCATGTTGCACGAGCGCCATGGTCCCGACAACTTTTCACCAAATTTTCAGGGTCGTCGGATATGATGATTTTAGAGAGAATCCCGAAGTTACAGGTGATTTCGAGATGTTTAGACCCCGAAACCAAGCCCCCAAGTTCGAAATAGGACTGAATTAGGGTTTTTGATTAAGTGGTGTATTGGAAGAATAAAATGCGAAGGGCACGCTTTAGTAAAAGGGCCCAACTTTATGATGTAGAAAATGATGAAATAGGGCCTTAGACCTAATTAATTTGATTAATTAAGTGCTTAAGGAGAAATGCAATGCAGAATGCAAAATGCACTAAGGCGGGTGCTAAACTAGGTGCGAAATTGTACCACCCTAGCGAGTGCGTACACTTTACGACGCTACATTTAGCCCCCACTTTAGCAGTCATATGAGTACTATGTGCATATGCAAGCTAAAGTACAGAAAAGTAAACATTATTTGAAAAAGGATATATCCATAAGTCGTCGGACAAAGCCCCCAGCGGTATCTACAGTACACAGTTAGGAACCGCACCCTACAAAACAAACGTTAGATCACAAAATCACCTAATGCTTACTAGGGAAAGTGATGAAATCTGTGAGTAGCTATATGCCCCCCCCTATTTCGACTTGCTTATTTAGGGAGGTGAAACAGGGTAGCATGTTTACTTGCGACAAATTGTGTAAGAGAGTGTTGATGAGGAGTGTTCACTAAATAGGCTTCATCAGAGAACTTTTTGGAACATCCCGAGAGTAGGAGAAGGAAAGTACGATTCCAACGCAACAAACGGCTCGAAAATCGCATCTCCCAAACTCAAGTTATGATAAAATTAATGATAGAAGAAAAATTAGGGTTTCAAAAAGTAAGAATAAACAAACGAGAGTATATACTTCGAAAGTGACACTTGTATTCGTCACTTTGTTGATTTCAGGATACTATTCAGTGCAGCGGAGCCCACCTAGCCATCACCATGCCTTCACGACGACCAGAGCATCCCACGAGGATCGAGATCCTGCCCCAGGCCGTGATTGACGACGAGCCACTGGACGAGGTGAGTTGACTGAACGTTTGACTTTTGATTTTTCGCATGTTTGACTTTTCCGTGATCGAATGCGGACCTTGAATGCCAACCGGGGCCCACCTAGGGCGCCATGGTCCCTGAGGGGCGCCATGGTCCCTGCAGGGCGCCATGGTCCCTGACAGGGGCGCCATGGTCCCTAACAGGGCGCCATGGTCCCCTCAGGGCGCCATGGTCCCTGACAGGACGCCATGGTCCCCATCAGGGCGCCATGGTCCCCAATCAAGGCCTGGCGAGGGGTTACAAGGCGAGTATACAATGTACGACAGTTTGCATTTGCGATTTCGATGATTGAGTACTGATTATGGTCATGTTTTCGTTTTGCAGGGTCTCCCGTACATGAGAGAGCATACAGCGGGACACATTCTTCGCACTTTGCGAGATCAGATTCCATGGCTGACTCAGTCAGAGAGAGACACCCTATCGATAGTAGGATTGTGGTACGTGATTCTTATGCCGGCCATTCGATTTCATCCTGCGATGCTGATGGCACTGATGGAGAGATGGGATCCTGACACCTCTACCTTTCACCTTCCGGTAGGAGAGCTGACGGTCACACTCGAGGATGTGTACCGTATACTGTGTCTTCCTATCAGAGGAGTGACAGTCACATACATGACTGATCGGGTAGTGGAGGATCATCAGAGGGAGCAGATGTATTGCATAGGGAGAGTCATGCCGAGCGAGACGAGAGGCCGTATCATGGTCAGCGAGACTAGATTAATCATGCCCTAATCGCTTATAAACTGAGTTCAGGTTATAAGATGAAGCTGTGGACCTGGAATTAGCAGTAAAATGTCGATATGGCGCTATCTTGCAAATTTGAGCAAAATTTGTCAGGACGATGGCACCCGGTGCCACGGTCCTCCAAAAAATCCGTGAAACGAAGGGGGATCTGTTCGTCTCTGCACAAGGATTCCAGATCTTCAATTTCAACCGTGTACCTGCAACCTACACACAGAAAAGCGAAGATGATTGGGGGGTTAGGGATTAGGGGTTTGCCTTTAGGTCAAACCCCGGTTTTGGAATTAACCAAGAAATGAGCAAGAGTTGTAAATGTAAATGACTGTAAAACAAGTACTAATACCTTGTTCTAAGGATGTTGGTATCCTTATGTGCGAAGGTTTAGATGTTGTATGTTGTATGTTGTAGCATGTAGTATATGATCTCCTCTTCAATGGTTGAATCCTTGTCTTGAATGCAACACTTAGCCTTGAATGGAGACTTGAAATGATCAATTGCTTGAAGGAATGCTTGAATGCTTGAATGCTTGAGTATAATTTCCACGCTTTGTACACATATCCTCCTCATCTATCTCAAATGAGAGAGAAAAATGTAGTTTATATACTTGTCATTTCGGGCTGATAGACTGATTTTCCCGACCTTAGGCCGACTAGGGAAAGTTAATTTCCAAATTGCAAACAAAAAGACCCGAGCCCCTTAGGAGACCAGGCCCAAAATAGGACCCAGGGACCAGGGCGCTGGGCGCCATGGTCCTGGGGACCAGGGCGCTGGGCGCTCTGGTCCCACCTCCCGAGACAGCAGGGTGCAAGGAGGTTCAGGCCAGGGTACTTGAAAAATGCAGTTTTCAGTGTCGTGAGCAAGTTTCAGGGTCTCCATTCAAGTTGCATGTTGCGTCACCATCGTGAAGACCGAAATGCAGTCGAAATTGCAAGTGTCCCAATTTTAGGACGCTACATTTAGCCCCCACTTTAGCGGGAGTATGTATGCTCATACATCTGGTAAAGTACAAGGAAACAACATTGAAAGACTTTCACCACGTCAAGGAGGCAAGATACACCAAGCCCCCAGTGGACTAAGGATCTTACGACTTCGATTGACAAAGTAAAAGGGAAGATCAGGAGGGAGAACCATGACTGTCAGTAGTAAGGTTCCCTCACTATGAGTCATGCAAGAAATATATCAAAAATTTTCAAGGCAAGGCTAAATTTGCCAAGAAATTTTCAAGTATCTTGAAAAGATATGAACGGGATGTATGCCCCCCTACGTTAAAGCGATCGCACACGCCTCACCGGGGGTGATTGTTTTAACATAGTGATACACATAAGAAATGAGAAAGGACCACGTTATCGCAAGGATTTAGCCCCCAAGTGTGAGATAAACCCAAGGATAATAGACACAAAACATAAAGCACAAGGTGACTTCACTTTCCTTGGGGTCAGTATGCTGTATGATTATTCATGTATATATATCATATGTATGTATGCATAATTGTTCTTCATTCCCCAATCAAGGAAGGTCACCTAGAAGAAGGGAACACATGTGTCTTTTTGAGTCAACATGAGAGAGATCGAGAGATCTCAATGCTTTGCATCGTCCTCAAGTAGACAACACTAAGGACAACAAATAGAAGAATGAGAATAACATATAGAAGAAGTAACACAAGAGAGGAGGAGAGAATCTGCTATGCTAATGTAACTAGTCTAGCACGTCATCTACCCCCCGATCTTGTTGATCAATGTTTCGGGAAGGCAGGGAACACGCTAGAGGAGGAACATCCAACACAGCAGATGGAGCTATCACAAGATCCAAACAAGGGCTATGTTCATGTTCCGAGCCACATTGTTCTTGTCTAGGAGCTAGGATAAGTGCTTTAGAAAATTCATTAGATAAATGGTTATCAACATCAACAAGTTCATATTCACTATCAGACGCAAGAGGAGTAACATTTTCATCTATATCATCATCAAGATTTATAAAAATAGGATCTTTAACTCGCACAGGATCAAGTTCATCATGCATCTTATGTTTAGGAGATTGAGGCTCAATATCCGGCTCTAGAGAAAATGGAATAATGCTTGTTGAAGGTGTTTTTGGAGATTGCAAAGTTTGAGAAGTAGCTGCCTGAGCTCTAAGACGATGCTTTCGTCGGCGTTCACGTGCAGAACGATTTCGTCTAGTCTTAGTAGGAAGTTGCGAAGACTGAGGAGGAGGAATGTTCTCATCCTTAGCACTTGGGTGTTTAGGTTGTGGTCTCTTAGGCTGGATAATTGGAGAAGAAGAAGGTCTCTTCTCTCTATAAAAAGAAGGAGGAGGAACTGCTCCATATAAGGGAAGAATATTTGGTTTAGGGAGAAGACCAAGTCCATCATGACGAGGAGGTATAGGTCTACTCTTAGGAAGTTTATTAGGTATAGACATAGTCACATCCATAGGGATGGGTTGGGAATCTTCTTGAGGAAAGACATTAGTTTTATCTTTCAAAGGAAGAACTTCCTTCTCAAGAATGATAGGAATGTCAAGTTTAGGTGTTCTAGGTTCACTTAGAGATAAGATCATATTTTTTTTCCACTTTTGATAAGATTTGAAAAGATGATCACTTCGCGGAGGAAGAGATTGGAATTGTTTAGGCCAAAAGTAATCTATAGGAACACTAGAAGTTCTTTCAGCTGGTTTAAAGAGACTATGATTGACAGTAACAACTTCACCATTATGGGGAAATTTCAAACACTTATGAATAGGAGAAGCAATAGCTTTCATGGAAGATAGCCAAGGATAGCCAAGCTTCACACGAAATTGTTCGGAAGATGGAATAATAGCAAAGTTCACATCAAGAGATTTGTTATGGACTTCAATAGGCAATGTAATAGAACCAATTGCGGGAGAAGAAAATGCATCAAATAATTTCACAATCACATCTGTTTTGTCATAGATCACTTGATTCAATTGCAAAGTAAAAAGAAATTCTTCAGTAATAACATTAATCATGCACGAAGGATCAATAAGAACTCCACGGCAAGGTGTATTCTTGACTTTTGCAACTATGTATAAAGGACCATCAGGTGCCCTAATGGTTTCGCTAGAATCAAATGTGATGGAAGGTTCTTTAGGGTTTTCTTGCTGCTCTACAAACTTAATCACATTCGGGGTCATAGACACAAGACCATCAGATGAGAGAGAGGAATCATTAGCCTCAATTGCATTAGAGGTATGAGAAGGCAATGGATCAGTGAAAATCTGAAGATTTTGGTTAGGAGGAGCTACAGATGTGTTGCCTTTATCATTCACTCCAGAAACAGAGATAGTATTAATATCAATCAAATCTTGAATTTTACCCTTTAAAGAAAAACATTTTTCAGTATCATGCCCAGGCTGACGATGAAATTGACAAAAGGCTTTGTTATTAAAATAAGGTGAAGTAATCTTTGCAGGATCAATTTGTCTTATAGGAGGAAGAGTAAGCACATTTTGTTCCAATAACTTATTCATAATACTATGCAATGATTCATTCAAAGGAGTATACTTTCTTTCTCTCTTGAAAAATTTAGAAATAGGAGGCACACCTGATGCTGCATTCACATTGTTGTTGATGATGTTTTCATTGAATTTGATGGAATCTTTGTTCAGTTTAAACTTCCCAAATGGTTGTTGACTGCTATCACCCTTATCACTCGGAGCCATAGGATGTGATTGTTCCATTTGATTCACAGTCAGTTGATAATTGTGAAGAGTTGCACACAACTGTTGGAAAGAAGTAAACCCAGAAAACAGAAGTTTGTCTCGAATATCTTTTTGTAAATTAGAAATAAAGATTCTTTGAATATCATTGTCAGGCACTGGAAAAGAAATTTGAGCATACAAATGCTTATATCTACCAATGAAATCAGTCACTTTTTCTTTAACACCTTGTTTACAATGCATTAAATCAATCAAAGTAACTTTAGGACTTATATTGTTTTGAAATTGTTGAATGAAAGCATTTGCAAGTTGTTCGAAAGAAGTAATAGAATAAGAAGGCAACGAGAAATACCATTGTAGGGCTTTGTCTCTTAATGTTCTAGTGAATAGTTTTGCAAGCAACCTTTGGTCATAAGCAAAATCAGTACAAATTGTTTGAAAAGTCTTAACATGTGTTAGAGGATCTCCTTTACCATTATAAAGCTCCAAATGTGGGATTTCAACATGTTTAGGAGGGATAGCTCGAACAATGTCAAGAGAAAGTGGGCTCGCAACGTCAAATGTGGGCACACTGAACTTAGATTGATTCATAGAGGCAATTTGTTGCTGTAAAGAAGAGACAGTTTGTGCTAGATTGTTAATGGTCGCTTCAGTCGAAGAATTCATATTGGATGTGTTAGATTGAGATGGAGGTGTTATGTTATTGAAAGAAGGTAAAGAGTAAGGTGGTGGGACCCTATGATAATTAGTCATAGGAGATGATTGGAAAGGAGGAACACTACAAGGAGGAATGGAATGATTAAACGAATTGCCCCCTTGCGTCATGTTCATTTGTGGAGATATAATAGGGACACTCATTGAAGGAATGAATGAAGAAGTCGGATTGAATGAAGGAATAGGGTTAATTGAAGAAGAGGGATTGCCCCCATGACTGGTGATCACAGGGGGAATATCTTGTATAGAAGTAGCCATTATGTTTGATGTAAAGGTAGGTATACTAGCAATAGGAGTTGTCAAAGGAATAGAATGATTGTCTTGGGTAGGAGGTTGTGTATAACCTAAGGTTTCGGCACAACTCTTCATAGGCATCACATTCGAATTCACAATGTGTGAAATACCACGCAAAATATCAATTCCATTCTTATCACTTTGAAGCATACATTTTAGACCCTCAATTAAAGGAAGAGCTTGACTATCAGGGTATTCATGAGACATCCATTGGTGAAAATCGTCAAATTGGTTATCCAATTTCGAAAGTTGTTCTACAGAAACCTCATGGAGAGCTTCTTCATCATTAGGAGGATTAGAGGAATTACCCATGTCCTCGTTAAAAAGGCTATTCAAATTAGGTTCCATCTCCTCAGTAGTTAAACCTCGGAAAGACTTAATTCTACGGCTTCGTCTAACGGGAATAGTGTAAGTAGGGCTTATTGTTGTAAAACTCATGCACTAGAAAGAGAGAGAAGATTTTGAATTTAGAGGTAGCAACTTTCAGTAAAATCAGCCAATCTTCTGGATTTAAGCTGTTAAATGCAGTCACAACAGTCTCCCGAAATTTCGAAAAAAAAGTCCGGGACTGTGGCGCCCGGAGTGCAACATGGTCCTTGCAACTTTTTTCAAAATTTGCAGGGATGAAAGGTATGATGATTTTAGAGCTAATCTGAAAAAATTGAGTGATTTTACGATCTGTAGATAGGCCAAATTAAAGTTGCAAATTCAAAATTGAACCCTATCAAGATTGTCGAAAAATGCAAAATTTGAATTTTGAAAAAGAGAGGGAAACTGAAATTTTGAATTTTATGATTTTAGAGGGAATGTCAAAAGCAATGCAAATTTTGAAATTCAAAAATTGACTCAATTTCACGCAAAATTCAATTTTGAAAGCGGAAATCAAAGTTGTTGTAATTAAGCACTTAATTTCAAAAGTCACAAAATGCAAGAATTTGAATAAAGCACTTGAAATTTTTAATGAATGATAACACACTTTTCAGATTTATGATAATAAAAACACAATTTTGACACAAAATTTTAATTTCAATGATTTTTGAATGATTAGAAGCCTTAGACCAAGCAATCGCAAGACCAACTTTGACTATAGTTTTGAAAGTGTTATAATTGACAAAATCAGCCAAAATTCTGGATTTTAGCAGGAAAATACAGCAAGATCTCGCTCCCGAAATTTTGAAAAAAATGTCGGGGACGATGGCGCTCGGAGTGCAACACGGTCCTCGCAACTTTTTTCCAAATTTTCAGGGATGAAAGATATTGTGATTTTATTGCGGAATCCAAAGTTACAGCTGATTTGGAGATGTTTTGATTGGTCAAATTGTCGGACAAAGGTTGAATTAAGAGGGTTTCAAAAATTAGGGTTTTGACATTTAACCACTTAATTTTCAGAATTAAAGCACAAATATGAATTGATAATTTGTAATAGAAGGGCAGATCTGAAACAGGCATTAACATTTAGACATTTTGCAAGTTCAATTACTAAAAAGAAAATTTAGGGTTTTTATGCAATCACCTCTAAAATTTTGCAAAAGATCAAACATGGAAATGTAATCAACTTTTTCAGATCTAAGCATGAAAAATCAGAAAGGATGTTCACGTAGAAAATTTAGGGTTTTTATGCAATCACCTCTAAAATTTTGCAAAAGATCAAACATGGAAATGTAATCAACTTTTTCAGATCTACGCATGAAAAATCAGAAAGGATGTTCACGTCGGGTTCACCAAAATGTAAAGCGGAAAATCACAGTCGAACCCTAGTTGTTCTCCCCTCTTCCAACTCCGAGGAGAGAGAAGGGAGGTTCACTAGGATTCGATGGTTTTCACTTAGGGGAGAGACTTTACATTCAAAAGAGGGGTTGAAACTCATAAGATCCAATCCCACACAATGTAAGGTTGGATGCTAAATGAATTTCAAGGGTTAGGAAAGAAAGGCTACCCTCTTTTGTAAAGAAATGTTGTTAAGGAAATTAAGCTAAGCATGCATAGAAAGTCATAAAGATTCGCTTATAAACTGAGTTCGGGTTATAGGATGAAGCTGCGGACCTGGAATTAGCAGTAAAATGTAGATACGGCGCTGTCCTGCAAATTTGAGCAAAAGTTGTCCGGACGATGGCGCCCGGCGCCACGGTCCTCCGAAAAATCCGCGAAACGAAGGGGGATCTGTTCGTCTCTGTACAAGGATTCTAGATCTTCAATTTCAGCCGCGTACCTGCAACCTACACACAGAAAAGCGAAGATGATTGGGGGGTTAGGGATTAGGGGTTTGCCTTTAGGTCAAACCCCGGTTTTGGAATTAACCAAGAAATGAGCAAGAGCTATAAATGTAAATGACTGTAAAACAAGTACTAATACCTTGTTCTAAGGATGTTGGTATCCTTATGTGCGAAGGTTTAGATGTTGTATGTTGTATGTTGTAGCATGTAGTATATGATCTCCTCTTCAATGGTTGAATCCTTGTCTTGAATGCAACACTTAGCCTTGAATGGAGACTTGAAATGATCAATTGCTTGAAGGAATGCTTGAATGCTTGAATGCTTGAGTATAATTTCCACGCTTTGTACACATATCCTCCTCATCTCTCTCAAATGAGAGAGAAAAATTTAGTTTATATACTTGTCATTTAGGGCTGATAGACTGATTTTCCCAACCTTAGGCCGACCAGGGAAAGTTAATTTCCAAATTGCAAACAAAAAGACCCGAGCCCCTTAGGAGACCGGGCCCAAAATAGGACCCAGGGACCAGGGCGCTGGGCGCCATGGTCCTGGGGACCAGGGCGTTGGGCGCCCTGGTCCTGAGGGACCAGGGCGCTGGGCGCTCTGGTCCCACCTCCCGAGACAACAGTGTGCAAGGAGGTTGAGGCCAGGGTACTTGAAAAATGCAGTTTTCAGTGTCGTGAGCAAGTTTCAGGGTCTCCATTCAGGTTGCGTGTTGTGTCGCCATCGTGAAGACCGAAATGCAGTCGAAATTGCAAGTGTCACAATTTTAGGACGCTACATTTCAATTTAACCTAATTTCAATGAAAATGATTAAATGAATTCAATTTAACCTAATTTCAATGATTTTTGAATGATTAGAAGCCTTAGACCAAGCAATCGCAAGACCAACTTTGACTATAATTTTGAAAGTGTTATAATTGACAAAATCAGCCAAAATTCTAGATTTTAGCAGGAAAATACAGCAAGATCTCGCTCCCGAAATTTTGGAAAAAATGTTGGGGACGATGGCGCTCGGAGTGCAACACAGTCCTCGCAAGTTTTTTCCAAATTTTCAGGGATGAAAGATATTGTGATTTTATTGCGGAATCCAAAGTTACAGCTGATTTGGAGATGTTTTGATTGGTCAAATTGTCGGACAAAGGTTGAATTAAGAGGGTTTCAAAAATTAGGGTTTTGACATTTAACCACTTAATTTTCAGAATTAAAGCACAAATATGAATTGATAATTTGTAATAGAAGGGCAGATCTGAAATAGGCATTAACATTTAGACATTTCGCAAGTTCAATTACTAAAAAGAAAATTTAGGGTTTTTATGCAATCACCTCTAAAATTTTGCAAAAGATCAAACATGGAAATGTAATCAACTTTTTTAGATCTAAGCATGAAAAATCAGAAAGGATGTTCACGTCGGGTTCACCAAAATGTAAAGCGGAAAATCGCGGTCGAACCCTAGTTGTTCTACCCTCTTCCAACTCCGAGGAGAGAGAGGGGAGGTTCGCTAGGATTCGATGGTTTTCACTTAGGGGAGAGACTTTACATTCAAAAGAGGGGTTGAAACTCATAAGATCCAATCCCACATAATGTAAGGTTGGATGCTAAATGAATTTCAAGGGTTAGGAAAGCAAGGCTACCCTCTTTTGTAAAGAAATGTTGTTAAGGAAATTAATCTAAGCATGCATAGAAAGTCATAAAGATTCTCTTATAAACTGAGTTCCGGTTATAGGATGAAGCTGCGGACCTGGAATTAGCAGTAAAATGTCGATACGGCGCTATCCTGCAAATTTGAGCAAAAGTTGTCGGGATGATGGCGCCCGGCGCCACGGTCCTCCGAAAAATCTACGAAACGAAGGGGGATCTGTTCGTCTCTGCACAAGGATTCCAGATCTTCAATTTCAGCCGCGTACCTGCAACCTACACACAGAAAAGCGAAGACGATTGGGGGGTTAGGGATTAGGGGTTTGCCTTTAGGTCAAACCCCAGTTTTGGAATTAACCAAGAAATGAGCAAGAGCTGTAAATGTAAATGACTGTAAAACAAGTACTAATACCTTATTCTAAGGATGTTGGTATCCTTATATGCGAAGGTTTAGATGTTGTATGTTATATGTTGTAGCATGTAGTATATGATCTCCTCTTCAATGGTTGAATCCTTGTCTTGAATGCAACACTTAGCCTTGAATGGAGACTTGAAATGATCAATTGCTTGAAGGAATGCTTGAATGCTTGAATGCTTGAGTATAATTTCCACGCTTTGTACACATATCCTCCTCATCTATCTCAAATGAGAGAGAAAAATGTAGTTTATATACTTGTCATTTAGGGCTGATAGACTATTTTCCCGACCTTAGGCCGACCAGGGAAAGTTAATTTCCAAATTGCAAACAAAAAGACCCGAGCCCCTTAGGAGACCGGGCCCAAAATAGGACCCAGGGACCAGGGCGCTGGGCGCTCTGATCCCACCTCCCGAGACAGCAGGGTGCAAGGAGGTTCAGGCCAGGGTACTTGAAAAATGCAGTTTTCAGTGTCGTGAGCAAGTTTTAGGGTCTCCATTCAGGTTGCGTGTTGCGTCGCCATCGTGAAGACCGAAATGCAGTCCAAATTGCAAGTGTCACAATTTTAGGACGCTACACTTGTAACACATTTCCTATATGTGTCTAGATTCAATGAATCTGGTAACACGTTTCACTTGGTGTGTGTTCACTCGGTGTATCATTTTTGTTGCTCGGTAGACATAGAGTGTTACTCAGTAGATAGCTCAGTGTATACTAAGCTCTATGACTACTTTCTTCTATAACTGACTACTCTGTACTTACCGATTGAATGTTTCGATAGTAATAACAGACTAGAGTATATAGAATGACTTTTGACATAAAACTAATGGCAACTTAGTAAGTAGTAACATTTTCAATACAACAGGTTGTTCTCCTGGGTCCATGTTGTTGAGAGAGGAGAATTGATGTATGCCTCTCTCGTTGAAACATCTTTTGCAAGTAGAATTAGTATCTGATGAATGTAGAAGCATACCTAGGTACATTCCTAGCATATAATGCATGTTTTCCAATTAGAAAGTGCATCTATTCTTTGTCAAAATCTTTCAGTGTTGCCATGAAGGTAGTATTGTTGATAAATGATGTTCCATTTTTTGTGTATTTTTGTGTCTCCATATGTTGGTATTGCCATGTTAAATTCTCTAAATATCTAATGTGTTTTCTTCAACTATTTCCTCTCTATAATGAGCATAGTAATCTTGACTTATATCACAAACTCGTAGCCTCTGGGCTTTAGTTTCTTGGGGGTTAGCTTGGCTAAGTTATATTTTTTTTATTCTTCTTCAGGCAGCTATACCCTCTTTATGGCGAGCATTGTATTCTTGATTTCTTTTTCAAGTTTATTATCTTTTGATCTCTAGTTGTTGTGGATTAGGATGAGTTTTCCTAGCACTAGATCCCTCCATCTTCATTTTTGGGCATGTTACACTCAATTACAAATAAGTGAAATATCAAGGTGTTAAACAGTTGCACATGGCATCAACAAATCATAGTCAAAGCTTGCAATGTTGAAAGAAGTGCATTCCACACTATTTACATATCTAAATGAACACACACACACATATATGTATATGGCACAATCATTCTAATAAATGAACACACGCAAATATAAATTGCACAATCATTCTAATGAAATATACTTGACACAGTTCATTAAAATTGTAGAAAAATACTTTAAGCTAGAACCACATAGTTTTTTAATTAAGCAATCCAATTGCATTAATTAAAAAAAAAAGTTTTTAAGAATTAATAACTGTAGTCACATAAATCTATCCACTTAAGAAAATGAATATTTAGTATTCATTTGATTATTTAGCCATCAATCAATAATTAATATTTAATTAATTCATCTTAACCCTCTTCTCCTATTAATTAAATAAATTATTCAATTTATTTGATTTAATTCACTTAACCAAATTCAGACCATTAAATAAATAAATAAATCATATTTATGTAATTAAATCTTCTCTCACATTATTTAAATCCCCCAAAATCTCATCTCTCACATTTAAATAAATTAACATTTATTTAAATCACCTTTATCCTCCACCGAGTTGCATTTTCCTACAAATGAATACTATTTATCCTCACCCACTCAAGCCTTTAATGGTTTCCCTTAAAGTCTTCAAACTCAATGGCTTCCTTCTAGAGTCTTCTCAAGCCTTTAATGGTTTCCCTTAAAGTCTTCAAACTTAATGGCTTCCTTCTAGAGTCTTCTTAAGCCTTTAATGGTTTCCCTTAAAGTCTTCAAACATAATGGCTTCCTTCTAGAGTCTTCTTAAGCCTTTAATGGTTTCCCTCAAAGTCTTCAAGCATTTAATGCTCTATCGTATTTTTTCTCATGTAAATAAATTAAGATTTATTTAAATAAAATCCAAAATTCACATTCACATTTAAATAAATTAATATTTATTTATCTATCCAAATGTAAATTACACCATTTAATTGAAATAAATGATTTTATTTTAATTGAAAATCCCAAAATTCCTCCCTCTTGCATTCTCCTACAAAATCCACTTGCATGCCTAAATCCCTTCTAGATTCTTCTAACTCCTTCTAATTGGCCTAATCCTATCCTAATCATTGTCACATTCCTAAATAAAAGGAAGTCACTTCTCAAAAACCTCCAAAGTCTTCAATAACCATTAAAGGCTTTATGTCTTCAAATGGTTAACCTCTAAAGTCTTCCAAACCATTAAAGGCTCTTACATAACCATTTATGGTTAACTCGCCTTTTACCTTTGGTTAGAGACTTTCCTCTACTTAACCATCGTTTTGACTCATGGGTTTCTTCAAAGCATTTATTTCTTTGACTGAGGTAACCATTTAACCCTTGCACATTCATTTATCCCTTGGATGAAAGGAATATCCATTAACCTAACCCTAACCCAACCCCCCAGGGTGACCATCATGTCCTCTCAAGCATTTAATGCTCCTTATCTCTCCTCTCAAGCCTCCTCATGGTGACACTTGTCAACATGGGATTGGGTTGAAAGTCTCACATGGATTGAATATCTTTCAATCCTAACCCTTGTTAAGATTGCTCAATCTTAACCCTTTATTTCCCCATTTCTTCTATAAATAAAACCCTTCTCCTCAAGCAAAGAAGGAAGCATTAGAGTATTGTTACTATACTAGTATTAGCATAGAGTTTTTTCATAGGATCACTATCTACACTTTTATAGCATTTGTTTATCACATCCAACCATCTTGAATCTCCATATGGCATCCATGGCTAGTGCTAAAAGTTGATAGCTACACTCATTTGGGACTTGGAGAGGGGAGAAACAAGGGAGAAGCAACAAAAGGCATCATGGAAGCATCTTAGGGAGGCTCTTCTCCTTTCTTTTGTTTTGTTAAACTTCTTTCATGCTTTTTGAAATCTCTTTTGATATGTTTGGAATAGTTTTTAGTTCTTTGTTTTGGTTTTATGGTTGAAACTAACTTATTAACATTGAATTTTGTTGTTGCCTTGTCCCCATTTCCATGACATCATTTGGTGAACCCGACATGAATTGAACATGCAACCTTCTGATATATCTGAATATATTTTCTTCAAGACATTTATTTGAATGTTTTTGGTGTTCTTTCTAATATGTATTGGAGCCCGATGCTCGTTATAGCTTATGTATGAAACCGTTTGAGGTGCTTGTTGTTGATTAGATCTACTGGTGGTTCTCCTTCCAAAGTAGCCAATTGATATGTCCCAAACCAAAATACAGCAATGATAACAAATGGACCCAACCAGTTTGATTCAAACTTTCCTTGATGTTCTTTGTTTGGTTGGTTATGAGGATTTTCCCTGAGAAAGATCACCTACCTAAAATGTACGATGTCTAACCCAGTGATTATAGCTTCTGCTCATTCACTTCTTATATGCCTTAAGGTGGTTGTATGCATCTTGTCACCTTTCATCAAGCAGCTCTAAATCTTGGAGATGGGATACTCTATATGCTTCATCATCTATGCGATTATGCAAGGAAACCCATAGAGATGGTATCCTTTGTACATACGCAGACATCCTAGGTGTCTTCTTACCATGGTTTGGGTCATTGGATATATCATAATGACTTTGTTTCTAGGCTTGGGGCAAAATCCTACACCTAGCTGGGGGCAAAACTCTTGATCATTTTGAGCTTAACCAAATAAGTAGAACCACAATTAGACAACTCTTATCAAGTGAAAACTAAGACACATCCAACATTGAACATGAGATCAAACTATCAACTATCAAGCTATCACGAAGTCAATCTAAGCATATCACACACTTTTCAGTGGATAATATCTTTTAGATAATGATTTTAACATGATTGTTCAACTTTTCTATATTGCTTTTTGATCTCATGATTTTTGAGTGACTCCAAGATGTCTTTGACTAGAGGAACAAGGAAGGAACATGATATTTTTCTTGTCTGTTGTTTGAAAATCAATCATTAATATGTGCAAATTTGTCTCGGGACATGATCATCAGAGTATCATTGAAGACATTTCCGATTTGCATATTGAAATGATTAATACTACTCATTTTATGCAAGCAACACTCAAGTCTTCTCAGTTCAATTATACCTCGATGCTTGTGATAACTTGCTATATCAAAATCCAGGAAAATAGTGCTCAGGTCATCATGGTTTAATTATACCATCGATGTTTGCACTCACTTCCCACATTTCAAAAGCTCAATGATGACAAAACGCAATAATCCAATGACTGGTCTAGTCGTAGCTTTGCATTTTCATTTGCATTTAGCTTGCATTTCATTCTTGCATGCAATCCTGCATGCTCCTTTTATCCAAGGTTAAACTATCGTAGGAATCGTCAAAGTATCATCACAAGTGTATACGCAATCAGAATAATGACTCATATATCTTCAAATATTATTCACCCAGTGAAAATCTTATGCTATCTCTCTCAACAGAATCAACATCAGCATATCCAAATCTTTCTGCAACTCATTATCAACAAACTATCAGTTCTTTATCTAATCAACCTTATCAATTCATTTACTACTATCACCTTTGAGCAAATACCTAGAGATCAGAATCGAGTTGCTAATGCTATGGCTACCATTGCATCTCTCCTAGATCTTCCACAAAATTTAACACACTATGAGTTCTTGGTAGAACAACTTTGGATTCCCACTTATGATATCCCTGAATCCGAGATGATATGTCGCAGTGTCGGTTCTGAATCCCCATGGTATGGTGAGTTCTACACCTACCTACGCAATCACACACTTCCTCCTAACCAATCGAATAACCAACGCAAAACCTTCATTCGCCAAACCACTCAATATACCATCATTGTTGAAACCCTATACCAATGCAGTCTTGATGGTACTCTCCTTCGATGTCTGGAAAAGGATGAGATAACAAAGGCCTTGGAAGAGGTACATGAAGGAATTTGTGGGACTCACTCAAGTGGTCCTTCCTTAGCAAAAAATATCATGCATGCTAGATACTATTGGTCGTCCATAGAAAAAGACTCCTATTATTTTGTCAAAAAATGCAAGAAATGCCAAGTTCATGGAGACTTGATACATGCACCAGCACAAGAATTGCAACCAATCACAACACCGTGGCTCTTTTGTCAATGGGACCTTGACCTTGTGGGTAAAATTCATCCCTCTTCATCCAATTGCCACAAATTCATTATTACCGTCACTGAATACTTCACAAAATGGATCAAAGTTGTTCCACTTACCCAAGTCACCGACAAGTAGATCGCCTCATTCATCCTTAATTACATCATCTGTCGGTATGGTGTACCCATGTCCATCATCACAGATAATGGACTCCCATTCAAAAATCAGGATGTTCGTGAGCTCTGTGAGAATTTTCACATCCAACTCCACTTTTCCACTCCCTATTACCCACAAGGAAATGGTCAAGTCGAAGCATCGAACAAGAACATATTGAGAATTCTCAAGAAGACAGTCAATGATGTCGGTCGTGATTGGCACGTTCAATTAAATCCAACACTATGGGTGTATTGAACCAGCATTTGAACCCGTACAAGCGCAACTCCCTACTCACTGGTCTATGGCATAGAAGCCATCCCTCCTATTGAGGTCGAGATACCATCTCTATGGGTTTCCTTTCATAATCTCATAGATGATGAATCATACAGAGTATCTCGTCTCTAAGATTTAGAGCTGCTTGATGAAAGGTGACAAGCTACATACAACCACCTCAAGGCATATCAGTAGTGAATGAGAAGAAGCTATAATCACCGGGTTAGACCTTGTACATTTGAGGTACGTGATCTTTCTCAGGGAAAATCCTCATAACCAACCAAACAAAGAACATCAGGGAAAGTTTGAATCAAACTGGTTGGGTCCATATGTTATCACTGTTGTATTTTGGTCCAGGACATATCAATTGGCTACTTCGGAAGGAGAACTGCTAGCAGATCCAATCAACAACATGCACCTCAAATGATTTCATACATAAGCTATACAGAGCATCAGGCTCCAATACATATCAGTAAGAACACCAAAAATATTTAGATAAATGTCCTGAAGAAAATACAAAAAAAATTAAAATAGTAAAGAAAAATCATGCATCCAAGCGGTGAACAACCACTCTGGTGGCACCTTGGGTAAGTGCGATGGTGAAAACCTGGCAAACAGGCACCACTCGTAAAGCCTATGGATCCATTATCTTTCAGACTTGTTGCAATCACATTCATTGCATCCACTCATCCATCATTCAAACCATGGCTTGTTATTGATCTGCAATCAAGGATAGTACTTCACGTGTCTTGCATCTCGCTTTTTCATAGTCATGTCTAAACTGGGGGCAATGCTCTTAAACCTATTGATGGAAGTGGATTCTACATTACTTATGATTCATTGAGTTCTGCATTCGAAAACTCTCTCACAAAATTCAAAAACATTCAAAACTGTCTCACAAAATACCAAAAACATTCAAAAACACTCAAAAAATCCAAAAACATCATAAAACATCAAAAATCAATCAAAAACATGGCAACACATAAAAATCCATTGTACATATGCATCGAAACGGACATCAAACAAACATTTTAAGCTACTCAAAATGATGATCACTTATCAAATCAACCAAACAATCAACACAGGTATGCACAATTGTCTTAACAAGGATGCATCCTTCCTTACCCAAAACAAAGACATGATAACATTTTCTTTGACAAGAAAAATTTGTTTAAGCTATCAAATACTTGGTCAGTTTGATAAATTATTATATTAGGTTCCTACGCTACTCTGGGATATCTAGAAGTGATTAGAGTAGCCGAGATGGTTCCTAAGTATTGTCTTGTTTATTTTCTGTGATTTATTCCAATGAAGTTTTGGGGCATGTGTAGACACCTAAAAATGTCTCATTGATCATGTACTAATTATTCCTCTACTTGATTAAATAATCTTTATTATTTAATTAAGTCAATTAAACTTATTCTTCTAAATTCTTCTAATTTCATATTTCCTCGTTATCTTACTAATTATTCTATTTCCTATTCTATCATCATTTTAATCATTTTAATCATTTCCTAAATATTAATTAAATATTTCTTATTTAATTAATTCTGATTTATTTCCCAATTTAAATAATCTTTATTATTTAAATAAATTACTAATTATTCAATTTCTATCTCCAATCATCTAATCATTCAACCCTCTTCTAAATATTAATGAAATATTTATTATTTAATTAATTATGATTTTATTCCTTTAAATTAAATAATCTTTATTATTTAATTGAATTCCATTTTTAAATAATTAATTAGTTTCTTTAAATTATTTAATTAACTAATTAATTCTTCCATTTCCAAATCCCCAAATTCTAATTTCATTTAATTTCATATTCTTCTAATTTCTTCCAAATTCAATTACATGTGCATGACTTCAAAAACCAAATTGAAAATCAAAGTTAAGTTCTAAATATATTCAAGTGCTAAATTGAATTAATAAATTCAATTATTTGAATAATATCTCATGCAAAGATTAAATTAATAATCTAAATCTAAATGCAAGCACATGCTAAATTAATTAATTCAATCAATAATTAATTAAATCATTTATCTCTTCAACTTCTATCTCCATCTTTCAATTAGCTTTTTCTAAATTAAGCTCTCTGTGTCATCTTCTTTATTTCCACCAATCATTCTTTTTCTTCCCTCAGTTAGCTTTTTCTCAATCAGTTGACTCAATTAATCTATTCAATTTATTGAGTTTCACTCCTGTAATCAGCAGTTCAACTATCAACTTGCATTTGAGCTCACCTGAGTTCACACCTCTTGATCATTCTATTCCACCTTTCAATCAATCTTCTCCAATTTTCTATAAATTGAGCATCCAATCATAATTACTCTGAATCATGAACTTTGAATCTTTGTGTCACTTGCAGGTTACTAGCACAATATTTGAGAGCCATCATACCACGAAGAGGAGAAGAGCAATGGAAGCAATATGCAATCTTGGGATACGGAGCTTTAATTGATTTCATTCTTAATTCCTATTTCTTGATATTGTATCTTTTCATTGTCTAGTTTGTTAGATTTGTTGATTAGATAGGGATTCATGATTTCTCTTGTGCTTCTAATTGATAGCTTTGTTTATTTGAGGATGAATTCTAGCATGCATTACATTTTGGTGAACCCGACATGAACTAATAACAATTTAACCTTTTTCTATGTTCTATGTGATTTTTGCAGATTGTGCGGATTATTTTTTTTTGCAGGTTGCACGAATTTTGAGAAAATATTTTCCATCACGCAATCGAGCATACATCGTCATGAAATCACATAGACAAAATTACGTATTCGACCCTTCGGGGTCACGCATTCGTCCAGACAGGGTCACGCAATCGCCCTGTCTGGATCACGCAATCGCCCTTTCTGGGTCACGCATCCACAGGGTTAATTGTTGTTTTATTTTTCTTATGTCTGTTATTAATTTTGTATAATTCTATCCTAAATTTGGTTAATCTAGGATCAAAATTTCTTTTTACTTCAGGATTTGATTAACAAAGTTTATGGCAAGAAAAGTTCAGTTCAAAATTTTAGGTGCGAGAAGGATGAAACAACAAAGGAGGGAAGCTAAACGATATCAAAAATTTCTCCATGATTTAGAAGAACAATTGGCCTTAGACAGATATAATAGCCTAGTTCTTTCTTATATAGTTAAATATGATATAATCAATATTGAATGGATGATGAGGGATTTGGCTAGGGCTTCACAATTGGTTTCGTAGGTTCCTGGTCGGGTTTAGTTTTCTTGTATTTTTCTATAAAAAAATTGTTGTCTGCATTCTATCACACAATTGACTTGTTAGTGCTACGCAATCGAGTAGATAAAGTCACGCATTCGCTCTGGCAGATTTACACATTCACTCTGTTAGATTCACGCATTCGCTCAGTGAGTATCACACAATCACTTAGGTAGTATTACGCAATCGCCTCTGTCAAGTTCTCAGTTTCTATTTTCTATTGGTTTATTTTGGCTACTAATCTTTTGTTTACAGCCTGTGGTAGATTCACATAAAGGATTAGATTAGTAATTTTGCATGCACATCTCACACTTCAATTTTTAGTGCTTAAAATCAACAACAGTTAAAATTGACATGCATGGATAATCTCACACTTCGTTGTTGGTGCTTAAAATGAACATGGGCTAAAATTGACATGTGTGTATCTCACACTTGGTTTTTGGTGCTTAAAAATCAAACAAATGGTTAAAATTGACATGTATGCCTTCATTCTTGGATTTGGTGTTTAAAATTGACATGCACATGCGGATCTAACACCTAAATTTGGGCTATAAAATGAACGTGAATTAGGCTACATTAGATTAAATCATTTTTCATTTTCTTAAGGGAAAATAACTTTTCATTGTGTTTGGGGTGGACCTACAGTTGCACTAACTGAATTTCTACCCACCATCGGGCTTTTTGGGAGAAAGAAGGAAGGTGACAATGACATCCAAATTTTCTTTTTATTCTACGTAGTGAGGGGTATCTTTGACTGGGGATTTCATCACCCCATAGAGGTACTTTGAATTGGAATGCATTGGGGATATCATCTCTCCCAACATACTCTTGAGTGGGTTTTTCGAGCCACTATATAAATATACTGATCAGGCGGCTAGAGTGTTGAGTGAATTCGACGTATGTGGGGGCCTTCCCTGCACTGATAAGCTCAACTAAAGCCTTAAGTAGCTTTCTCTGAGAATCCATCGTTGGATCGAGATCCCTTGAAACCTAATACTAAGAACCAATTTAGTTGCCAAAAATCCTACATTAAGTGGTTCTGGGAGTGCGGATCGTACCCCATAGATACCCCTCATGTACCTTACATTATAAGATGGAAATCCCTCGGTGATAAGATCTTCAGATCTTTGGGGTAAGAGAGACCGGCATGCTCGAGAAGTGTGTGTCGTGGAGTGGAGCTAGTGCTGCTAGACTCTCTATTTGTCCATCTTGTTTCGGTATTTTGCTACAGGGGCCTCACTAAATGGTGTCCACTATCCAGCCTAAGATTGTATTCTGTGCTTTTTTATGTATCGTTGTGATAGACCAGTATTGAGTCAATCCTTTGGGCTATTTCAAGCCCTATCTCATGTATCTCCAAATTTTTTGAGATTGTATGAAATTTGAGTTAGTCAGCTATACATACCTACCAACCATTATTCTTAGATTTGGAAAACTACAAAACATTGTCCTACACGCAAAGTTACCAAAAACAAAGTCCATTTTGAAACTGATTCTCAAAATGTCCTTACATACTTGCGACTATAGGTAGTCTCATTTATGTCCTCATTATCATCCATAGTCTTTTGCATAGTCCCATTTACGTCCTCATTATCGTCCATAGTCTTTTGCATAGTCCCATTTACATCCTCATTATCGTCCATAGTCTTTTGCATAGTCCCATTTACATCCTCATTTATATTAGTTGCATAGTCCATCATTTATCATATATGTCTTCACCTAGACCTCATATATGTCTAAGTCCATTATCAGTTATAGGTTCATAGCATGTGCCTTCATGGGTCTCCCAAGTGATGGTTTTCTCCCCTTTGAGCAACCTAATCTAGTTCCAAACGGCGGTCAATGAGAAATCATTGATGGTCTAGCTAACTTAGCTTGGGATTTAAGAAGAAGTGCACCCCTGTATATGGGAGTTATGTATGAGATAGATATTGAGTCTAGGATTGCCCATATGATTGACAGAGAGATTGAGGCCGAACAACTTCGTCAACAAATGGAAAGACTTGCATTAGAGAAAGCTAGAAAAACTAAAAAGGTCTCACATCAAAATCCTCAATAGAGCATCTAGTATAGTATTGCATACCTCATATTTACGTCTACTGTCTAGTGTTAGTTCATCATCTTGCATAGAACCATCATCATATAGGCAATTTTAGATGCCCGTCACAAGGTCCCAGAAAGCAAAAGGAATAATGGACCCGAACAACACATAGTCTATAAACCCTACTTGGAACATGGACATGTCAATAGGTCAACACTCAGGTACACAGACAATGTCCACCATAAATGAATTACAACAACATCTGACAAAGGAAGAAATTGAGTCCGCACAGCAAGACCCGCATGTCCTCATGATCCTAGATGCACTTATACATAGCGATAGGGACAAGTATCTTTCGCTGTTAATACAAAATGTGGCAAAATTACCTGAGGATTTTGATGTCACAAAGATTTTACCACCAGGAAAAACTTTAGGTCAAGATAATAGTCAAACAACACCCTTGATGCAAATACAAGCAACGACCTCTAGTCTTCCTCAAAACATACCTCTCCCAACAAATGTCAATACAAATGCAAACTTTCAAACAAGCATGTCATCTTCAGCGACCAATGCTAGTATACCATCACATAGCATACCGATAATGTCAAGTGTCTCAGCACCTATTCAAACGCAATCAACGAGTGTAACCCAACCTCCAGTTTCCTATTCTATGGGATCCACATATGGTTATCAAAATGGAAATCTAGGTATTACCAATACAATAGGTACACCTCAACCAAAAATGGGTTCACATATCGCCTATTTCACAGTACCTACTGGAACACACAACACACAAGGTTATAATCTCGGTATCTTTTAACAACCTCCTAGTTATGCAACCATGAATCCTTTTGTGGGACATACACACACACAAGGTATACCTTTGACATCAACAGATATTTTGACATAGCAAGTACAAAGTTTGCAACAACAGATGATGACCATGCAAACTAGTAATGATAAAAAGAGCTACACAATGCAGGACTTACGTCCTTAACCATTTGATCACACATTATACATGCCACCTTTCCTGCAACATTTTGAAACGCCCAAATTTGATAGATATTGAGGGAAGGGTGATCCTAGAGATCATATCAAAGAATTTTTTACGACATGTATAGAAGTTGCCTCGGAAGATACTTACCTAATGAGACTATTCCCTAAAAGTCTGGGAGGTCTGGCTTTAGAGTGGTTTTCACATCTACCACCAACCATCATGTCATGGGGAGAATTAGCTAAACAATTTATTGCAAACTTCTTGCACAACATTGATACCCCATTTACTTTGATGGATTTATGTGCCACTAAGCAATATGAGAATGAAACATTTGCATCCTTCATACAACAATGGAGGGCTCTCTACAGGAGATGCAAGACAGTTATCCCAGTAACAGTGGAAGTGGATATGTTTACAAAAAATTTGATTCCTAAGATAAAATATCCCATACAAATGCAGTGTCTTACCACATTCAAACAAATCACAAAAAAGGCTCTCAAATGTGAGAAGGGCTTGGTAGAACAAGGTCTTATTAAGTATGGCAATACCAACAACAATGACAAATCTAAGTTTTGGTCAAAAAAAAAAAATGTGACCAATGATGGTATTGTAGACGCCAGAACAATAAACAGAACTCAACCCATTTTATCACTTGGAACGAGTCAGTCAACAAATCCACATACCGGGAATAACACAACCTCAACCAATGTAAATGCTACACAAAATACAAACACAAGATACCCCCGGGTAAACGCTCCAAGAAGAAATTACACACCTTTAGGAGAACCTATTGAGTCAACGCTCAAAAAGTTAATACAGACAAACATGATCACTCTACCTGAAGTAAGAGTATATGAACCAGGTCCTTTCAAACCCACATGGTGGAATGACAATGATTTCTGTGATTATCATTGGACTAAAGGTCACAAAACGATAAGTTGCTACAAGTTGAAAAACTTGGTCCAAGATATGATAGACCAAGGGGATATCACAATTGATATGGATAAGACCTCAACAAACACGAATCATACAATTTTTAAAGATTCATTTGTTAAGCATGACAAGGGAAAAGCTACCACATCAGGTACCCAAGACAACATGGCTAACTACACGAAAGTCTCATACGACTACACTATTCATGCCATTAGTTCAGGAGATACAACAAACAATGATTCACAAGAAACACCTGATCAGGAGGACTAATATCAAGACACTCATAAAGATGACAACCAAATTTGCATGATATTTGAAGGACCAAAGTACGATGATGATACAAATCTTTGTCTCCAAGACTGGGGGCAGGATCAACCATCTCACTCAGATTGGTTTGAGGATGAACTCATTGAACATATTATGAATGTCAAACATACACATTGAGACTATGAAGAAGGATTTAATATAAATCTAGATAAGACAACCTATGATACAAATGATACAATTGCTACAATCACAATTACTCCTAGAGACAGAGACTGTGCAATGGTTACTCACAGGTCAAAGGTAACCTTGCAAGGGATACCAAAAAATCAACCGCCAGCAGTAGGGACTTACAATGTAGTTGAGCAACTTAAGAAAATTCTAGCACAGATATCCTTATTTGAACTACTCTCTATTTCACCCAATCATAGAGCTATACTGGATAAAGCACTTCAAGATTCAGTAGTGGACAGAGATATAGATGAATGTGCCTTTCAGTCTATGGTAGGAAATTTGATACAAGGTACACATATTTCATCAGTGTGTCATATTGCATTTACAGAACAAGATATTCCTAGTGATAAATTGCTTCATAATGACCCACTACATCTAGAAGCTTACATTCACAAGAAAAGAATCAGAAGAGTACTTATAGATGGGGGAGCTGGTCTGAACATTTGTACCTTAAAGCTGGTCAAAGCACTGGGATATTCTAAAATTCACATTGATTCGTCCAAAAGGATAAACATCAAGGCCTATGATGATGAAGAATGTCCATCTAAACGCATTGTAACATTACCTATACAAATAGGACCAATAACGATAGAGGTCACTTTTCAAGTCTTGGACAGAGAGCTGGGATATAACATGTTATTGGGCTGCCCATGGATCCACACTATGCAAGCAGTACCATCTACATTTCATCAGTGTGTCAAATTCCCATACAATGGTATTAAAATCACCATAAAGGGGGATCCAAATCCATTTCAACATTGTAATTATCTAAAAGATAGTGTCAATAATCAGGTACCTATCAATTAGGTTGCACCTCTCACTACACAATTGGAAGCATTAAATATCACATAAACACAAAAAGATATGCCTACAACATCCTCTTTACAAATAAAGGATATGGGTTGTGGAGAGTACTCTATTGCAAATACTTTAAATGGGATACAGTTGTCTCTTTCTCCTAAGTCCTTTGGGAAACCTCACACTACAATACAAAAGAAAGACAAAAGAAAAGAAATTTTCAGATACTCAGACTCATGCTCTTTCATTAGATTGGGAGACTTAGAGGAAGAATCCTTGAACAAAGATGTTAACCATTGGATATATAGAGAAGAAGATCATATAACAACACCTAGAATACACACAGATCCGTATGGCAATGGATTCAAAATACTCCAAATACAAGGATATGATGGTACCACAGGCCTAGGGTTACAAAAGCAAGGAAGACTAGAACCTGTTGTTCCTAATGACAATCCAAGAAATCAAGGATTGGGATACAAACATGTACAACATATCACACAAGCCAGACAGCGTACCCTTGATATACTAAATCAACCAAGCAAACTATCAGATTATATATCACAAAGGAATTGGTCCACACAGGCTCTTCCATCTTCATCTCAAACAAGCAATCAGGTACCTACATCACCAAGCACGGAATCAAATGGGGAAGACATGAGATGACTCTTGCAAGAACCCACCGCAGAGTTACAAAATGATGCAGTTATTGACACAACAGTACAGGCTAATGTGGCAATAGATGCAGGATTACCCCCACCATCTAAATCCCACCCATGGTTATTGTCACTACTTCTACCATAAGAGGTGACTCAGTCTCAACCTTACGAAATAGATGAAGAAAGATTACAAAGACTTATACCTGGCTTAAGAAGAGTCACTAATGTACAAAGAAGACCAGTCAATCTACAACGGAATCAGGGATGGGAACAAGAAGAAATGAGTGATGATAGCCCATATGATGAAACATATATTGACAATGAGATAGATTCTCATGACTATGAATTCTTATCACTCCATGATTCTAGCCCACCAGAAAGTGTAATATTAAGGAATCAAATAAGGCTTATACAAGATGAAGATACACAAAGCCAGTCAAACAATCAAGTCTTCATGTTATCCGAGTCTACTAAAGAAGGGAGTAATTATTTACTCCTACATTCACACTTGATTGATTGAGGGAAAGAAGGAAAACCAATGCTGGATTGGTTTGAAAATGATGAAGCGATTTCAGAATTTCTAGGAGTTAGAAAGGGATTTCCGCAAGGTGATCATAAAGCAGGGTTTGCTATAAACCTAAATATAACGACATACTTTGGAGAAGAAAGTACTTCTCAAATAGAAGATAAGGATCAAACTACCCCTAATGGCTTGGGGAATCTTCCTATGGAAAGAGAAAGTTCAACATTACTTACAGAGGAAATAGAAGAAGTAAATATAGCAGAAGGGGAAGTTGTACATAACATCCATCTGGCAAAATCACTGGGCAAAGAAGAAAAAGATAGACTCATTCATTTTTTCAAGCAACGACCTATCAACTTTGCTTGGTCCTATTCAGACATGCCGGGCTTAGATTCTGAATTAGTGTTGCATCACTTACCATTGATACCAGGAGTTAAACCTTACAAGCAAAAATTAAGAAAGATGCATCCAAGTATTGCATTACTGGTTAAAATAGAATTACAAAAGTTGTTGGATGTAGGTTTTATCACACCTATTGACTACGTGGAATGGATATCCAACCTGGTACCTATGACTAAGCCCACGGGAGGCATCATAATCTGTATGGATTTTTGAGATCTAAATAAAGCTTGCCCTAAGGATGACTTCCCGCTACCCAATATCGACATGATAGTTGACCTCACAGCTGGAAATGAGATGCTATCCTTAATGGATGGTTTTTTAGGATACAACCAGATTAAAATTGCACTAGAAGATCAACATAAAATGGCCTTTACATGCCCATGGGGAACATACTACTAGAATGCGATGCCATTTGGTCTTAAAAATGTCGGGGCAACATACCAAAGAGCCATGACAACATTATTTCATGACATGATCTATAACATAATGGAAGATTACGTGGATGACATATTGGCTAAATCACAAACTAGAGAAAGTCACCTTACAGTTCTTACACAGATATTTGATCGGTTGGAACAGTATAATGTCAAATTAAATCCAAAGAAATGTGTGTTTGGCGTAACAGCAAGTAAACTATTAGGGTTTATAGTATCAAATAGAGGAATTGAAATAGACCATGCCAAGGTCAAGGCAATCATTGATATGCAACCTCCATCAACACTTAAATAGCTCAGAGGGCTACAAGGAAGATTGCAATCCATAAGGAGATTCATAGCACAGTTAGCAAATAAGTATCACCCATTCCAACATTTACTTAGGAAAGGAGTTACTTTTAAATGGATAGAACAATGTCAGGAAGCTTTCCAAGCTCTAAAAGATTATATTTTGAACACACCAGTGTTAATATCTCCTACTCCAGGACAACCTCTATTGTTATACATATCAGCAATGAACTCAGCTCTGGGAGCTCTATTAGCACAGCATGACAAAAATGGAAAAGAAAGAGCCATTTATTAAATAAGTAGGACTCTGATCGACTATGAGCTTAATTACACCCCCATAGAGAGAGAATGCTTAGCAGTAATCTTTGCATCCCAAAAGCTCAGACACTACATGTTGAGTCATGAGGTACAACTCATTGCACGGTTTGACCCACTCAAATACCTATTGAGCAGAGCGACATTGACCGGGCAATTGGCTAAGTGGGTTATGATCTTGAGCGAGTTTGATATAGAATACATAGACAGAAAAGCTATCAAAGGAAAAATCATAGTAGATCAATTAGCAGAGGCTCCTATACAAGACAGTCACCCATTGTTGATATACTTTCCAGATGAATCTGTGTTTACACTAACTACCTCAGTAATGTGGAAGTTATACTTTGATGGGTCATATACAAATCACCGATCTGGAGTAGGTATTCTCTTCATTACTCCTCAAGGGGATGTTATACCCAAGTCATTTAGGATCAATTTCCCATGCACCAACAATATAGTAGAATATGAAGCTCTCCTCATAGGGCTCCGTACAGCGGTGCAATGGAAAATACAAGAGTTACAGGTCTATGGTGATTCCCAATTAATTATAAACTAGGTCAACAATGATTACAATACGAAGGATGACAAACTCATGCCTTATAAAAAGTTGGTCGAAGATAACAAGGAGCACTTTAGCAAAATTACCTTCGAACAAATCCCTAGAATACAAAAAAAGGTAGCAGATGCAATGGCAACCATAGGATCTCTTCTGAATATGTCTACTAATGAAATTGAATTTGAGTTTATCATAGAACAGTTAATGCTACCTGCATATGAGACTCCCTTATCAGACTATGTATGTGCAATTGTGGGTCCAGAATCACCTTGGTACAATGAAATATATACATATTTGCATACCCAATACATGTCACTATATCTATCCAAAAATCAAGAGAAGACCTTTATTCATCAGGCATCTAGATACACCATTATAGCTGATACTCTGTATAGAAAAGGTTTCAATGGTACTCTTCTCTGATGTCTAGATGAGAATGAAGCACACCTTACTTTAAAAGAAGTCCATGATGGAATCTGTCGAGCTCACCAAAGCAGTCCGCCATTATCAAAGAAACTGCTGAGAACAGGGTATTACTGGCCAACCATGGAAAAAGATGCTTACAAGTATGTACAGAAGTGTAAACAATGCCAAATGCATGGAGACCTTATTCATGCACCAGCATAAGATCTTCAACCCATCACATCACCATGGCCATTTTCATAATGGGGATTAGATCTAGTAGGTAAAATCAACCCTACTTCATCCAACAGGCACAAGTTTATCTTGACAGCCACTGAATACTTTACAAAATGGGTTGAGGTGATTCCTTTAACATACACCACTGGAAAGTAGATAGAAAAATTCATGCTCAACTACATTATATGTAGATACAGAATTCCAATGTGCTTTGTTACAGATAACGGGCATCCATTTAAAAACCAGGAAGTGAAAGAGTTGTGTGACAAATTCCACATACAACAGAGATTTGCCATGCCATATTAACCATAAAGTAATGGGCAAGCAGAGGCTACAAATAAAACAATATTGAAAATTCTTAAGAAAGTAGTCACTGACACAGGATGGGACTGGCATCTCCAGTTGAATCCCGCTCTTTAGGCCTACACAACAGGAGTACGCACACCTACAGGAGCAACACCATATTCTTTGGTCTATGGTACAGAAGTGTTACTCCCCATTGAAATAGAAATATCGTCTCTAAGAGTATCCTTACAGAACATTATATCAGAAGAAGACTACAGGGTAGCAAGGTTGCAAGAACTAGAGACCCTTGATGAAAAATGACAAACAGCATTCAATCATTTACAAGGATATCAAAACAAACTGAGACGAAGTTATAATAAAGGGGCCCACCCACGAACCTTTCAAGTGGGAGATCTAGTACTTAAAGAAAATCAAAGGAACTTAGCAAAATGAGAAAGGCCAGGGAAATTCGAACCTAATTGGCTAGGTCCTTTCATTATAACAAGGGTCATAGGCAATGGTGCCTATCATTTGGCTACCATAGAGGGAGATCTAATCTCTGACCCTATGAACAACATGCACCTTAAGCGATATTATACCTAAGGGTTGTGTAGTTTAGGTTTTGTTTTCCGCATTGAATATCATAGCATTTAAAACACTGCATAACATGTAGTTTCTTTTTTAGACGCACTGTATTTTTAAAAGTTCTGCATTCTTATATAGAAGCATCAAATAAAACAAGGCAACTGTTTGAGTTTATCATTCATTGGCATCTAAAGAAAACAAGGGTCATCACCTTTCTTAGATATTTGAGCATGAAGTCTTTGAGGTTCTAAAGTCATTCATTCTCAACATTACCCTGTGATGATGCTTTACTTATGGTTGGGTAGTGGTTTCACTATTTGAGACTTGTTAACCTACAATCTATCAATTGCTATACCTCAAACACAATAAATCTCTAATTCATTATAGACACCTAGTTGATAATATGACTAGTGAAAAATCTAAAATTCTACTTCAGCACCACTATAATTGTCACACCCAAGTAGGTTTCATTACTTACCAGTCAAGGCAAGAAAATAAAAATAAAAAGAGCTATGCCAAATATCCATCTAAAGGAAAAAAGAGAAATGATATATAACTAAAATATCATGTATACAAATGCAATAAAAAGCTTGACTATGGGAACATGCAAGTAACTCCATCAGGGCTATGAACGCCTACTGGCAATGGAGAAATATTTGAAAAATTACAATCTATAACCTTGTCGAAGCTCTCAAGGCTTGCTGGCAGTGAGGCTCTATTCGGGATGCTTTTGAAGTTAGAATAATCCATGTAGCAAGTTGTATAGGATTCTAAGGATCTTTAGTGAACACAAGAGCGGGAATTAACTCATCTGCACACACATGGGCAAAAGAAGATCAAAGTTTCAAGAACCAATGGGGAAGTTTCCCACATCTCCATTTGTAAATCCTAGTCACTAAGTGTGTTGAGATGAATGTTCCGAAGGGCCTTAGAGATCGATTGACCGCTTATCTATGAAATGTTTTGCACCTTCATTCTCAATCAGTGTATTACAAATGCTAAATACAAAGGCAGTCAACCTTGTTCAAATATGAAGTGCATCTTCATCCTGCATATTCCATTCACATAGGTCATGTCAAAAATTATTTGTCTCCACATACATTCTGCAAATCATCATGTCATGCAGGTCTGCACACTAGGGGCATAACTGAAAAAATCCAAAAAATCAGATAAAGTCCTGAAAAAATCCTAAAAATCATATAAAGTCCTAAAAAAAAATCCAAAAACATTGAAAAACTCAAAATCCACAAAAATCAAAAACCACAAAATCCAAAAACTTTGAAAAACTAAAAATACCCAAAAGTATCCATATAATGTCTTGAAAAAATCAACCAAAAACATCTGCAAAACAAACCTTCAAAAAAATCAAAAACATTCAAATACGGTCCTGAAAAATCAACCAAAAACATTCAAATATTGATCTACATAATCCAAAAACATCGAAAAAGCTCTTGGAAAAGAACTAAAAATCGAAAATCAATCAATCAAAAAACTTTCAATAACATGTCTTCTGAGAAACAAATACCCTAGCAGATATCCACCAAACACTTCACACGAAGTTAACAAAGGATGCGACTATCCAATCAAACATCTGCAATCAACTGATCAAACTGTCTTATCAATCGTATCATATCCATATCAACGTGATCATTATCTTGTCTTAAACAAAAGAGGATACACTCAAAATCAAATAAGTCAGTCTTAAATGGGGTCCGCAACTTTCTGAGATCGGACATTATCAACCATCACATCAAACAACTGAGAACGAAGGCACAAGGTCAGTATAGCTGCTGAATTTTGTCTGGGTCAGTCTTTATCTTTTTATCATTTGGCGACAGATAATGTTCCTATGCTACTCAAGGATGTCCACAAGTGACTAGAGGAGCTATGATGGGCATTATCTTTTTCTTTGTTTGCTATTTGTGGTGTGAACCGATGAAATTCTAGGGAAATTGCTCTAATGGGTGTCTATGATAAGAGCCTTCACATCAAGGTGAAATCGCCACACATACCTCGACCCCTAACGCAATTCCCAGAATGGACGGTTCACTCCTTGTCTGCTACATGTTTGTTTATTCAATGAGATATCTTTACATCTTGGTTCCTTATACCCTAATGTGCTAAGCTCCATTGTTCAATAATAAGGCTCAATGATGAATATATATTGATGCAATAAAATATGTGACACAGGTTCATGATTCATTCAATTTCATTCTTATTTTCATCTCATTTGCTTATTGATAGTTTGTTGGCTTCTCATCTTCTGTCTAAATCGCATTCTTTCAAACATTCTTTCTATCATCGATTTTTCTCTCTATCATATGACTAACATTTCTTCAAAGTTTATCTGAGTTAAAATTGGTTCAACCATTATCATACAAAAAAAGATTCATTTGCATTGCATTATAGATACATTTGCATTTATAATAAGATTCATTTGCATCCATAATCAATTCGTTTGCATTTCATTATAGATTCATTTGCATTCATCTTTCATATCATATAAAATTCAAATAGATATGCATCATAGAACTCATAAGCATACATGGAAAGCAAAACAATACATAGATCATTACCAAAACCCACATGCTATATATATAAATCAAAAATGATAATGTGTGTGAATACAATAAATAAGCCCGATGGCTCAAATAACATGATCATCCAACACTGCCTCTATCAGCAGGTGGATCCTATCCACTAGATCCTACCCAAGGATGTTGAGGTGGTCCCATAACACCACCATTGCTAGTCCATCGTGAAGTAGATCTACTCGATCTCCTCCCCATGTATGCACTAAAGCTATTTTCTCTCTGACCCTCGAGGATGGCTCTCTCATATGCCTGCCGATAATAAATAGACTCCTGCGCATCAGTGAAATACCTATCTGCCTGGTCGTATGCATCTATACCTGCTCTAAAAAGCTGATCGAAGGCATCCATAGTAATCTGACATCTCCGCACTGCCTCATCTCTCTCCCTCTAGAGAGGATCTCGCTCGATATCTTGTCTAGCAACCTCGTCCTCCAAACTCTGAACCAGCACTCTAAGAGTCTCCACCTCATCATCAACCTGTCCTATCCTACCCTTTGTGGTAGGCACATTCTCCAACTCTGGCATATCCTCATCATCATCACCACCATCGTTGCTCGATGACTCTAAAGAATCATCGATGTCCTCACTGCTAATAGACTCGGTGTCTCCACCAATGTCTATGTCCTCATCTCCCTCTCCTCCCTCACCACCTCCCCCATCTCCACCATCTCCTCCCCCATCTCCACCATGTCCACCAGATCTCTTCCCTGCATCTATCCTCAACCACTGTCTAGGATGGTGAATCTATTATGTTGTAATCGGAACAACAGGATCAGTTAAAGGCACTAGCTCGTGCCTAGAAAACCACGTATCGTACTCCAATGTCATCCCTGGATCTGCTCCACCTCTACCCCAACCCCAAAGTAATGGCTGCAAAGAATCAAACTCCGTAGAAGCAACATGTGGCTGAATGCACACACCCCAATCAGATAACTCTCACGAAACACGAGCAAAATATGTAGTAACCATAGGTGCCACCTGTACCTCACCGAACTGTCTAAGAACCCTCCTAGGAAGATACATCTCTATGATCCGCTGAGTCTCAAAGGTCCTCCCAATGAGATATCTCTGTTGTCGACAGAAAGACAAGTGCACTACATCATCAGGCCAACCGGGGCAATCTAAGTAAGGTCTCCAAATAAAATGCTGCAATATATCAAACTGATGTCTCCAGTATAAGGTGTTCCCCAAACCCCTATGTCTGATACCTATTGTATACCTAAAAGCATAAGGCTCACCCGGCTGCAAGTCTACATAAATGACAGGCCTAGATATAGAAATGTGTTCCCATGCCCATGTCTGAAGCAAAGTAACACCACAACTGATAGAATGGTATCCCAGATACATAATACCATACATCTGATAATACAACATGGCAAGTAGACAAGGACCCCAAGCATACAGTCGATGATGCACAATCATATCATGGAGCACTCTGCCCCATCCAACGGGAAACCCATGACCTTGTCTATCAGGTATGAGTAAACCATCGACAATACCACATAATACAATGGTCAGGTCATCGTAATCTAATCGGGCCCAAGGGATCTCGTAACAACCACTGATCTGCAAATCCTGAATCTCACTCTCAAAAAGTGCACATAGTCCAACAATACCATCATCATGGTCATATACAACTCTCTCACCATGAATGGGAATACGTAATATATGTCATACATCCTCTAAGGTAATGGATACCTCACCAGAAAAAAGATGAAACGAACAAGTCTCAGAGTGCCACGCTCTATCAAAGTTGTAATCATGGCCCTGTTGGTTGTAATCTCTAGCAAATGCAAAACATGGTATAGACCAAGCTGATGGATATGCTCGATCTCATCATCCGGTAAGTCAGCTCGAAGATCAAGACCACTGGGTCTGCTCTGGTGACAGTATAACACTCCAATGTTCTCCTACAATGAGAAAATGATCACAATATCAAATATCAGATCTAGAAAAAACTTAAAATTTCAAACGCATGACAAAAAGTTACATATACAACGAATGCGTGACAGTTATGACTTATGCGGTACAAAAATCAATCTTGCGTGATGATTAAAGCTAATGCATGACACAATGAGTGCATGTGTAACAAAAAACACTTATGTGTGAAGCTATAAACGAATGCGACATGTTAACACTATTGTGTGACACTTACAGCGCATGCGTAGCATTTACAGCGAATGCGGTACACTTAATACTATTGCATAAAAATTGACAAGTGATTGCGTAACAGAAAGCAAAAAATGATCAAGGAATTTTTTTGAAAAAAAGGGGCATAAAACAGGCAAAAATCAGGAAAAATTTGGAAAAGTACCATGCCACCAGTCCCAGCAGGTCTCTGATATGAACATACTCGGTCCGACAGGTGCAATCAAGCTCTATAACCAGCCATGATGATCAAATACTCAGAAACAGGCACAGAAATTGCAAAGAAAACAAGGAACTATCAAATCACAAATGAGCAAATGAAATCCTAGAATTCTCTATTTATAGCTTAAAAATTAGGGTTATACAACACCCTGACACCCGTGATCCCCGCCAGCTTCAAACAACTTGTAGCCTACTCAAACGATCTCGAAATGACATAAAATTTCATACGCTTATTCTTTACACTGGTATCGAAAACATGGTCTCAATTTTTGAATTTTTTTACCACCTTTTCCGAGGGGGCATATTTACGCTATACAGTAATACCAAGGCATACTGGAGCAGAATTTTTTGTTTTCTTTGAAACAATGTCATTTCGACATCCTCTCAAAGAGGGGCAAATGTAGACACCTAAAAATGTCTCATTGATCATGTACTAATTATTCCTCTAATTGATTAAATAATCTTTATTATTTAATTAAGTCAATTAAACGTATTCTTCTAAATCCTTCTAATTTCATATTTCCTCATTATCTTACTAATTATTCTATTTCCTATTCTATCATCATTTAAATCATTTTAATCATTTCCTAAATATTAATTAAATATTTATTATTTAATTAATTCTGATTAATTTCCCAATTTAAATAATCTTTATTATTTAAATAAATTACTAATTATTCAATTTCTATCTCCAATCATCTAATCATTCAACCCTCTTCTAAATATTAATTAAATATTTATTATTTAATTAATTATGATTTTATTCCTTTAAATTAAATAATCTTTATTATTTAATTGAATTCCATTTTTAAATAATTAAATAGTTTCTTTAAATTATTTAATTAATTAATTAATTCTTCCATTTCCAAATCCCCAAATTTTAATTTCATTTAATTTCATATTCTTCTAATTTCTTCCAAATTCAATTACATGTGCATGATTTCAAAAACCAAATTGAAAATCAAAGTTAAGTTCTAAATATATTCAAATGCTAAATTGAATTAATAAATTCAATTATTTGAATAAAATCTCATGCAAAGATTAAATTAATAATCTAAATCTAAATGCAAGCACATGCTAAATTAATTAATTCAATCAATTAATTAATTATATCATTTATCTCTCCAACTTCTATTTCCATCTTTCAGTTAGCTTTTTCTAAATTAAGCTCTCTGTGTCATCTTCTTTATTTCCACCAATCATTCTTTTTCTTCCCTCAGTCAGCTTTTTCTCAATCAGTTGACTCAATTAATCTATTCAATTTATTGAGTTTCACTCCTACAATCAGCAGTTCAACTATCAACTTGCATTTGAGCTCACCTAAGTTCACACCTCTTGATCATTCAATTCCACCTTTCAATCAATCTTCTCCAATTTTCTATAAATTGAGCATTCGATCATAATTACTCTGAATCACGAACTTTGAATCTTTGTGTCACTTGCAACTTACCAGCGCAATATCTGAGAGCCATCATACCACGAAGAGGAGAAGAGCAATGGAAGCAATATGCAATCTTGGGATAGGGAGCTTTAATTGATTTCATTCTTAATTCCTATTTCTTGATATTGTATCTTTTCATTGTCTAGTTTGTTAGATTTGTTGATTAGATAGGGATTCGTGATTTCCCTTGTGCTTCTAATTGATAGCTTTATTTATTTGAAAATGAATTCTAGCATGCGTTACAGCATGTACTAATGGTGTCTACGTGGGAAGTTCACTAAGCTATGTGATAATATGCAAAAATCTAGTCATGGATCACTATGGCTTGCTAACTACAGTGTATACCTCGACCATATGAGCATGAACCATTATGGAGGGTCCATATTCTTTATCTAGCTTGCTTACAAGTACAATGCTCCAAATTTGGTTCCTACTGCCTCGTCCAAGATTGATACTACCATTGCTCAATGATGAAAAATAAAGCACTATGGATTGTCATTCCATCTCATCTATATTTATTGTATTTTGTTGCATTCCATCCATCCATACACTCATAATAGCTACATATCATTCATACATAGTAATGACAATGGATGCATACTCTATTTTGCTCTTCTTCCATAGGAATGAGTCATAGGTCCTCCATTTCTTCTATCTAACATCAACATCGCTCCCACCCTCCCTATCTTGATCATCAACATCATCATAATCCCTTTATCGTGTCCCATCAACCCAATCAAGCCACATTCATCACCATCCATCTCTAATAGGAGGGGTTGTGTTTCCCATCCTTAGTCATCCCAATCAAGCAAGTTACTCTATCTGCACAGGTACATCGACTCCCACACACCTAGACTATCAATAGATACTTTGATCAAGTATATTCAAGTCTCAATAGGTAATCGATTATTGCAAACCTCAACTACAATAGACATTTATCATAATGACCTAGTCTCAACTGGGCTGCTATGATTCATCACAACCAACCCACAACACACACACACACACACACACACACACACACTATCAATTGCTTGATCAATCCAACACAATCACAATGGACAATTACATCAATTGTCTAAGTCTCAATGAGTATTTTGCTTCCTATACCTTGACTTCATCGGGAAATTACATCAATTGTCTAAGTCACCAACAGGTCACTTTGATTCACTTACTCAAACTTTATCTTGTCCAAGCAAACAACTGACATCAATTGTCATGCTTTGACTCGACCGGGGCAATTAAACCGATTGCACCAAATTGTCCAACCAATTTTGATCAATTGTACAGTATCAATCAAAATCACAACACCACATTTGCACCGTATCTCCTGCATAACCTACCGGTACTCACTAGCTCGCCATTTCTCCGTATTCACTCTATTTTCTTCCATTCTTTCACCATTATTGTTAATTTCTTCTATTCTACCTCCCATCCACTTCTCGTTCTTTTTTTAGAGATCGCCCGATTTTTCAAAAACATTTGGCCCATCTCTCAAGGGGGCATACACCCACTAAATTAACATTTATGGGGCATATTTCTTTACACCTATTTTTCTTTCTTTGAAACGACGCGATAAAACTGCACCATCTCAAAGAGGGGCAAATGTAGTCACATAAATCTGTCCACTTAATGAAATGAATATTTAGTATTTATTTGGTTATTTAACCATCAATCAATAATTAATTAAATTAATATTTAATTAATTCATCTTAACCCTCTTCTCCTATTAATTAAATAAATTATTCAATTTATTTGATTTAATTCACTTAACCAGATTCAGACCATTAATTAAATAAATAAATCATATTTATTTAATTAAATCTCTCTCACATTATTTAAATCCCCCAAAATCCCATCTCTCACATTTAAATAAATTAACATTTATTTAAATCACCTTTATCCTCCACCGAGTTGCATTTTCCTACAAGTGCAAGTTGCACAACTATTTTAAATAAATAAATTATTTATTTAAAATCCTATTTATCCTCACCCACTCAAGTCTTTAATGGTTTCCTTTAAAGTCTTCAAACTCAATGGCTTCCTTCTAGAGTCTTCTCGAGCCTTTAATGGTTTCCCTTAAAGTCTTCAAACATAATGGCTTCCTTCTAGAGTCTTCTTAAGCCTTTAATGGTTTCCCTCAAAGTCTTCAAGAATTTAATGCTTTATCTTCTTTTTTCTCATGTAAATAAATTAAGATTTATTTAAATAAAATCCAAAATTCACATTCACATTTAAATAAATTAATATTTATTTATCTATCCAAATGTAAATTACACCATTTAATTGAAATAAATGATTTTATTTTAATTGAAAATCCCAAAATTCCTCCCTCTTGCATTCTCCTACAAAATCCACTTGCATGCCTAAATCCCTTCTAGATTCTTCTAACTCCTTCTAATTAGCCTAATCCTATCCTAATCATTGTCACATTCCTAAATAAAAGGAAGTCACTTCTCAAAAACCTCCAAAGTCTTCAATAACCATTAAAGGCTTTATGTCTTCAAATGGTTAACCTCTAAAGTCTTCCAAACTATTAAAGGCTCTTACATAACCATTTATGGTTAACTCACCTTTTACCTTTGGTTAGAGACTTTCCTCTAACTTAACCATCCTTTTGACTCATGGGTCTCTTCAAAGCATTTATTTCTTTGACTAAGGTAACCATTTAACCCTTGCACATTCATTTATCTCTTGGATGAAAGGAATATCCATTAACCTAACCCTAACCCAACCCCCCAAGGTAACCATCATGTCCCCTCAAGCATTTAATGCTCCTTATCTCTCCTCTCAAGCCTCCTCATGGTGACACTTGTCAACATGGGATTGGGTTGAAAGTCTCACATGGATTGAATATCTTTCAATCCTAACCCTTGTTAAGATTGCTCAATCTTAACCCTTCATTTCCCCATTTCTTCTATAAATAGAACCCTTCTCCTCAAGCAAAGAAGGAAGCATTAGAGTATTGTTACTATACTAGTATTAGCATAGAGCTTTTTCATAGCATCACTATCTACACTTGCATAGCATTTATTTATCACATCCAACCATCTTGAATCTCCATATGACATCCATGGCTACTGCTAAAAGCTGAGAGCCACACTCATTTGGGACTTGGAGAGGGGAGAAACAAGGGAGAAGCATCAAAAGGCATCATGGAAGCATCTTAGGGAGGCTCTTCTCCTTTCTTTTGCTTTCTTAAACTTCTTTCATGCTTTTTGAAATCTCTTTTGATATGTTTGGAATGGTTTTTAGTTCTTTGTTTTGGTTTTATGGTTGAAACTAACTTATTAACATTGAATTTTGTTGTTGTCTTGTCCCCATTTCCATGACATCAATAACAATCAAAGTGAAGTATTGGGATAGTTGTGGATTAAATCATATGAAAATAAGTGAGACAAGAAAATTTGAAAGAAGTAGATTACACACACACACACACACACACACATATATAGATGCAAGAAAACACATGTACACATTTTCATTTGCTTCAAAATGTAAACATAGCAACTTGCATTTTTATATTTATAAGTAGACACTCGACATGTGTTTACATATTTTCTTGTAGTAATGTACACATACATATTTATAATAAAATATTCACACACTCTCGCTCAAACAAAACCATGTATTATGTACTATTGCACTATAGCATGATCTAGTGGTCTTCCAATTGGTCATTCTTGTCAATACACATTTCTTTCATCTTGGAAAGTAAGATATTGCTCTTTGTAGTGAAGTTGACTTGCTCAACCTTAGTGTTAGTTTCCTTCAATCATTCTTCATCATTGTATGTTTCATTTCTACATGTTAAGGTGAATAGGTATTGTTTGTTCAAAATCTCTTTAATCACTTGTTGAGTATCCCTTTCTACATCATCCTCAAATTGTAAGGAATATAACTTTTCTGCATATATGCCCATGAGTTGTGTTGCTCCGTCATTGAATGCAATTTCCCATAGTATATATGTGTGGTCCTATATCTTTATTTTAATAATATACCTATAATGACAAGAGGCAAGTGGTATGTGACACTATGGGCAATGCCACTTTTGATCTTTGCTTTGATCCAACCTTTTTTTGCATTGTTTTCCACCTAATTGATTAGGACATGATGGATAACAAAATGATTCAAAATTTATGAATAGTGTCATTGCTTTTAGTGTACATTGGAGGTGGTGTAATGTATGGGGGATTCATTATCAAATATCACTAATTGTCATTCTTGCTTTAGGTGTAGGTGTGTCAATAAACTTTGCGAAAGGTAATTGAATGTTAACTCCACTTTGCTCAAACCATGTCTTCAATTGTTTTGTATCTCTTATATCAGGGTCTATAAATAAGCTTGTAATGTTTGAAGTGCTTAGCACCTTTCCATTGTATTCACATACCCAGTCATTCCTAATAGCGAGAACACTTGTTTCTTGCAAGTGTTATTTGTGATGAAGTTGGCTACCTTCCTTCTCTTTTGTTGCACCACATAGAGTGATATATATAGTTGTTTGAGACATGTCCATCAATGATATGGACCATCTAAGAACTTTTGTCCCATATCTTCTCCTGATTGTGGAGCTTGGATCAACACAAGTGACAATTCCAATCACATCAACACTTGAATTGGTACTCTTCATTGTAATTTCATTGATAGTTGTAAATGTAAACTGATGCTTTGGAATAAAAATGTAATCTTCACAAAGAGGGACCTTTGATTCTATCAATAAATAAATTCCCAACCCACTATTCAACTTGTTGTAAAGTTTGTTAGCAGGTTTTACTATGCCACTTGATAATGTAATAAGTTTTTCCAACATGAATATGTTGATAATGAAGATCAACAACTTCATTGAAATAAGTGACATGTGTTTTAGTTCCTTCTTTATCTATGATGTCAAAGCTAAAAACATGGCCAACACCTTTTTTAGTCTTATATTGGTAGATATCCTTTTTTGACAGTCACATGACCTTTGATGGTCCATCTTGTTTGAAACGGATTCAAAAAAATTAGGTGTATTTGTGACCGGTGTCTCCATTCTACTTCAAGTAGGATTTATGCCAAATAGTATTTTTTGAGGAGTTGCCACTCTAGAATTTTTATTTGTGTAAGGATCCACATGTGTATCCGAGAAATTTTCCATGCCTTTTTCAATATGGTGCTCTTTTTCTGTTAAAAATGGAATAGGGTCATCGATTATATCTGAGCTTATAGAGGCTATCTCAAGGTCCAAAAACACAATCCACCTATAAATTCACATCTCAACAATAAGTATTAGTAATAGAAGATATAAGTTATAAAGCTAACAATGATTTTTGGTTAAAATAAATATTGAAGTTCCTTTCTCACCAAGAACCACTCGATTTACGATAGTTATATTTTGTTGGTCGTATTATTAATCCAACTATGATCTCTTTAGAAACTATATAATGATTGCATATATTGAGGTAGTGATGCCTTTTTCTTATACAACCCATTAGATATTTGTACCTTGTATCAGATTTTGTATTCATGCCCTTGTGTGAAGTTTGAAATAGATAGTATTTGCATGTGAGGTTTGAAGCCCAAATTCCCATCATGGATAAGCTTAATTGCTTCCGGGGTTAATAGTGTAGACATGGACCACAAAATTTGACTAATTCTACAAAATGTTATTACATGTTGTTTATGGTGAAATGGATACAACAATAACAATATTGAAAGACTAAATGGATTCAACCACAAAAACCCTAGCCTAACAACAACAAAGATCCACCATAACATATGAAGATTACCTAAGACAATGCAAATCAAATGAAATCACAAAGATTATACCATCACATGTCCAATAGGGTTTGAATCTCCATTCTTCCTATCTCCATTGATCTTGCTTGATATATTTGCTCTCAGATTTTTTGTGTGCACAAGAGCTCAACAAAGAACGGAATGTGGTTGCAAGTAGGATCTCATATGCCAAGTAGTAGTTAGCTTGATTCATTAGCTAGGTAGTTAGTTAGGGTTTGATAATGAAGGAAGCATCTCCTTATATAGAAGACACTATATGAAATGGAAGGATAAGATTGAGAGGTGTAAAAGGAGGTCGGCTATGATTAGAGGGTAGGTAGAGGAAATAATAAAATAATGAAAGGGGGTAGGTAGTGTATGAATTAAGAGATGAATGACATGTGTCATGGGTAGAAAAGGTTAATGAATTAGTTAAATAAATAAAGATTTATTTAATTAATAGAAGAAGTGGGATCAATTAAATAAATAAGATATTTATTTAATTTAGGAAAAAGGGATAATTTAAATAAATAAATGTATTTATTTAAATGAGAAATAAGGCTAGCAAAGGATAAATGAATTAATTGAATAAATAAATATTTATTTAATTAATAGAAGAATTAGGCTAAAGTAATTAAATAAATAAAGATATTTATTTAATTAGACTGGACAATTTTAGGTGTCTACACATGTAAGTGTTTGGTGGGCATCAATAATTCTATTTGACTCATTAGTATGAATGAAATGGAATCATTCTCTTCAATAGTTTGAGAATGTTGTATACATGACTATAATATTTTATATAATTAAATGCCATAGGGCTAATTTTATGCAACTATGCCCAAATATACTATTGTATTGCATAAAATTGTCCTATATTCTTGTTTCAAAAGAATGTAAATCAATATATTGTTAAAAAGACTTGAATACTCCAATACTACACTAGTAATATTAACTATAACCAATATTTTGAGCAAAATTTGTTCTCGTCACTTTGAATAAAATAGAATGGTTCCTTGAAGAGTGCAAAAGAAAAACATATATGACAATGATATTTCTACATACTTAAATGTTATAAGAGTGAAATTATACAATGTTGATCAACTATTTTATTATATTGACTTATAAATATGTACAATCTATACATAGTGCATAACAACTAAGTTTTCCATATATATTGTTCGCTAGAAGGAGCATATCATTTTAGATATTCTTTATAGTTCAACTTATCATGTCTGGCTACATAAAAAGGAACTTATATTTATTATTTTGGCTTTACATATGTCCTTACTGTATACACCTAAAAATGGTCTGAAGATAATTAATTGAATAAGCAATTATTTAATTAATCTCCCTCCACAATTTAATTAATCTCCCTCCACAATTTAATTGAATTCATCAACAATTTGATTAAATCTCCCTTTTCATATACTTATTAATAAATCTAAGGATTTATTTAATAGGGTCATTTCAATAATCCCATTTGATTAATTAATTCTTC
Source organism: Cryptomeria japonica (assembly GCF_030272615.1). NCBI lineage: Eukaryota > Viridiplantae > Streptophyta > Pinopsida > Cupressales > Cupressaceae > Cryptomeria > Cryptomeria japonica. The sequence continues at coordinate 198,495,446 of NC_081409.1, read as the reverse complement.
TCCATCAAAATCATTCTTCTAATCTCCTAATTAAGTAAAACAAATCAATTATGAGTTGTTGAAATTAATTAGCCTTTTTCTATTATTTTAATTTTAAATTCAAATTCTCCTAACTTCTAACCACCTAACCTAACCCACCCTTAACCTAACCCATTCCATCTAACCACATGTCCCCTTTCCTTGAACACTTTACCCTCTCATGAGCAAAGCCTCTTGGCACTTGTCACTAAGTGTTCCCTTTCATCCAACCTCTTCTAGAAGCTTTGTGACACTTGTCATTAAGTGTTCCCTTTCATCCAACCTCTTCTAGAAGCCTCTTGACACTTGTCACCATAGAGATGAAAAATGTTCCCTTTAATCCAACCTCTTTGCCAGCCTCCTCCAATTTCACCATTGATATCTTCAGACTTAATCTTGACCGTTGATTCCTACCACCTCACCCCTAGCCTTGGAAATCCTATAAATAGACCCCATTTTGGAGCAATAATCATCCCATCTCATTTGCATTCAAGCTTTGTTACTATAGGCATATAGCTCTTAGCAAATCATTCTTAGCATTGTTATCATGTTCAATTTTAGCTTAATTGCATCTTCATTCTAGCTTATTTTCTAGAAGAATCATGAAATCATGCAGCTTAATCATGCTATCATTGCTAGCTTATGCATCTTCATCATTTAAATCCTCCATTTAAGTGTAGTCAAGTCACTGGAATTTGCATAACCAGATCTAAGAGCGAAATTCATACTCGCATTTACTATGAGGCAATAGATCGATTAGCTATGGTTTTATCTTTCATTGATTAATTTTATAACCATTGCTTGTAATGATTTATTAAGTGTTTTGTGTTACAGCTGCAGGTATAATAGGTACACACTTCACAGGCACGACATTTTGGCACCCACCGTGGGGCCGGAATCATCATTTTTGGCCTCTTAAGCTTCATCAACATTCATCTCTACGGGGTCTGGTTCATAATGTCGTATGAGCTTCCTTTTTGGCTCATACGAACTTATTTGTGAAATGGGATGAAACCTCATCTTGACTCATGTCAGGTGATTTCTGTGTCATATGAGGTCATTTCAATTTTTGCACGACATATAAATTCATGTTGTATGAATCTCTATCTTAGCAATTCCTTGTTCGTATCGACTCATTTGTATGTCGTATGAGTCTGTTTCTACACTCGTACGAAATCACAAAGCTTGTCGTACGACCTGTCAATCTGTGTCGTATGACTCTCTGTCTCTGTATTTTTAACAAACTGCATCTTAGGGTTTTCAATTTTTAAATCCGATCATTGCTAATACTAACCCTGATTTGTTTGTGAGATTTTGGCAACCTAACTCTTTTCTGTAGGATGATTGTCAAAGATATGCTTATCAAAGACCAAATTCAAAATAAATCAATGACTACTAGCAAATTTATTTTGCAGGTTGCCTAAAAGAATTCAACTAAACTCTATATCTTTTTAAATCTTTCGAGGCACACTTGTCTTTTTGGCTAAAAATGAACAATCATGTATTTTGTGTTTTATATGATAGGAGAGTATGCTCTCACCTTTCTTAGGTGATCAGAAAGCTAGACTCATCATTTGCTTTCATTAGTGCATATCTTTAGCAGGCATACCCTCCCAAGGACCTAATAACTCTTAAAGCCATTATGGTCAGTGAGAGGGGAACGACCTAAGTGGGAATGGCTAACGCCAAGTAATTCAACCCACTATAAAATAAATGTGATTTGATGAAAATCAAGTCAATGACAGTGCTCGAGAATAGCTCTCCTTCGTACCTTCGGGTATATCAAACCTTGGTTTTCAAGGCTAGGAGACCTCTTAATTGAGTATTATACCCCAACACATCGAACAGATCCCTTACTAGTTCCAATTAAATTAGAAGCTACCGGATTCACCTCTGAAAGGGTGATAATCTTTGTGCAAGAGAGATAGTAATTCTCCCAAGACAGTTGCCATATCGTGCCCCCATTAGCGTTCGGAGTTGGATAATACGACATTGAGAATCCATTACATGAGACTCAGCGACCGTATTCTGATTAGCTATTAGGTGTGTACCTAAGCTTGCAAGCAAAGGTTTTCTCTCCTCAACCAATTTCCTTAGGGTCTAGCATGCTTGGAGTCACTTATCACATCATGTGTTTGTTGTGTGTTCATCCCTAAATTGAAAAATGAAACATCTAAAACTAGAAAACATAAGCAAAACATCAAAATTCACTAATCCAAATTTGACAAAACAAACATATTTTTCATTGTCCTGTTATCTGTCGTACGAGTCAAGTGATTTGTCGTACGAGAAATTTGTTTTGTTGTATGGTTTATGAAGTTTTGTCGTATGAGTATCTGCTTTTTCAAAGGAAAATCCTGATTTGGCATCTAGTGTTGTATCTTTTGTCATATGGTTCATGAAGTATTGTCATAAGAGTCTCTATTTTTATCAGTCTAGAGATGTTTCTTTGCATGACTTTTCTTGTCTGTCATTCTGCTTGATCAATTTGCAGTAATCATAAATATCTGTTATCTGTCACTTTGTGCTTGGATTGTCTCCTTGATTTGCTTGGTCAAGTTATCGTCCATCAAAATCAGACTCTAGAAGATAAACACCTTAAGATTTTCAAGTGCTCACCCTCAACAAAGTTCAAGATATAAACATCTCAAAGTGCATTATCACCCTCGAACATAGTTTCTCATCAGGATCAATCGAACATAGTTTCTCATCAGGATCAATCGTCCTTTATCACAAAACTGAAACGTTTGGTCAGGATAATCTTGTCCCACATTATAGGATATATCATTCCTACTGGACTTGATTTTTATCAAAACATCATCATTGCACTCCAAAACTGAAGATCGAAAAACTTGCAAACTTTTAAACACTTGAATCATCTTTTCGTGTCATATCATTTTAGCATATTTACCTTGACAATTGATCACTTACCAAAACAACTTTTGGACAATCAAATTCTAGCACAATATCTAACACACGTGTATGCCCATTCTAACTAGAGTTCAGAGACGAAGAATCACAGAGACTGAAACTGAAACATTAGAAACAACTATAATCATGGAACATGAAGATGAAATAGAAGTTGAAGGAGAAATAACAGAACAAAATATCAAAGACATCAAAAAAATCCTCAATTCGATAAATTTATGCAGAAATTGTTGGAGGAAGAAAAAGAAAACCATTTCCTAATGTTAGCCAAATCTAGTGCTACACTCCCCCAAGATTTTGATGTAAACAAATTGACACAAAAGAAAAGTGATCCTCCTCCTAATAACTAATAATATGAGGATATCTTTGGTCTCAAAATGAATGACACGTCAATTCCTAGTAGCACCAGAACCAATGAAGAAACTTTCATTCCCAAAAGAGACGAAGTAGAAATTTCGAATAACATTCAATTCAATGAGGATACAAGAAGGACTAGAGATGAAACAAGAAGAGATCAAGATCCTCCTAGAATACAAAATCTTGTTCATGCAAGAACAAATCATGTTTATAATCCTATCACAACTCTCACACAACAACTACAAACAATGCAAACACAAATTCAAGATATGCAAAGAGGAAATGTCAGACGATACTCACTTCAAGAAATCTGTTCTTATCCATTCGACATAAATTTAAACATGATACCATTTCCTATAGGTTTTGAAACTCCTAGATACAAAAAATATGATGGAAGCACTGACCCTCAAGATCATATATGGGAATTTTGCATGATGAGTATGGATTTTGCACATGAGGATACATACTTAATGAGACTATTTCTGAAAAGCTTAATTGGACTAGCTATGGAATGGTTCTCCAAACTTCCACCTGGAATCAGATCATTTTCAGAGTTGGTGGATAAGTTTGTTTCACAATACTCTTACAACATACAACATGAAGTAACAATGCTAGACCTATGTAATGCCAAACATAAGAGTGGAGAACCTTTCATGACATTTTTACAATGATGGAGACAGTTACCTTTGTGGTATCCTCGTACAATGCCAGAGTATGAAAAAATGGACATATTCATCGACAACTTAAATGATCAAATGAGTCATTACTTAAAAATGCAAGGAAATCAAAGTTTCAAAAAAATGATTGATAACGGAATCATAATGGAAGAAGCCATGATAAAGAAAGGTGAATTGAAAATATACAAAGAAGGAGTTCAGCCTCCTAACAACAACAATAACAACAATCACAATGATAAGCCAAAGTTTTGGAATAGAAATTGAAATGTTGTCAATGATGGAATAGTAGATAACAACAATGTGAAACCAAAGCAACCGGTTTTTAATTTATCTACTCACTCAGCAGCGGCACAACAAAACAACAATCACCAAAGAGAAACTATCAAAAATTTCTTTAGAAGACAATTTACAAACATTGGTGAACCCCTGGGGTCAGCATTAAAAATGCTTATCGCAAACAAATTGATTTCTTTACCAAAAGAAAGGAACTATGAACCTCAAATAAAACCACCTTGGTGGAATGATAATCAGTATTGCGATTTCCATCGAAACAAGGGACATCACACAGATAATTGTCAAAAGTTGAAACATGTCATACAAGACTTGATTGATAATGGAGTAACAACTGTGGATGGACATACAACAAATGAATCTCATACAGCTTTTAAGACTCCGCTTCCAAACTATGAGAAGGGTGAATCATCAACATGGCATAATGGTAAAGGTAAAGAAAAGGTAAACTATGCTCATACATATGATAATGTGGTAAATGTGATCGTGGTTAAAGAGAAACAATATCTAGAACCCGCTCATGTCATCACACGAAGAAAAGCCAAAGTGGTTTTGTCGGGTCTTATAACAAACACATCATCTGCTATTGCAAAACAATACAATCTAGTGGAACAATTGCAAAAAACACCCGCACAAATATCCATCTTAGAACTTTTAAAACTTTCACTTGCACATAAAGAAATTCTTGAACGAGCATTAGTAGATACAACCGTATCCAAAGATCTTGATATCAATTAATTCCAAACCATGGTGGGACACCTCACAACCCCTCATTGCTTATCATTCACTGAAGAAGATGACATGTCTCTGCTACACCCCCACAATGCTCCCTTGCATATTGAAATCCTCATTCACAAAATGCAAGTTAAACGTGTTCTAATAGATGGTGGAGCTAGCCTAAATATTTGTTCATTGAGTCTTGGTCATGCCTTAGGATATTCAGAAGATGCAGTTGATGTCCAAAAAAGGATCACCATAAAAGCCTATGATGAGGAAGAATGTTCCTCCAAGGGAATTGTGATACTACCCATCAGAGTGGGACCTTTGTAGAAAGACACAACATGCCAAGTTCTAGACTTGGACTTATCATATAATGTACTCTTGGGGAGACCATGGATACATGACTTGCAAGTTGTCCCATCAACATATCATCAGTGTGTCAAATTTCCCTACAAGGGACAAGAAATCAAATCTCTACAGATTCAAATCCATTTCAATGCTGCAGTAATCTAAAAATGGCTCAAGAAGTAATTGTTCCTCATAATAGGGAGGCAAAATCTTTGAACACACAATCTAAGGAACAATCATTTGCCTCTATTTTGTCAAGTATGGAAAAACAAATGCAGCTAAGAGATCGAGGGAATGAAGAATATTCAATATCACAATTACCACTCTCTCCTAAATCCTTTAGAAAACCATCAAACTCTAAACAACAACCAATTGTGAAATATCTTCCAATATTTGATGGATCATTCATTAGTGTTGGAACCTTATCAGAGGAGACAAAAGACAAATATGTGCTGCAGTGGCTATACAAAGATGAAAAAGTTCAACAAAAGGTCAACAATGTCAAAATACCTACAGAAAAATCTGGAAAAGGATTCAACATTCTTCAAAGGATGGGATACACTGGAACAAGTCCTATAGGAAAAAGAAAAGAAAGTATCTCATAACCTATTCAGCCTCATACTCAGTAGAATACTAACAAAACAGTCTTAGGGTATGGACAAGTCACTCTACCGGAAGACACATCTTTTAGTCAACAACAAGAGGAATATGAAAGCATACAAGAACAACTGGCAATTGAAAGGGAAGAAACATCAGCTAAGCAACAAGTACAAACAAACATGAAATGGCAAAAGAAGCAATCCTCAAATCAACAAGAAAAACAAACTAAAAGCATCTCTCAAGCAGCATCAAATCTCAATCAAAACAAACATGAACCTAATACTAATCAAGGAGAGTTTATAGCAAGATTGACAAAACTCAATCTCAGTCCTAAAGAAGTTGAATATGAAAGAAGGAAAAATATAGCCAGAAAAGAAGAAGAAACGCTATATGACCACATTTGTATATTACAGGTTGCAAGTGATGCAGATTCTAATGAATGGGAATGGGATTCCTATCACTCTGAAGAATCAACTGAAGAAAATTGCTTTGAAGAAGATATAGGAGTCGATGTAGTTCACATGTATGCAGGACAAACGTCAGGAACTAGTTCATTTGAATTAGAATCACATTTGGCTAACTTGGACTTAACTGAGGATGATCAAGAACTTCTTATGTGAGGTCATTCTAATCAGAGTACAATTCTAGACATCGACATACACATTGAAAACTTTGATACATCTATCATGACCCTTGATATCCTCGAAATGTCCCAACCTGAAGATCCCTTACCTCTACTCTACCCTAAGCTTATTGATTGAGAAAATGAAGGACATGTTGCCATTGATACTTTTCCAAATGACCATGCCATATCTATATATCTTAATGCAATCGAACCCGTAACAACTTTCACCATGAATTTCATTAACACATCTTCTAGTCAAGTGGGTGCCAAATCTACTAGTCGCAAAAGTGCAAATAAAGAGAACAATATCAAGTCTAATGCTGAAAACCATTTCTTGGGAACATTAGATCGAGAAAAAGTAAAAACAAAGGACACATCTAATGGTGAAAACCTCCTCGAGGCACTGGAAGATGGGAGATTTGACACTTTACCTGAGCACTATCAAGAAAGGTCATCTATTTTGATGAAACCAATAGAGGCAGTTAACATTGGGACAACAGAACAACCAAAGATTCTTCATCCATCAACTTCTTTGTCCAAGAAAGAAATGCAACAATATGTGAAATTCTTCAAACTACGACAAATCAATTTTTCCTGGTCATATGTAGACATGCCAGGGTTAGATCCAGAGCTTATTATGCATCACTTAAACGTTAGTCTAGGAGCCAAACCAGTTAAACAAAAGTTATGGAAGATGCATCTTCATATTGTTCTTCTTGTCAAGGCAAAACTAAAGAAATTATTGGATCTCGGATTCAACAGATTGGTAGCTTATCCTCAATGGGTATCCAACATCGTTCATGTTTCCAAACCAGATCAAAGAATCAGAATATGCACAAACTTCAGAGATCTTAATAATGCTTGTCCAAAGGATGACTTTCCTTTTCCTAACATCAACATCATTGTAGATTTAACTATAGGAGTTGAGAAAATACAACACCACAGAAGCCTGAAGATCTTCTGCAAGCCGAATAACCTATTACAAGGAGAAGCAATGAAGCAAAATCTGAAGAACATACAAAAAACAGAGAATATGCTCAAAAAGAGAGAGCTCAATATTCACAAAAATATGTAATGTGATTCTTACAATGAAAAGAAAGAACTCAACCTTTAATAGGTCAAGAAACCCTAAAAAGGGAAAACCTAGGTTTGCACATAATAATTAATTATACGCACCTAAAGTTAGCTTAAGTGTAAAAGAGATAAAGGGAACTTAAATAATTAAACAAAGAATGTTTAATTAATTAAGTAAATACCCGAGTACTCTAACACCCCCCCTTAAGCTAGACTTAGGGAGAAGCTAAAACCTAGAACAGCTACTGAAAGCAATAAAGATGGGTCCCGACAACAAGGCCTGATCAGGTACCCAAATACAATGAAATCTCTATGAAACGGAGACAAAGAGAAAACCACATGGGAACAAAACTCTACTCCAAAAAGAGATGGAAAAGAATATCACTGAAGCATGAAGACCCTACAAACTCTGTCAAAGAATAACTGCTGATCTGAAGAACATCCACTGAACTAGAACATGACCAGGTAGAGAAGACTGTAATTTGCATGAGTGCCCTCAAATGACACTACTCGAATCAGGAGGCAAATAAGGCAAAACAACTGAAATCGAAGATATAGATGGCATGAGAAACCAAAGCCTGAAGAGCTGATCAATCGAACCATAGAAGCATTAGAACCAACAGGATAAACCTCCCCATAATGCGAAAGTGGGAGAGGGACAGGAACATTGAAAAGGACAGCCAAAAACAACTGCATGATGAAGAACCAAGAACATCAAAGGTGCTGAGACACATCATCATGAGGCGAATGTCATGGAAGGAACACTCACTTAACAAAGGAAGATGGCAAACAAAGGCAAACATCAACCCCCTCATGGCACTTGATCAACAGTGCATGTACAACAAGACACAATATATGCAAGATTCCAAGTAAACAATGCAGGATGGCACTTTATCTCGGTGTGTTTGCATAATTACAAGCTACAATGATAAGAAGACTAGAAATAGAAATGAGAATCAAAACAGAGACACCCTACTCAGAAAAGAGATCCCAGGACCTGAAACAACCACGATATCCACCAGAGTGCTGAAAAGTAAAAAACTGAATAAAATATGCATGGAGAAGAATCTAGAAATAAAACCCATTTTTTTGGAAATTACACAGCACAAGCTTTCCAAAAATATAAAGTTTTTGAAAAATGAAGTTCGGATGCTCATTCTACATCTCCCGGAGTGCAAAAAAGAGACCTCACTTTGACTGTAAAAAACCATAGTCAATCAGAAAAAATTACCAACACCATGAAGTCGGCCTCAGAACCAGTTTTTCGACGCCTATTTGTTTTCAAAAAAATGACTCTGTATGCCCAAGATAGGGCCAAAAAACCAAACCCCCTCTGAAAAAGCAAAAAAAAAAGGGGTCTGGTTGCTTGTTGGTGGTCCGGTGGCTAGTGGGTGGCGCACCGGTGGTGGTCGAGTGGAGATCTAGTGACTGGGCGGTGGCCCAGTGGCGGCCCAGTGGTGAAGCGGTGGCCGGCTAGAAAAAAGGGTCGGGGACTGAGCGGCGACCGAGGACTAAGTGGCGGGGGCCAGGGCGAAGGCCGCAGGCTAAGCGGCGAGGGACAGGGCGAAGGCCCTAAGCTGTGGGCGATCCAGGCTGGTGGCGATGGGAGATCCCTGGTGGAGCAGCTGGCGGTGTAGGTGGGTGGTGGTCGGGAAGCATGCAGCGGCCGGCGGGGAGCATGTAGTGGCCGGCGGGAGTGGACAGCGGCAGCGGCCGACGGGAGAAACAAAGGCGGCAGTCGGCGAGCTTGCAGCGGACAAGAGGCCGGAGCGCAGGGGGTCGGAAAGTTCCGGTGGTGCGAGGCCCGAGGAAAGGGAAATGTCCGTGGGCCGGCCATACTGACAACGACAGCACCTGCAACAAGGCAGGGGCCCCACGGTACCCTGCATACCGTGAGGGCCCCAAAAAACCTTTTTTTTTTTTTGCAAAAATTTTTTTTTTCTTAAAAAGAAACAAATCTCTTTTTTTTTCACTTTTTTTGAAAGATTTTTTTAAAAAAACAAATTTCGGGCTGCATGTCGTAAAAAGGCAAATTTTTTATTTTTTTGAAATTTTTTTCTCGATCTACGTGCCAAGGTCGTACAACCTGGATCTGAGAAAAAAAATGCTCCCAGAGGCTCAGGAACCAAAATAGGTCAAATTTTATATGACCATAGGGGTTTTCAAGCCTTCTGAGCACGATGGTGTGGTCCGTTTAGGCCCAAAGTTCTCAGAAAAAAATCTCAAACCCTAGGTACATAAAAAATTCCTAAAACCCCAGATCTGCTTCCAAAGCCAAAAATCTCAAAAACAAGAACAGGTAGCTACAAATCTGTGCTCTAATACCATATAGGAGTTGACAAAATACAACACCACAGGAGCCTCAAGATCTTATGCAAGCCAAATAACCTGTTACAAGGAGAAGTAATGAAACAAAATCTGAAGAACATACAAAACACAGAGAATATGCTCAAAAAGAGAGAGCTCAATATTCACAAAAATATGTAATGTGATTCTTACAATGAAAAGAAAGAACTCAACCTTTAATAGGTCAAGAAACCCTAAAAAGGGAAAACCTAGGTTTGCACATAATAATTAATTAATAATTAATTATATGCACCTAAAGTTAGCTTAAGTGTAAAAGAGATAAAGGGAACTTAAATAATTAAACAAAGAATGTTTAATTAATCAAGTAAATACCTGAATACTCTAACATTAACTGTCGAACACTCCATGTTTTCTCTAATGGATGGTTTCTCCGGATACAATCAGATCAAAATAGCACTTGAAGATCAAGAAAAGAGAGCTTTCACATGTCCATGGGGTACTTTATGTTGGAACGTCATGCCTTTTGGACTAAAGAATGTCGGTGCTACATATCAAAGAGCTATAACAACTATATTTCATGACATGATGCATACATTCATGGAAGACTGTGTGGATGATATCTTGGCTAAATCATACAACAAAGAAGAATATATAGAGATACTAGAAAAGATCTTTGATCGGTTAGAATAATACAAGCTACGGCTAAACCCTAAGAAATGTGCTTTTGGTATAACTTCGGGAAAGCTATTGGGATACATTGTTTCAGCTAGAGGTATCGAAGTAGATCCAGCTAAGGTTAAAGCAACCATGGAAATGGCATCTCCTAAGAATATCAGTCAACTAAGATCACTACAAGGAAGACTCCAGTCAATCAGAAGATTTGTGGCTCAACTAGCAGATAAATGTCAACCATTTACTCATCTATCACACAAACATGTTAATTTCAAATGGGACCATCAATGTGAGGAAGCATTCAACAAGATCATAGGGCATATCTCATACAACCACCTGTTCTAATGTCACCAATTCTAGGAAAACCATTATTACTCTATGTATCAACTATCACAACATCATTAGGAGTTTTGCTCGCACAACCGGATAATGAAGGAAAAGAACGAGTCATCTACTATATCAGCAAAACATTGGTAGGATATGAGATCAACTATTCAACAATAGAAAAAGCATGCTTGGCAGTAGTTTTTGCTTCTCAAAAATTACAACACTATCTACTATCTCACTCCATCAAGTTAATAGCTAAAATCGACCCTCTGAAGTATTTGCTCAGCAAGGCCACATTGACAAGACAACTAGCAAAATGGATCATGATTCTAAGCAAGTTTGATATTGAGTATGTCGACAGAAAAGCTATCAAGGGACAAGTCATTGCAAACCAACTAGCAAACACACCACTTCAAGATGATCATCCTTTACAGATTGAGTTTCCCGATGCTGATATCCTAACAGTCACCACAAAAACATGGCAGTTATACTTTGATGGTTCATATACACAGCACGGATCAAGAGTAGGTATTCTATTCATTACACCACAAGGTCATACAATCCCAAAAGCATATAAATTAAGCTTTCCATGCACCAACAATACAACATAATATGAAGCTTAGGTAAAAGGTATCAAAATGGCTATAGAATGGAACATTACACAACTACAAGTCTTTGGAGACTCTTAGCTCATCATCAATCAAATTAATGATGACTATCAAATAAAGGACAAAAAATTGATGCCTTATAAAAAGATGGTTGATGATATCAAGAAGTACTTTGTAAAAATAACTTTTCAGTAGATTCCACGAAATGACAACAAAGCAGTAAATGCCATGGCTACACTTGCTTCTCTCCTTCAGACATGATAAAATCAACAACATTATGAATTCCTGGTGGAAGAATTGTTTTATCCTGCTCATAATTGTCCTGATTCCCAAACTATTTATCACCTTGTTGGGTGTGATTCCTCCCACTATGGCCAAACTTACACATACCTGGAAGACAACACCTTACCTCCCAATTTATTGAAAAATCAAAAGAGAAACTTTATTTGCCAATCCTCCCATTTTACTCTCGTCGTAGATACCATGTTTAAACGAGGTATAGACGGTACTCTCTTAAGATGTCTCGAACAAGAAGAATCTGAGAAGGCCTTACATGAAGTCCATAACGACATTTGTGGCACTCATTCAAGTGGTCTTACCCTTTCAAAAAAACTCATACGCTTGGGCTATTATTGGCTGACTATGAAACAAGATTCTTTTCAAATAGCTAGAACATGCAAACCATGTCAGATCCATGGGAATTTGATTCATGCACCAGCACAAGAACTTCATGCTTTAGCAATATCTTAGCCTTTTTGTCAATGGGGTCTTTATCTAGTGGGAAAGATAAATCCTTCTTCATCTAATGGTCACAAATTCATCCTAGTAGCTACAGAATATTTTACAAAATGGATTGAGGTAGTACCTCTCACAACCATCACTGAAAAACAAATTGTTGCATTTATCTTGAACTACATCATCTGTCGTTATGGAATACCAATGACCATTATCACTGATAATGGACTACCATTCAAGAATTGGGATGTACAAGAGCTATGCGAGAAGTTCAAGATCCAACACAGATTATCCACACCCTATTATCCACAAGGGAATGGGCAGGCAAAAGCATCTAACAAAACTATTCTGAAAATCCTCAAAAAGATAGTGAACGATGCTGGAAGAGATTGGCATATTCAACTGAACCCTGCTCTATGGGCCTACCATACTAGCATCGACACACCAACAGGTGCCACACCTTTCTCTCTTGTATACAGATCAGAAGCAATATTGTTAATCAAAGTAGAGATACCCTCTCTACGTGTATCACTAAAAGGTCTCATCCTAGATGAAGAACAACAAGTATCTAGACTGCAAGAGTTAGAACTGATCCATGAATGAAGACAAAATGCCTTTGATCATTTAAAGTTATATCAACAAAGAATGTGTCAGAGTTATAATCATAAGATTAAAACACGAGTCTTTCAAGTTGGAGAACTAGTTCTAAAGAAAAATCCACACAACCAAGCAAACCGAGAAAAGAAAGGAAAGTTTGAACCAAACTGGTTAGGTCCATTTGTGGTCACAACAGTATTTGGATCAGGAGCATATCAGCTATCAACACAAGATGAAGATCAGCTTGAGGAACCTATCAATAGAATGCATCTAAAAAAGTTTTATGTCTGAAAAAGAAGAAAAATAAAAAACAGTGAAAAAGCAGAAAAAAAAAAAAAACAAATAGTGGAAAATCAAAAAAAAATTTAAAAAAATTAAAAAATCAAAAATCAGAAAAAGTGCAATAAAAATAGATGGTGAAAACCTGGCAAACAGGTGCTATCTGTTCGCTAGCTCTTCCATCTATTAGTTCATGCATCTTGTTGCTTGCATTCATTCAATCATTTTCCATCAACACTGATCATAATAAAGCCTTTGTACATACATAGACATCCCAAGGTGGCTTCTTGCCATGGTTTGGATCATTGGATATATCATAACAACTTTGTTTCTAGGCTTGGGGGAAAATCCTACACCTAGCTGGGGGCAAACTCTTGATCATTTTGAGCTTAATCAAACAGGTAGAACAACAATTAGACAACTCTTATCAAGTGAAAATTGAGACACATCCAATGTTGAATATGAGATCAAACTATCAACTATCAAACTATCACAAAGTCAATCTAAGCACATCACACACTTTTTAGTGGATAATATCTTTTGGATAATGATTTTAACATGATTGTTTAACTTTTCTATATTGATTTTCGCTATCATGATTTCTGAGTGACTCCAAGATGTCTTTGACTAGAGGAACAAGGAAGGAACATGATATTTTTATTGTCTGTTATCTAAAAATTAATCATTAAATATGTGCAAATTTGTCTCGGGACATGATCATCAGAGTATCATTCAAGACATTTCTTATTTGCGTATTAAAATGATTAATACTTCCTATTTTATGCAAGCAACACTCAAGTCATCTCGGTTCAATTATACCTTGACGCTTGTGCTAACTTGCTATATCAAAATCCAGGAAAATAGTGCAGAGGTTATCATGGTTTAATTATACCATCGATGTTTGCACTCACTTCCCACATGTCAAAAGCTCAATGATGACAAAAACACAATAATCCAGTGGCCAGTCCGGTCGTAGCTTTGCATTTAGCTTGCATTTCATTATTGCATGGGATCTTGTATGCTCCTTTCATCCAAGGTTAAATCTATCACAGGAATCATCAAAGTATCATCACAAGTGTATATGTAATCAGAATAATGACTCATATCTCTCCAAATATTATCGACCCAATGAAAATCTTATTCTATCTCTCTCAATAAAATCAACATCAGCATATCTGAATCTTTCTGCAACTTGATATCAACAAACTGTTAGTTCTTTATCTAATCAATCTTATCAATTCAAATCAATCAATCAAACCTAATCAATTCTATCATGTCTTATATAAGATGTATCTTTCCTAAAACTAGACAATCTGATTCATGTCTTATATAGGATGTATCCTTCCTGAAACCAGACGTTCTGATCATGTCTTATCTAGGATGTATCCTTCTTGAAACCGGATGCTTTGATCATCTTTGTCTTATACAAGGGGTGTCATTCTTGAAACCAGACTAAATCTTGATCTTATCAATCTAATCAATCAAGCTAATCGAAGAACTTGAATTTTCATCAAACACAGTTGCAGAAATCAAATCATTTCTAATCGGGATATCAATTTCACTCCAAGGATCAATTATCTCAATTGATCTCCTGAGGGGGGATCATCATACCAGAATTTAGCAATCAAGAGCTGGGGGATTCTATCGAACCAATATCATCATCAATATGAGATTATTCTTTGAATCAACACATCATCACACCTCGCTTCAAAGAGGGGCAAAATGTATACACCTAAAAATGGTCTGAAGATAATTAATTGAATAAGCAATTATTTAATTAATCTCCCTTCACAATTTAATTGAATTCATCAACAATTTGATTAAATCTCCCTTTTCATCTACTTATTAATAAATCTAAGGATTTATTTAATAGGTTCATTTCAATAATCCCCTTTGATTAATTAATTCAAATTAATTAATTCTTCTCCATCAGAATCATTCTTCTAATCTATTAATTAAGTAAAACAAATCAATTATGAGTTGTTGAAATTAATTAGCCTTTTTCTATTATTTTAATTTTAAATTCAAATTCTCCTAACTTCCAACCATCTAACCTAACCCTTCCTAAACCTATCACATTCCATCTAACCACATGTCCCCTTTCCTTGAACACTTTACCCTCTCATGAGCAAAGCCTCTTGACACTTGTCACTAAGTGTTCCCTTTCATCCAACCTCTTCTAGAAGCTTTGTGACACTTGTCACTAAGTGTTCCCTTTCATCCAACCTCTTCTAGAAGCTTCTTGACACTTGTCACCATAGAGATGAAAAATGTTCGCTTTAATCCAACCTCCTCCAATTTCACCATTGATATCTTCAGACTTAATCTTGACCGTTGATTCCTACCACCTCACCCCTAGCCTTGGAAATCCTATAAATAGATCCCATTTTGGAGCAATAACCATCCCATCTTATTTTCATTCAAGCATTGTTACTATAGGCATATAGCTCTTAGCAAATCATTCTTAGCATTGTTATCATGTTCAATTTTAGCTTAATTGTATCTTCATTCTAGCTTATTTTCTAGAAGAATCATGAAATCATGTAGCTTAATCATGCTATCATTTCTATCTTATTCATCTTTATCATTTAAATCCTCTATTTAAGTGTAGTCAAGTCACTATAATTTGCATAACTAGATCTGAGAGCAAAATTCATACTCGCATTTACTAGGAGGCAATAGATCGATTAGCTATGGTTTTACCTTTTGTTGATTAATTTTCTAACCATTGCTTGTAATGATTTATTGAGTGTTTTGTGTTGTAGCTATAGGTATAACAGGTACACACTTCACAGGCACGACACTTACTAAATAAAATTGATGTTTGCCATGGAAATAATTTTGTTCAACATCACAAAAAGCAACTAACTTCCAAAAGGTTAGTTGAACTTTTTGCACCATATAGCACTCAATAAGCTCTGGAATTTTTTACTCAGACCCGTTGTATCTTCTCCTCCATAATGTTAATGGTACTTTAGTTCAAGAAGGAAATCATGATATAACTCAGGTGCTTCACATGTTTCATAGAATTTTTGTAGAGTCTCTTGCACCAACTTGGCCTCATACTCCTACATAAAGCATGCCTCATGGCTTGATTGCACAACTTATTCAAAAGTCTCACGACAATTTGTTATGATGTTGTTTGTGAAGACTTCTATATTTTTATTGTAAAATCCCTACCCATCCATAGATATTGAGTCAATTACTGATAAAGGAGTCTCATTTGGTTCTATTGGAGCTATGTTGTTCTCAAAGTCATTGCTAGAAATAGTTGTGTAGGAGAAAAAGTGACACTAAGCAAACATGCCCTAATCTCACTTTCAATCACACACTTGTGGAATACGAAAGAGCCTAGAGGTATCACACAATTGGCTACTTCTTTTTGTGGAAGAGAGAGCCACGGGCTACCTATTAGGATTTCTATTCCTTTGTTGCAAATGATAGATAGAATGATGCAAGTTCAATTCCTAACCCTAAAGTGTAAGTATAAACTAATAACAAGATTGCAAAATTGAGATTAAACAATGGAAAGCTGTAAACACAAGGACAAGACAAGAATGAAAATGCATACCCGGTGTTAAAATCTGAGTGGAAATATTCGGGATGGGGGCGTGGGCGCCACTGTCCTGATTCTGCCCCTGAAACTGCTCCGGAAACTGTTGTTTTGCAACCTGAAAAGTTGTCAAAATGCTGGAACTTGTTGTCTGATAAAGGGACCAGGGCACCCAGCGCCCCTGTCCTGGCAGGACCAGGGTGCCCCATGCCCCTGTCCTGGTCTTTTACTCTGAAATTTGGTGTGGAGTGTTGTCTCAGCCTGCTTCTCCCGGATCTGCAACTTGCGGCGTCGTCCGAATCCCGAAACCTGCACTTATATCTGAAAAGGTATGGTGGGCAGCTATATAGGGTTTTGCCTTAGTCAAACCCCCGCTTTGGTGATTTCCACTTCCATGAATAGCCAAGTTGTATTGTAAAAGTAGTGTGTGTGCAGACCTTGTGTGTGTGCAAGATCCTAAAATGCAAGCAAGCAAACTAGAGCAACCTAGAAAGTAAACCCTAATTGCTTGTAAATGATAATGTAAATGCTCCAAATCAAGATGCAAAGTGATCTAAAGCATGAATACAAATGATATAATGAGGCTTATGCAAAGACATGAAAACAACATGAAATCATACCCAACCCCAAGGGAGGGGTACAAGCCAATCTTCAGTCGGTAATCCCCTATTGCTCTTCAATGCCTTCAAAGCCCTAAATGGATGAATGAAATTGATGAATACTTGATGGATGGATGTTGAATGTTGTTGAAGTCTTCAAAGATCTACTCTTTCACTGCATATAAGGTCCCTGAAACCAAAAATCTGGATCCTTTCAAATGAAGAAAGAGAGCTCTTATATATGAAACCCTAGGTCTTAATTTCAACTTTTGGCTGACCTAGAGATCGAATCTCCCGCCAATTTCTTGGGGTTAAGATTTATTTTATGATTGGATTGTGCTCCCAAAATTTTGGGAAAAATGTCCGAGACCATGTGCACTCCGGGCACCATGGTCCTGACAACTTTTCACCAAATTTTTAGGGCCATCGGATATGATGATTTTAGAGAGAATCCCAAAGTTACAGGTGATTTCGAGATGTTTTGACCCCTGAAACCAAGCCCCCAAGTTCAAAATGGGACTTAATTAGGGTTTTTGATTGAATGATGTATTGGAGGAATAAAATGAAAAGGGCACACTTTAACGAAAGGGCCCAAATTTATGATGTGGACAACGATGAAATAGGACCTTAGACCTAATTAATTTGATTAATTAAGTGCTAAAGAAGAAATGCAATGCAAAATGTAAAATGCACCAAGGCGGGTGCTAAACTAGGTGTGAAATTGTACCACCCTAGCAAGTGCATACAATTTACGACGCTACATTTAGCCCCCACTTTAGCAGTCATATGAGTACTACGTGCATATGCGAGCTAAAGTACAGAAAAGTAAACATCATTTGAAAAAGGATATATCCATAAGTTGTTGGACGAAGCCCCCAGCGGTATCTACAGTACACAGTTAGGAACCGCACCCTAAAAAACACACGTTAGATCACAAAATCACCTAATGCTTACTAAAGAAGGTGATGAAAATTCGAGGGTAGCTATATGCCCCCCCCTGTTTCAGCTTGCTAATTTTAGTGAGTTGAAACAGGGTATCATGTTTACCACTTCGAACTGTTAAATAATATTGATGACAAACGCTCACAAGAAGATTTGATATGAGATCAAAAACTAATGGAGAATCATTTGGTAAGAAAGAGGACTAAATCTCATTTCCAACACAACAAAGTGTGAGGATTTGAGAGTTCTCTAACACAAGATGAAGGATGTAAATGGAAACAAAAGGCAAAGAGAAGAAAAGAAAAGCATGAATACACACATTGGTGATCCATGAGAAGAATAGTGAGAGAGAAAACATGGACTTCTCGCCCCTAGATCTTGTCTAGGTGATCCATGGGAAAAGGACATGGAAAACTAGCCCCTAGAGTCTGTCTAGGTGATCCATGTAAGGGAGGAGAGTGAGAAAGTCTAGCCTTATGCCGCTAGTTCCACTCAACCTTGTGCATGTGTGTGTAAGTGAGGTTAGAAGCACCTCATAGGAGTCTATGCCTGAGTATGCTACAACCTATATATGTATAGTACAAAAGCGTGACATCTCACTCTAAGAGTCTGTGCTCTGGTTTCGAGAATAATCACCTTGCATAAAAGAAAAATGGAGACATCTCGCTCTAAGAGTCTGTGCTCTAGTTCCAAGAATGACCCATTTCTCAAAAAGTGTAATGTTTATGTCATAAGAAAAGTAGAACAAGGATACCTACCTTCATCACACAAGAAGATACCCCAAAAATGCAACAATGTCATAGATCCAAGCAAGAGAGTTTTGCACTCCTTAAGCAAGGATAAGATAGTTGAAAAGGGATATCTTGTAGTATGTGTAAAGGAGATCCTTAGAGGAGAAGAGATCTTTGTACAAAAGACACCTATCCCCGAGAGGAATTGTCTTAGACAAATATAACATCTTCTAGAATAAGACAAAGAAGAGAATAAGAATGCAATACTTCCTTCTTTTGCGAGGTGAAAGTGATTCTTAATGAAGGATGACGCTCCTTTTAACCCAATTGGGAGAGTGAATTCATTATGGATGTATTTTACCAAGTGCAAAAGAGGTTGTAGTCAAGGACTTACACCTCTTGTAAGAGAGAATCCTTGAACAAACAACAACAAATGCATACAAGGAATAACATCAAGTAATAAAGTTCACACCATCCACAAAATAGGAAAAAGTGGATCCTTAGATAAAAATAAGGAAAGATCATTGCCTCCCAAGGATAAGGAAAATGAGAAGGACTTACACAATCTTCTAGGGAGAGATTTAGACATAAGCAAAATGTACTACATACTCACATGAGTTCATGCAAGCAAGACATTAGTGTATGTAAAATGCTCCCCACAAGAAGTGGGTAGGATAAGAAAGAGAATATCTTCTCCCATATCTAGGAAAAGAGGATTCTAAAGAAAAGATGATCAATATTTCCACACTAGTACCCCAAAGGGAAATTTTAACCATAAAAAGAAGAGATGTATGAAATCACTCTTGTCCCCATAGGAACAAGAGATAACATAGAAAATTAGGCTATTATGTTGCTTCAAAAATATGATTGCACTTGAAATTGTACCATCATGAATGACAATGAGCCCCCAGTAAATGAGCTACCAATGTCACATAATGATGAGCAACATAATAGCCATTAATGTTATTTAAAGACATGATAGATTGAATGATGTATTTGAATATGACATGCTAAATGCTCAACTATAAGTGAGATCAAAAACATGTATAAAATGATAAAAATCGAAGAAGAAAAGTCACAAGAAATCTTAGAAGAGGGATGAGTGTAATTTATTAGAGCTTTATCCCTGGAGGAAAGGAATTTATGATGAATAGGAGATAAAGATTCATAAGTGGATTTAGAAATTTGAGGGGAGTCATAAAGAGATTTGTTCATCGCCAAGATTTCCTTATGAGGGGAATGAGAGTTGACAGAAGTAGAAGATGATTTAGTTGAAGTGAGATCATCATCACTACTAAATATAGCATTCACATTGAGAGATGGTCTATTAGATGCTTTGGTGGGCTTAGAAAGATTATATCCAAGTCCAAATGAATATTCATGCATGTTATGTTCTAAAGGAACTTTAATTCCTTGTTCATTTGTGCCACAGCCATTTCCACTATAGCCACTCTTAGCCAAAATGTGAAAACCACGACCATAAAGGGATGCTAAATCAGAGAGAGATGGTGATGCCCCATAGGTCTCAGTGCTATTTGTATTAGAGGAAGATGTTGAAGAGTTTGTTGAATCGGAGGTAGCCACAAAGTTGTTACTGAATTGCTTAGACAAAGTGGGCTTTTCTTTAGTTTCTTCCTTAGATTTTCCCTTCTCAATCTTAGGCACTCTATATTCTCCTACAAAAGTAGGGTTAAAGTCTAAAGATCCCCATTCATCTTCTACAAGAATCTTCTCAGGATCAAAAGCCTTTTCATGTGTAGATTCAAGTTGAGAAGAATCTTCTTCAGGAACTTCAGGCTCATCCAAAGAATTTTGATTATCAAAGGATGATGATTCGTTCAAAAGTACAGAGTCATCGCTAGAAGAGGAAGGTTTAGAAGAACTCCCTTTGGAAGTAGATGTTTGCAAACAAGCTTGAAAATTAGTATCACCTATCAAGGTATATGTCTTATTGTTATAAATGAATTTAACTTGTCTATGCAATGTAGAGGGGACAGCTTGCATACCGTGAATCCAAGGTCTCCCTAATAACAAGTTGTATGTTAGATTTCCCGACATAACATGGATAGGAGTAGGCAAAGTAACAGGTCCCACTGTGATGGTAAGGTGATAATACCTAATGAATACTTAGCCACATTATCAAAGCCTCGAATGGGACGAGAGTCAGGCTCAATAAGGGATGTATCCACATTCATCTTATGCAATAGATTAATGCTACACACATTAACACCAGAGCCATTATCTACCAGTGTTCATCTTATAGCAGTGTCATTTATGATAACCACAATCATCAAGGGATCATATTGATGTTTAATTTCACTAGTAGGCAATTCATCTTGAGTAAACACAATTTGAGCTTTAGGATTCATCACAGAGTTAACCAAAGACACTATATTACTAGATGTATTGGGTGGAGGAACATTCAAATCTTTCAAGGCATCTTGTAACATTCCATGATGAGCGAAAGAAGTTTGGATCAAATCCCAAAGGGATATCTTTGCCGGAGTAGCTTTAAGTTGTTCTATGAGATCATATTCCTTACCAAGAACTTGTGAAATACGTGGAGCTTGAGGAAGAATAGGTTGGGAAGGAGGAAGTTAAGTTGGGATAACTGGAGGAGGATTAGGTTGCCTATTGTTTCTTGTGTTATAGGTATGAGCAACTGCATGATAACTCTCTCTAGTCAGTTGCTTAGCATACTCATAAGGGCTCTTAGTGGAATAACTTCCTTGCACAGTAATAATAGGTTTCTTAGGAGTGCAAAAAGAATCATTAGCATAACCACCTTGAACCACTAAGATAGGCTTATTTAAAGGTTGAGAATTTTGAGAAGGACAAGCACCTTGGACAGTGAAGAGAGGTTTGTTGGGTGTTTCATTCACATGTATCAAATTGATTGAGGATGGTTTAGAGGAATGAACAAAAGTGTTGGAAGAATTATTGATAGTCTTCTCTTGCACTAAAATTTTATCAATTTTAGGAGAGAGACAAGGGGTAGGCATTGATGTTCTAGTAGGAAACGTAATACTAGGAAAGGTCATAT
This sequence comes from Cryptomeria japonica, assembly GCF_030272615.1. Classification (NCBI taxonomy): domain Eukaryota; kingdom Viridiplantae; phylum Streptophyta; class Pinopsida; order Cupressales; family Cupressaceae; genus Cryptomeria; species Cryptomeria japonica. Next base: position 198,473,415 of record NC_081409.1, on the reverse strand, counting down.
CATCCTCTATCATCAAAGGACCTACATGGGGAATAAACTCTCTAGGAGAAAGATCAACATTACTCTCTAAAGTCTCACTTTTGAGAGGGAGATCTTTGAAAGAGATGTTAACCATCTTGCTTTGAACTAGGGTATCCTTATGAGAAGAACCAAGTTGGGGAGAGGGAGATGCTTTATTTTTAGAGGGAGAATAATTGAGATTCAAGGAAGGTGAGAAACTATCAAGGGAGTTTTCAATCTCGATTTCATCCCCTTTGGCTAGGGTTCTCTCACGGGGTAGAGAATAATCTACACCTTCTTCTAATGTTTCATCCCAAATAGTGAAGTGGTTGAAAGGAATGTTTGAAGTATTGTCAATTTTGGGAGATGAGATAACATTGTTTATTAATTCCTCATCCTTAGGAGGGAGAGCATCAATAGATGTGTTAAACTCAGCCTCTTTCCTCAAAATATGTTCAATATGATCTTTAGGGGAGAGAGAATTAAGGAAATTGCTTATTATTTCATTTTCTTTCTCTAAGGGATGCTTATGGGTAAGACAAACTTTAGGAGAAGGGTAAGCATTTATCATTAATTCATCATCTCTAGTGGGAATTTTGTTGGAAAAGGAAATGCCATCACTAGGAAATGTAGGGATAATGTCATCTTCTTGCACAAAAGGATCCTCATGGAGGGAGTGTTTTTTAGGAGGAACATGAACATATTTCTCCAAAGATTCATGCTTAGGAAGGAGATCTTTGAAATAAGTGTTCATAACCTCTTGTTGCACTAACATGCCCCCATTGGAAGGACCAACTTTAGCAGAAAATAAGTCAATGTCCATCAATTCCCGAACATTTTCACTTAGAGAGGCATCCTGTAGGGAAGGTGAAGTAACATTAAGAAAGGTGTTTATGATATCATTCTCTTCCTCTAGGATAGCTAAATAGGAAGGGCACATTTTAGGAGAATTGTCAAGATCACTCTTAAAGTCTTCATCCTTAGAGCATGGGAGAGTCTCAAAGGGATTGATAGCAACTCTTTTAGGCACTAAAATGTTGTTATAGATGGGGGGAGGTTCTTTAGAAGAAGGAAAAATTGAAACAAGGGAAGCTAACCCATTATCACATCTATGAAATGAATGCATCATGACAACAATTTTCCTCTTTCAAATGATAGCACATGCAAAATAGAAAGAAATGTTCAATGCAAGCACTTAGAATGTAGATTTAGACAATGAAATTTATGATTCAAATGAGTTCCTAAATCAGATTTGAAATTATTGATCCCAATTAAGCTATCCACAAGTTCAACTTTGAATTGAAGAATTAGGGATTTAGCAAAAATTTCCTCTAAATTTTTGAATCTTGCAAGAAATTAAAACTTGTAAATACAAATTTGAATTTGAAATAGCATAAACACTCAAATTTGAAAACATAAATCAGAATTAGAGAAGATTGGAATTCACGTCGGGTTCACCAAAAATGTGTAGGGGAAAAAGTGACACTAAGCAAACATGCCCTAATCTCACTTTCAATCACACACTTGTGGAATACGAAAGAGCCTAGAGGTATCACACAATTGGCTGCTTATTTTTGTGGAAGAGAGAGCCACGGGCTACCTATTAGGATTTGTATTCCTTTGTTGCAAATGATAGATAGAATGATGCAAGTTCAATTCCTAACCCTAAAGTGTAAGTATAAACTAATAACAAGATTGCAGAATTGAGATTAAACAATGGAAAGCTGTAAACACAAGGACAAGACAAGAATGAAAATGCATACTCAATGTTAAAATCTGAGTGGAAATGTTCAGGATGGGGGCGCGTGTGCCACTGTCTTGATTCTGCCCCTGAAACTGCTCCGGAAACTACTGTTTTGCAACCTGAAAAGCTGTCAAAATGCTGAAACTTGCTGTCTGATAGAGGGACCAGGGCGCCCAGCGCCCCTGTCCCAGGGACCAGGGCACCTAGCGCCCCTGTCCTGGCAAGACCAGGGCACCCCATGCCCCTGTCCTGGTCTTTTACTCTGAAATTTGGTGTGGAGTGCTGTCTTGGCCTGCTTCTCCCGGATCTGCAACTTGCGGCGTCGTCCGAATCCCGAAACCTGCACTTATATCTGAAAAGGTATGGTGGGTGGCTATATAGGGTTTTGCCTTAGTCAAACCCCCACTTTGGTGATTTCCACCTCCATGAATAGCCAAGTTGTATTGTAAAAGTAGTGTGTGTGCAGACCTTGTGTGTGTGCAAGATCCTAAAATGCAAGCAAGCAAACTAGAGCAACCTAGAAAGTAAACCCTAATTGCTTGTAAATGATAATGTAAATGCTCCAAATCAAGATGCAAAGTGATCTAAAGCATGAATACAAGTGATATAATGAGGCTTATGCAAAGACATGAAAACAACATGAAATCATACCCAACCCCAAGGGAGGGGTACAAGCCAATCTTCAGTCGGTAATCCCCTATTGCTCTTCAATGCCTTCAAAGCCCTAAATGGATGAATGAAATTGATGAATACTTGATGGATGGATGTTGAATGTTGTTGAAGTCTTCAAAGATCTTCTCTTTCACTACATATAAGGTCCCTGAAACCAAAAATACGGATCCTTTCAAATGAAGAAAGAGAGCTCTTATATATGAAACCCTAGGTCTTAATTTCAACTTTTGGCCGACCTAGAGATTGAATCTCCCGCCAATTTCTTGGGGTTAAGATTTATTTTATGATTGGATTGTGCTCCCAAAATTTTGAGAAAAATGTCCGGGACCATGTGCACTCCGGGCGCCATGGTCCCGACAACTTTTCACCAAATTTTCAGGGCCGTCGGATATGATGATTTTAGAGAGAATCCCGAAGTTATAGGTGATTTAGAGATGTTTTGACCCCCAAAACCAAGCCCCCAAGTTCAAAATAGGACTTAATTAGGGTTTTTGATTGAATGATGTATTGGAGGAATAAAATGAAAAGGGCACACTTTAACGAAAGGGCCCAACTTTATGATGTGGAGGATGATGAAATAGGACCTTAGACCTAATTAATTTGATTAATTAAGTGCTAAAGGAGAAATGCAATGCAAAATGTAAAATGCACCAAGGCGGGTGCTAAACTAGGTGTGAAATTGTACCACCCTAGCAAGTGCGTACAATTTACGACGCTACAATAGTAGTAATGTCCCTAGGTACTTATGAGTCTACCATAGCCTAAAACTATAATTCAAAAAAGAAATACCAATATTAAAAATAGTTGTCATAATTAGTGGTACAATTATTCATTGAGGCCTAAATAACAAGTACATTTGTCACATTAAAACGTTGTTTAGAATTATAATCCCAATCACCCTCATTATTATTAACAATGAATATTTAGCTCTTGCATTGAACTAATCATCTATATTACATGTTTCCTAGTTTGAATATTTAGTTTGATTTTTGTTTATGTCAATTTTGTTGGCATGTTTGGCATAACTGATGAAGATGAGATGATGATGGACGACTGTATCGGTAGAAGAAAGATGACATGATCAATTATTTATGTTGTCATTGATGGAAACTAGGGTCAACTGATGTCTGGTGATGTTTACAGATGGTTTTCAATGATTGACTTGTTGGCTAAGTGATTTGGTCTACCGGAGTTAGAGTTTGTCAGTTTGACAGGGTTTACCGACAAGACTGGGAATTAGGACCTTAACCGGTAAAGCAGATAAGTTTTGATGGAATCGGGTGATTGGTGATGTTTGGTGACTTGTGGTTTGAAACATAAGCTTTTATGATGGATTTGAGTATGTAACCGAAACCGCATCCTATGATGGTTACCAAAAAGCATGTTTTGAATTTCTGATGAAGTTTTGCTAGGGTTTAAGGACCGGTAAAGAATTCTCTTGATCGGTAATGATTTTTGGTTTGGCAGTGATCTACATCAAGTTCGCATGGTGATGATAATGTAGTACAAACCATGTGATGTGTTTGAAAGATGTTTTGGCATGTTTGGAATGTGAATTTCTTGGGAATGTGCAAAGTGCTTAGCAGAATGAGCTAAGGTTTTGAATTTGTACCAAATCGACTTGTTGTGATGATTTATGATCATTCAACAATATATATTGATTTGTAATTAATTGTAATGATCCATATGATGATCTATAATGAGTTGTAAAGATCTATGATGATCTATGTAGTAAGTCTTAGGGTTTTGATGCTGACCTAGTTATAAAGGTTATTTATGTCAGTAAGGTTGATGTTTTGAAGTGTTGGTGATTTTGAGAACTGTGTGAAGCCGAACCAAGGTGTGTGAGAAGATCTACTAGAGTGATGCAGACTTAGAACTTAATTGGATCTAATCAAGTAAGCAGTTGAGTGATATACACAGATCATTCACTATTGTTCTCTAACAATTACAATAGCTAAAATCCCTTAACCGGGTAGGTCCTAACAGGACTCACATTGTAAAATCCCCTAACATGATGACTCAATATCTGAGTTATAAATCCTCTTGTGAGGTTGATCCTAACGGATCAAAGCTCCTAACAGGGTTGAGGTAAATCCCTTAACCAGGTGACTCCTAACAGGGTCTGCTCCTAATAGGGCATCATTGTAAGCTTCTAATTGGGCTTAGCTCCTAACAGGGTGCATTCCAAAAGAGTGCAAAATATTTGTGGGTACCAATTCCCACCGTGGTTTTTCCCTATTTGGGTTCCCACGTGAAAATCATGGTGTTCATATGGTGAATATTTTTGATGTGATGGTTTTCTTTACTTTCAGTTTATGCATGGTTAATGAGAACTTAATGTGCAACATTGATATATCAGTTTAGCAGATGTTTATCAGTAGATATCGGTACTGGTAAATGACTCTAGTGTTGATCTATATTTGATTTGGTGAAAGTTTTATGAATCTGAGTTTTTGATTTCAAATTATTGTTAATACTGATTCAATCCCCCTCTCAGTATTAACCGGATCCTCTAAGATTAACAATTGGTATCAGAGCATTGGTCCTTTGTGTGCATAAAGCCTATCAGCTTGGGGGAAAGATTTTGTGAAAGATGATGAAGGAGGGTCCCAAGTTTACCAAGGACAACTACCGGATATGGAGTGATCAGATGAAGATCTACATTAAAGGAATGGGTTCGCGGTATTGGAATCATGTGATAACCAAGTATGTTGCTCCTACTGCCAATCCCTTGACACCAGATGAACTCAAAGAATAGCAGGAAAACATTCAGGCTCTTGAAGCAATTGTAAGTACTTTGTCTGACTTTGAGTATATTGATGTTCATGGATTAGAAACTGCAAATGAGGTATGGGAGAAATTAAATTAAATTTATGGAGGAGATGAACATGTACAAAGGGAAAAGGAAGAGAGTTTGAGAGGAAAATTTGATGATATGAAACTAGTTGATGGTGAGAACATAGCTCAATATGGACAAAGGATTAAGGAAGTTGTAGGTGGTATAAAGAGTGTTGGAGGTAAGATTGAAGATGATACTATTGTTAGTAAAATTCTTAGAACTCTTTTACCACAGTATTCTATCAAAGTGTCTGGTATTCAAGAACTAAGATCCATTTCAAAAGATAAAGTCATTGTTGATTCTCTAATTGGAAAGTTAACTGCATTTGAACTAAACAGTTTTGATAATAGTGTTTCCAAACCTTCTGAATCTTCTTTTAAGGCTTCTGTAACAGGTACATCGACAAGGAAAGGAAAAGATGTTTGTCATAATCATGACTCTAGGTCTAGTCATGGTGGTAGCAGAGGTGATGGTGATGATGAATATCATCTGATGGAACTTGAGGCATTACTGGCTAAAAGATTCCCTAGAGGAATAGGTAAATTACCCTTGAAGCGTTTCTCTTGTAGTAAAATTGGACACATAACTGCTAATTTCCCTAACACTAATAAGAAAGAGAAGTTTAGGAGATTCAAAGGAAAAGGCAAGAAAGATTGTTATATTGCAGTGGATGAAAGTGTGACCGATGATGAATCGAAAGAAGATGACAATGAGGAGATAGTATTTGTTGTTGTGAAGGAGGATCTGACTAATGAGAAGGCTTTGGTGTCTCACATGGATAATAGAGATGAATGGATAATAGATAGTGGTTGCTCACACCACATGACTGGTTACAAAATTAATTTCTTATCCCTTGAAGAGTTTGATGGAGGTGTTGTAAGATTTGGCAATAACTCTCCCTGCATGGTTAAAGTTAAAGGATCAATTTCATTAAATGGGAAGAGTAATGCAAATGATGTCTTTTGGGTTGAAGGACTAAAACATAACCTCTTGATTGTTGGACAACTTAATGATAAAGGATATTTACTTGAATTCAAAAGTGGAGTGTGCAGGATTCTTGGATATAATGGATAATTGATTAATACTGGGAAGCAGACTAGAGGCAATCTATTTCATCTGAATACTAATGTAAATGATTGTTTGGTGGCGAAGATTGAAGGCAGCTGGTTGTGGCACAAGACATTTTGTCATGTCAATTTTGATAATTTAATTAAAGTTAGTAAGTCAAGTATTGTGAGAGGTTTGTCCCAGCTTGTGAAACTGGACAATGTGTTATGCAAGGATTGTCAGATGGGTAAGATGACCTATGTATCTTTTAAGAGTAAGTCTTTCTCTTCAAAGAATATTCTTGATTTGGTTCATACTGATCTTTGTGGTCCTATGAGGACTAAGAGCTATTTTGGTGATAAGTATTTTATGATCTTTACTAATGATTTTTCCAAAATGATTGTTGAAATGTGGCGACTGATCAGCAAAGTATTGTACACTCAGCATGTATCCTCGCCGGGGTCTATAGCATTCAATATAACAGAAGCAAAAACAACTGTAGATTTGATGGCAACATTGGCTAAGTTGTATGAGAAACCCTCGGCTTCAAATAAGGTATTTCTTATGAAGCGTTTGTTTAATTTGAAAATGAGTGAGGGAGGATCTGTAGCGGAGCACTTAAATGAATTTAATACAATTACCAGTCAATTGTCTTTGGTAAAAATTACCTTTGCAGAAGAGGTTAGGGCTCTCTTGATTTTATGTTCTTTGCCAGAAAGCTGGAATAGCTTGGTTATGGCTGTAAGTAACTCTGTCTCTGGTAAAAATACTTTGGTATTTGATGATATTGTTGGTGTTATCCTAAGCAAGGAAATGTGAAGGAAAAGCACAGGTGAGACTTCAACATCATCGGGTAGTGTTTTGAATGTGGAGAACAGAGGAAGATCAAAGGAAAGAGGAAAAGGCCCTAGGAATGAGAAGTCACGAGGGAAGTCAAAGAAAGGACGCTCTCAATCTAGAGGAAAGAAAGATTGCTGGTACTGCGGAAAGCTTGGTCATCTAAAGAAAGACTGTTGGTCTCAGAAAAACAAAGAAGGAGACAAAAATGAAAATGACAGTAAGGAAGCTAATATTGCAAGTAATACTTTACAAGATGCTTTAATCTTATGTTTGGATAATGTTAATGATTCCTGGGTAATAGATTCCGGGGCTTCATTTCATGCTACACCCCATAGAAAATATTTTCTAGATTATGTTCAAGGTGATTTTGGATAGGTATATTTGGGTGATGATGAGCCCTGTCAAATTGTTGGAAAAGGAAAGATAAAGATCAAGTTGCAGAATGGTAATGACTGGTTTCTGCAGGAGGTAAGACATGTTCCTAATTTAAGAAGAAATTTAATTTCTGCAGGGCAACTAGGTAGTGAAGGTTGCATAGTTACCTTCTCAGATAGTATGTGGAAGGTCACTAAAGGATCATTAGTAGTAGCTAAAGGTGCGAAGGTAGGCACATTATATCTGTGTACTGGTAACACTTACTCTACCTTAGTTGTTACAGATAAAGTTACTGCAGGGACAACAACAATAAATGTTGCAAGAACAGATTCGATAATGTGGCACCATAGGCTTGGGCACATGAGTGAGAAAGGGATGAAAATCCTTCACTCTAAAAATCTATTGCCAGGACTAAAGAAGATTGATTTAGAGTTCTATGAAAACTGTGTTTATGGTAAACAGAAAAGAGTCAGATTTCTCAAGGTTGGGAAAGAGAAGAAGAGTGAGAAGTTAGAGCTTGTACATTCAGATGTATGGGGACCGGCTCAGGTATCATCTCTTGGTGGCTCTTGGTATTATGTTATTTTTATTGATGACTCAACCAGAAAAACATGGGTATATTTCCTAAAACAAAAATCAGATGTTTTTGAAACTTTTAAGAAATGGAAAGCTTTTGTTGAGAATGAGACAGGAAAAAAATTAAAGTGTCTCAGATCAGATAATGGAGGTGAGTACTGCAGCAAAGCATTTGAAGATTACTGTTCCTTAAATGGGATTCGAAAGCAGAAGACAGTTCCAGGAACTCCACAGGAAAATGGTGTGTCAGAGAGAATGAATAGGACCATCATGGAACGTGCGAGGAGCATGAGATTGCATGCTGGATTGCCCTTACATTTTTGGGCAGATGTTGTACATACTGCTATCTATTTGATAAATAGAGGACCTTCAACCCCTTTGGATGGTGGTATTCCAGAGGAGGCATGGACTGGTAAAAAGGTAAATTATTCTTTTCTAAAAACTTTTGGTTGCGAAGCTTTTGTCCATGTTGATAAAGAAAACAGAACCAAGCTTGATGCTAAATCTCATAAATGTACCTTCATTGGATATGGGATAGATGAATATGGCTATCGGTTATGGGATTTTAAAAATAAGAAAATAATTAGAAGTACAGATGTTATATTCAATGAGAAGGTTATGTATAAAGAATAGATGCAGGAAAAGAAGCATGAACAGGACAAACAAGAATATGTGGTGTTGGATGAGATTCCTGAAAATGAAATGCCACAGGTACCTGATGCTCAGCAACAACAGATTGTCCCACAAACTCCTACAAGTGTTAGATGTTCTACGAGGACAAGTAGACCCCCTGAAAGATTTTCTCCTTTATATTCTATTTTATTAACGGATTCTGGTGAACCAGAAGAATATGAAGAAGCAATGCAGGTAGACGCCAAACAACAGTGGGAGCTAGGCATGAAAGAGGAGATGGACTCCTTGATGAAAAACAAGACTTGGGATTTAGTCCCTTTACCTGCAAAAAAAAAGAGCCTTGCCTAACAAATGGGTTTATCGGCTGAAGGAGGAGGAAGGAGGTCAGAAAAGATATAAGGCCAGACTTGTGATAAAAGGTTTTGCACAGAAAAAGGGTATAGATTATGATGAAATATTTTCTCCAGTTGTAAAAATGACTTCAATTAGAACTGTACTTAGTCTTGTGGCTGTAGATGATTTACATCTTGAATAATTAGATGTTAAAATAGCTTTTCTCCATGGAGATCTGGAGGAGGAAATTTACATGTTGCAACCACAGGGATATGAGGTCAAAGGTAAGGAGAACTTGGTGTGCAGGTTGAAGAAAAGTATGTATGGCCTAAAGCAAGCACCTCTACAATGGTATTTAAAATTTGATAGTTTCATGGCTGAACATGGTTATCATAGATGCCATTTTGATCATTGTGTATATTTTAAGAGATTTGATAATGGCAGTTATATTATCCTATTGCTTTATGTTGATGACATGCTTGTTGCTGGGTCTAACATGCAACATATAAATGATCTTAAACAGAAATTAGCCAAGTCATTTGCTATGAAAGATTTGGGTGCAGCTAAGCAAATTCTTAGTATGAGGATTACACGGGACAAGAAAAATAGAACCTTGAATTTGTCCCAATGTGAGTATATAAAGAAGGTGTTGAAAAGATTTAACATGCAGGATGCAAAAGCAGTTAATACACCTTTGGCTAGTCATTTCAAATTGACTAAGGAGATGTGCCCAAAGGCACAGGAAGAGGTTAATAAAATGTCTAAAATCTCGTATTCATCAGCTGTTGGTAGTCTGATGTATGCAATGGTATGCACAAGGCCAGATATTGCACATGCAGTGGGAGTTGTGAGCAGGTTTATGAGTAATCCGGGTATGGAACATTGGAATGCTGTGAAATGGATTCTTCGGTATTTGAAAGGAACTACTACGAAGGCATTATGTTTCAAAGGATCTAATGCTGCTCTAAGTGGATTTGTTGACTCTGATCTGGTTGGTGATATTGATTCACGGAGGAGTACTACAGGGTATGTTTTTACTATAGGGGGAATTGCAGTCAGTTGGATTTCTAGGCTGCAAAAGGTTGTTGCACTTTCAACCACTGAAGCTGAGTATGTTGCTGTTACAGAAGCCAACAAAGAAATGATTTGGTTGTAATATTTTCTGAAGGAATTGGGTCAGACACAAGAGGATAGCCCATTATATACTGATAGCCAAAGTGCCATTCATCTTGCGAAGAACTCTGCTTTTCATTCAAGGACAAAGCACATTCAGCTTAGGTACCACTTCATCCGGACTGTTTTGGAGGAGGCTCAGTTATGGCTTGAGAAGATTCACACAAGTGAGAATCCTGCTGATATGTTCACAAAGGCAGTTCCACAGGAGAAGCTAATTTCTTCATCAGTTTCTGTTGGTCTTCTTGATTGATAATTGTGGAATTTATACCAGTCAAGTCCTAGTGTTTTATCCAGTGGATGTTGCATGTACAGTGGTGTCGTGTAGTATTAGTCTCCAAGTGGGAGATTGTTTGGTGTGGAGCCTGATCAGTCTCCAAGTGGGAGATTGTTGAAATGTGAAGACTGATCAGCAAAGTACTGTACACTCAACATGTATCCTCACCAGGGTTCGGGGCCGGGCCGGGCCTCGAGTAGGGGTTCGGGGGTGGCAGCCCCTGAGAAAAGCGGGGGTTCGGGGGCGGCAGCCCCCGAGAAATTTTTTTTGCCGTTTTTCGTTGATGAAAACCGACATTGTAATAAAACCCTAAAAAGGCCGACTTTGTTTGTTGCCCTAAAAATGCATGTTATAAGCGACTGGGATGCTTAAGGCATTGTAAGGTTGATGTACTATTTTTTGCTGGATAATAAGAAAGGTTGGACGGCTGTGTATTGTGGACGTAACCCATTCTGGGTGAACCACGTTAAATCTCTGTGTTATCTGTGTCTTGTTTTATTTCTTTATCTTTTGTATTTAAATCTGCATATAATTGTTAGTTCATATTTGCTTCGGGTCTGCTTGAAACCCTAACAATGATGTGGGTAACTTTTCTGAGAGAAAAATTTGAGGCATTCAGTAAGTTTAAAGCATTTAAAGCTCTTGTTGAGAAAGATACCGAGAAGAATCTAAAATATTTGAGATCTAACCAAGGAGGTGAATTTACTTTTGATGAGTTTGTGAAGTTCTATGATGAACAGGGAATTAAGAGGCAGATGTCAGCTCCTAGAACTCCACAACAGAATGGGATAGCAGAGAGAATGAAAAGAATAGTTGTTGAAGTTTCTATAACCATGATGATTCAAGGTGAAGTACCAAAGATGTTTTGGAGAGAAGCAGTCAACACTGTTGTTTATACTTTGAACTGGGTACTTGTTAAAAAAGATAATAACAAAACACCTCATGAATTATGGCATGGAAAGACTCCTAGTGTAAGTTATTTCAAAAAAATTGGGAGTAAATGTTATATTAAGAGAGATGATTACACTGAAAAGTTTGATGCTAAGTGTGATGAAGGCATTTTTCTTGGTTACTCTACAAAAATCAAGGCATTTAAATGTTATAACAAGAGAACTAAGAAGATCATTGAGAGTGCTAATGTGAAGATAGATGAACTCTTTGAGAAATCCAGAGAGACTAGCAGATCCGAGCTTGAGAAAGATGAAGAAAGACTTGTGTTTATAGAATTGGAAATGCAGAAGACTAATGAGAAAAATGTTGCAGAAATAGGTGCTCAACCAGTAAATGCAGAGAGTAATGAAGAAAATGAAGAATATGAAGCAAGATGCACAGTATCAGAACTGGTTATTCCAAGGTATGTCAGGCTAAATCATTCAGAAGAACAAATAATTGGAGATAAAAATGTTGGAGTACAAACAAGGAGGAAAATTTGAGAAAATTCTTGTCTTATTTCTACTATTGAGCCGAAAACAGTAAGAGAGGCATTCAAGGATGATGACTGGATTAATATAATGAGTGAGGAGTTGGATCAGATAGAGAAGAACAAGACATGGACACTTGTTCCTAGACCAGAAGACAAGAATGTGATTGGAACTAAATGGGTCTTTAGAAATAAGTTAAATGAAGAAGGAAAGGTTGTGAGAAATAAAGCAAGATTGGTCTGTAAAGGCTATGCACAAGAAGAAGGAGAAGACTATGGTGAAACCTTTTCACCTATGGCGATATTGGAAGAAGTAAGAATGCTACTTTCTTATGCTACATCTAAAGGATTTAAAGTCTATCAGATGGATGTTAAATCAACTTTTCTTAATGGAACCCTTGAAGAAGAAGTATACATAGAACAAATGGATGGATTTGCTTTGTCTGAAGATAGAGATATGGTTTGGAAACTACATAAGGCACTATATGGATTGAAGCAGGCACCAAGAGAATGGTTTTAAAGGTTGCATGCACACCTTATCAAGATTGGATTCCAACATACCAGTGAGGATAGTAACATATATCTAAAGATTGATGGAGAGAAAGTATTGATAGCTAAAGTATTTGTGGATGACATAATTTTTGGTGGTAATGATGACTTATGCATGGATTTTGTTGAGGAGATGAAAAAGGAATTTCAGATGTCTCTTATTGGTGAAATTAAATTTTTCATTGGGTTGTAGGTCCAACAATTGGATGGTGGAATTTTTATCTATCAGAGTAAGTATGTCAAAGAGGTGTTCAAAATATTTGGCACGGAGGATTGTAAACTGGTTGGTACTCTGATGGTGACAGTTGCAAGTTGTCTAAACAAGATGATTCACCATCTGTTGATGAGAAAGAATGCAGGTCTATGATTGGTAAATTGCATTATGTCATTCATAGCAAACCAAATATTGCACATGTTGTCAGATTGGTTGCTAGATTTCAAAAGGATCCCAAGGAGACTCACTTGGTAGTGGTGAAAATGATATTCTGGTACCTGAAAGGCACAGTAGACTATGGTTTATGGTATCCTTATAAAGGAATTTTTTCTTTGAATGTGTTTACTGATGCAGATTAGGCAGGCAATGATGATGACCAAAAAATCACTACCAGTGGAGCTTTTCTTCTTGGAGGTAGATTGGTTGCTTGGATAAGTAAGAAGAAAACTTGTGTTTCTCAATCAACAACAAAGGCAGAGTATGTTGTAGCATCAATGAATTGCATGCAGACAATCTGGATGAGACATGTGCTTGAAGCATTCAGATTTGATATGTATGAACTGGTAACTATTTAGTGTGATAATACATAGTGTAATTAATATTTCAAAAAATCATGTGTTACATGCAAGAATAAAGAAAATAGAATTGAAATATCATTTTCTAAGGGAAAGAGTACAGGAAAAATAAGTCAGAATGGAGTATGTTATAATCAAAGCGCAGCTAGCAGACATTTTCATAAAACCATTGCTGAAGACAACCTTTGAGTATCTCAGAGGTAAATTAGGGGTCAGACCCCTTCTCAAAAAGAACTAGAATGTAGGATGCATCAATCTAGTGGGCTTCATGACTATTTTTCACTTTGGATTGATGAGATGCAAGCTACTCCACAGGGGGAGCTTAGATGAGATTGCAAACAGGTTGAAGACAATTGTAGCAGATTTGATGATTTGTGATGCTTATGCACCTTTGGCATTATTGTCAAAGGGGGATCATAAATATGATTAGTCATAAGAGAAGACATATGATTGGGAGGAGAAGATGTGTAATTGAAGATAAAGTGTAACCGACAGATGAGGTGCAACATAGAAGAGAAGAGTTGCAAAGAAGGTCCAGAATGGAGCGAAACAATATGAGTTAAGTATGTTGATGTTTAGTGTTGCCATCAATGCTAAAGGGGGAGATTTTTGGCATGTTTGGCATCACTGATGAAGATGAGATGATGATGGATGACTGTACCGGTAGAGGAAAGATGGCATGATTAGTTATTTGTGTTGTCATTGATGGCAACCAACATCAATTGATGTTTGATGATGTTTACAGATGGTTTTTGATGATTGACTTGTTGGCTAAGTGATTTGGTCTACCAAAGTTAAGAGTTTGATAGTTTGACAAGGTTTATTGGCAAGACTGGGAATTAGGACCCTAACCAGTAAAGCAGATAAGTTTTGATAGAATCGGGTGTTTGGTGATGTTTGGTGACTTATGGTTTGAAACATAAGCTTTTATGATGGATTTGAGTATGTAACCGGAACCGCATCCTATGATGGTTACTAGAAGGCATGTTTTGAATTTCTGATGAAGTTTTGCTAGGGTTTAAGAAGGGCTTAAGGACCAGTAAGGAATTCTCTTGACCTATAATGATTTTTGGTTTGGCGGTGATCTACATCAAGTTCACATGTTGATGGTAATGCCGCACAAACCACGTGATGTGTTTGAAAGATGTTTTGGCATGTTTGGAGAGCAAATTTCTTGGGAATGTGCAAAGTGCTTAGCAGAATGAGCTAAGGGTTTGACTTTGTACCAGATCAACTTATTATGATGATTTATGATCATTCAACGGATGATATTAATTTGTAATTGATCGTAATGATCCATATGATGATTTGTAATGAGATATAAATATTTGTGATGATCTATGTAGTAAGTCTTAGGGTTTTGATGTCGACCTACTTGTAAAGGTTACTTATGTCGGTAAGGTTGATGTTTTGAAGTGTCGGTGATTTTGAGAAGTGTGTGAAGCTGAACCAGGGCATGTGAGAAGATTTGCCAGAGTGATGCAAACTTAGAACTTAATTGGATCTGATCAAGCAAGCAGTTGAGTGCTATCCACAAATCATTCATTATTGTTCTCTAACAATTACAACAGCTAAAATCCCTTAACCGGGTAGGTCCTAATAGGCCTCACACTGTAAAATCCCCTTACAGGGTGACTCAATATCTGAGTTCTAAATCCTCTTGTGAGGTTGATCCTAACATATCAAAGCTCCTAACGAAGATGAAGTAAATCCCTTAACCGGGTGACTCCTAACAGGGCATCATTGCAAGCTTCTAACCAGGCTTGGCTCCTAACAAGGCACATTCCGAAAGAGTGCAAAATATTTGTGGGTACCAATTCCCACAGTGGTTTTTCCCTATTTGGGTTTCCACATGAAAATCATGGTGTTCATATGGTCAATGTTTTTGATGTGATGGTTTGCTTTACTTTTAGTTTATGCATGGTTAATGAGCACTTAATATGCAACATTCATATATCAATTTAGCAAATGTTTATTAGTAGATACTGGTGCTGGTAAATGACTCTAGTTTTGATCTATATTTGATTTGGTGAAAGTTTTATGAGTCTGAATTTATGATATCAAATTATTGTTAATACTAATTCACCCCCCCTCTCAGTTTTAACTAGATCCTCTAAGATTAACAAATTTTAGTATGTAATAAAATTTATAAATGTTGAAGTATATTATATTTCCTATTTCTTTATTCTTCATTTAATATGCAACCAATTTTCATTGTTGAATAATATTATATTTGTATGCGGGGAAAGCAGGTCAGTGAAACTTAAAATGTGAAAAATAAAGCTCAAAGAGGCTTGCTCACACACCCACAGGACTTCTTGGTGCAAGTTATGGAGTCATGAAGAGTGACTCAACTTCCCAAGGTTGGTTCCATGGTTCTCTATCTCACAAGGTCCCTCAAGCCAATGCCTTTGCTCTCAGATCATTAAGCAAAGTGACTTAGGGATGACTAATGCAAGAGCGAGGGATGCTTGTGATTGATTTTAACATGAATGCATCCTATCTCTGCATGATTCTACAAATGCAATAAACTAGATTATAAGATGACAAGGTTAGTATAAATACTATCCTAACATGATATACTAGTTAATGATTTAAGCTAATGATAAAGGAAATAGTCTAAAATGCTTATTAGATTAATTCCTATTGCAAAGAGAGACTAAATGTATTGATAAGGGTTAAGAGAGACTAAATATATTGATACTAAAAGCTTGCATGGTTCTCAAAATGGAGGAATGAGAGCTCTATTTATAGTAAAAATAGGGCAATGGATGGCTAGGATTGAAAGAGTTAATCAAGGGTCAAGATTGAAAGTTGTCAATCCATGTTTTTAATTTTCACCAATGAAATGGTGACAATTGTCAACATAAGGTTGGTTGAGAGGAGATGTAAGAAGCATTAAATGCTTGAGAAGACCTCATGGTTACCCTAGGAGGTAAGGGTTAAGGTTAGGTTAGGGTTATCCAATGGATAAAGCTTTTACCCAAGGGGTAAACTCTTGTGCAAAGGTTAAAGGAATAACCATGGTCAAAGCAATAAATGTTTGATGAGACCCTTGGGTTAGATGGAGGTTAAGTTAGGCAAAAAGTCTCTAACCGTGCTACTAAGGGTTAGTTAACCATTAATGGTTTGAAGACTTTGGGGAAAATTTTGTAAGAGTCCTTCCAAATTTGGGGGTATTTAACAAGTTAGCTTGTTGAATGGATAAAGGCTTTAATGCCTTTTGAAGACTTTACTCCAAATTTGAGAAGTGACATCCTCAAATTTAGGGAAAGGGGATAATGAATAGGTTTGGGCTAATTGATTAGGATTAGATGGATTCTAGAAGAAATTAGGAATAGGGTTTAGGATGCAAGTGGGAGATGTAGGAAAATGCAAGTGGATGAGGAATAATAGGATTAATTAAAATAAATTACTTTATTTCAATTTTGGTTGCAATTTGGGAAATTGAATAAATTAGATTTATTAATTCTGGGGTGGACTATTAATTAAATGTAAATTTAATTAAAAGTAGAAAGAAGGGGTTTAATTAAATAAAATGATTTATTTAATTAAATGATGCAAAAGGCTCTAGTGAATTTAACTAAATAAATTGAATAATTTACTTAATTAAATAGAAGAATGTGGGTGATTTAGTTAAATTAGTTTTAACTAAAATAGAGTGATGAACATAAAATATTAATTTAGGGATATGGTCATTTTTATATGTCTACATTTTTCCCCTCTTTGAAGTGACGTGTGTGCACATGCTGATTCAAAGAAAATGATGTGTCATTTTGATTTTTCTGATAAACGATGTTGATGATGCCCCAGATATGAAGAATTGATTTGATATGAAATTGATGTCGAGATTTGATATGATAATACCCCCTCGGGAGATCGTTCGTGCACTAAAGGCATGAATGATCTCTCAAAAGAAGAAGAATGTTATTTGAAAGATAGAAGAGTGGATAGTGATGACATGCATGGGTTTGATAAGATTTATTAGATTAAGATCAAGTCTGGTTTTAGTTATGACACCATCTGTATAAGACATGGATGATCGAGCATCTGGTTTCAGGAATGATACCACCTATATAAGACATGGATGATCAAGCATCTGGTTTCAGGAATGATACTGCCTACATAAGACATGGATGATTGAGCATCTGGTTTCAAGAATGATATATCTTGTATAAGACCGATCAAAACATCTGGTTTCAGGAACGATATATCCTGCATAAGAGCTGATCAAAACATCTGGTTTCAGGAAAGATACATCCTGTATAAGACATGATAGAAGATAGTTTGGAAGAATGATAGAAGATAGTTTGGAAGAATGATGAAGATATGAAAGTGAAGAAAGATTCCATGATGATGTGATAGATATTCATGCGAGGGATGCAATGATGAATGATATGCATTATGTTTCGATATGAGATTTTATAAGGATGATGTGATGATTAGATAAATGTTCTTGATTTCGATTATGATGTGAATGTATGATTCATGATGAGATGAATGAAAATGTGATGATGCATTGCTTTGATTTATGAGATGTGAGATGTATCTTGAAAATGAGATATATGATATGATATGTTGTGGGATGTATCTAGTTGTGAAATGATATGCAACTAATTGTAAAATGAGATGCAACTAATTGTAAAATGATATGCAACTAATTGTAAAATGATATGCAACTAATTGTTTTTGAGCATCGTCGTCCTGCATTTGTCATCCCTGTATAGCCACATGTTGTTTTCTTTCTTTGTATGTATCATCATTGAGCATTGATTTGTTTTGGGATATGTTGAAAATTTATACAAGCATAATGGTATAATTGAACCATAATGACCGAAGAAAAATTTACATGATTTTTTATTTTGCAAGATAGCACAAGCATCAAGGTATAATTGAACCAGGACGACCTAAGTGCAGATTGCATAGAAACAAACAAGATTAAACCATTTGTATGTGTAAAGTGGAATCATGTCTTCAGTGATGTGAATCACATCTCAAGACAAGTATTTACACAATACAGATGATCGCCTCATAGGCAGAAAATTAAGAAAATATTGGAGTCCCCACGACTTTCTCTAGCTTTGAAGCATGGTTGAGAAAATATAGAGGATCCAACAATTCAAAAAAGTTCAAGTGCAAAAATAGTCAAAACTTTATGCAAGATGCAACATTTGATACTTTAGAAAATCATCCATCATATTTTGTGAATCCTGTTAAGCGATCAATGTTTTATTTTTCCAATTGTGTTGTTTTGCTGGATATGACGTTCTGAGTTTGCGACTAGTTTTGACGGCTTGAATGTGCTGCAAATTTTGATTATTGCCCCTAGCCAAGTTTACTTCTTGATGTGGATATGAACAGTGATTACCAAACCATGGTGAGGTGTGGTGAAAGGATATGCGGATAAACCAGAATAGTGACTACGCTAAGTATGTCCTGGATGGATAGTGTGATAAATATGTTGGGCGATGGTTGATAGTGCTTGACAGTGGATATAATGGTATGGATATAGATAAAGGAGTTGTCCTCTCACAAATAGCGCCTATTGCTAGGTTTTCACTAGTTGCTTTTATTGTACCTTTTTATTTGCTTTTTCTTGATTTTTTAATTTTTTTTATTTTTTGACTTTTCCATGCATTTAGACTACTCAAGTGTAGTATTTCTTTAGATGGATGTTGTTAGTTGGTTCATCGAGGACATCTCCTTCTGAAGTTGTTAGCTGATAGGCACCTGATCCATAAGCTGATATAATGACATAGGGACCTAACCAGTTAGGTTCAAATTTCCCTTTCTTTTCCTGATCTTGTTGATTTCTAGGATTTTCTTTGAGTACTAGGTCTCCAATTTTAAAATTTCTGGGAATGACCTTGTGGTTGTAGCTCCTACACATGCATTGCTGATATGCTTTGAGATGAGTGTAGGCACATTGGTGTCATTCATCTAGAAGTTCAAGCTCCTATATTCGGTTAACTTGATATTCTTCATCTGGGATTAAGCCTTTTAAAGAGACTCTGAGAGATGGAATTTCTACCTCCAAGGGTAAGATTACTTCTGATCCATATACCAATGACTATGGTGTAGCTCCTGTAGGTGTGCGAATGCTAGCTCTGTATGCCCAAAGTGCTGGATTGAGTTGTATATGCCAATCTTTGCCTGCATCATTCACTATTTTCTTTAGGATTTTCAATATTGTTTTGTTGGATGCTTTTGCCTGACCATTCCCCTGTGGGTAGTAAGGTGTAGAAAAATGATGTTGGATTTTGAAATTTTCACAGAGTTCTCGTACGTCTTGGTTTTTGAAAGGTCGTCCATTATCTGTGATGATGGAACTGGGAATGCCATATCTACAGATTAGATAATTAAGGATAAAAGAAGCAATTTGCTTCCCAGTCACTGTGGTCATGGGGACTGCTTCAATCCATTTGGTAAAGTATTCCGTTGCAGTTATAATGAACTTGTGTCCATTTAAAGATGAAGGACGAATTTTACCAACTAAGTCTAGTCCCCATTGACAAAAGGGCCAGGATGTTGTGAATGGCTGCAGTTCCTGTGCTAGTGCATGTATAAGATTGCCATGGATTTGGCATTTAGGACACTTCTTGGCAAAGTGGTAAGAGTCTTTTTCCATTGTCGGCCAATAATATCCCATTCTTAGAAGCTTTTTAGCAAGAGTAGTACCACTTGAATATGTGCCATAGATATCTTCGTGAAGCTCGTGTAAATCGGAGTCAGATTCATTACGATCAAGGCAATGAAGAAGAGTACCATCTAGACCTCGATGGTACAAAGTATCAGCGGTAAGAGTATAATGGGCGACTTGTTGGATAAAGTTATGTTTTTGGTTTTGAGATAGGTCAATGGGTAGGATGTTGTTCTTAAGATAGTCATATATTGGTCCATATAATGGAGAGTTAGAACCGGTCAAGGCATAGATAACATGGGAATTAGAGTGGTCATAGGCTGGGGAGAATAGTTGCTCTACCAGAAACTCGCAACGACTTTGTTGCTCTGGGATTTGCAGTAGTGAAGCGATAGAAGTCATTGCATTGGTTGCTCTGTTATCCAACCTTGGTATTTGTTCGAAGGTGATGTGCACAAAATATTGTTTGAAATCATCCACCATTCGCTTGTATGGTAGCAGCTTGTCATCCTTTGTCTAATAGTCATTGTTGATTTGATTGACAACTATTTGTGAATCTCCGTAGACTTTTAATTGTATGATTTTCCATTCTATGACTATTTTGATGCCTATAACCAATGCCTCATATTCATCAACGTTATTTGTGCATGGAAACATAAGCCTGTATGATCTTGCTATAGTGTGTCCTTCAGGGGTGATGAACAAAATGCTAACACCTGAGCCATGTTGTGTGTAGGATCCATCAAAATATAAGGTCCATGGTTGTGTGGAGATAGCAAGAACATCCCTATCTAGAAATTCGATCTCCATAGTTTGTTTTCCTGGTAGTGGTGCTTCTGCCAGTTGATCTGCAATTGCTTGTCCTTTGATAGCTCGTCGCTCGGTGTAGTGGATATTAAATTCACTGAGATCATGACCCATTTAGCCAATCTGCATGTAAGAGCTGCTTTACTAAGTAAATATTTAAGAGGATCAATTTTTGCAACCAGCTTTATTGTGTGAGCTAGCATGTAGTGCCAAAAATTTTGAGAGGCAAATACCACTGTTAAACAAGCTTTCTCAATGAATGTATAGTTTAATTCATATCCGTTCAATGTATTGTTGATGTAGTATATGGCTCATTCCTTGCCTTGTTGATTTTCTTGTGCTAACAATGCCCCTAGTGATATGTCTATTGTTGAAATGTAGAGAATGAGTGGCTTCCTTGCTATTGGTGGTACTAGAACTGGTGGGTTCATCAGGTATTGCTTGATTTGATAGAATGATTCTGCACATTTGGCTTCCCATCTGAATGGTACATTTTTATGTAGCAAATGATTGAATGGGAGGCTTTTATCTGCTAATTGAGTGATGAATCACCTGTTTGATTGGAGTTCTCCTCATAGAAATCTAAGTAGGATGATGTTCTTTGGTGGTGGCATCTCCATAATGGCTTGTACCTTTGCTGGATCCACTTCAATACCTTTAGCTGAAACTATGTAGACTAGTAACTTGCCTGATGTAACCCCGAAGACACACTTCTTAGGGTTGAGGCTAACTTGGAATTTCTCTAATCTATCAAAAATCTTTGCTAAGATGCTCAAATGTTCTATTCTGGTGAAGGATTTAGCTAGTAAATCATCCACAGTCTTCCATGAAGGTATGCATCATGTCATGAAAAATTATTGTCATTGCTCGTTGATAAGTTGCTCATGCATTCTTTAAGCCAAAAGGCATGACATTCCAATAGTACGTTCCCCATATATAAGTAAACGTTGTTCTATCTTGATCCTCTAGGGCTATCTTGATTTGATTATAGCCTGAAAAACCATCCATTAGTGATAGCATTGCATGGCCTGCTGTGAGGTCTACAATTATGTCGATACTGGGCAAAGGAAAGTCATCCTTTGGATAGGCTTTGTTGACATATCTAAAATCAGTGCATATTCTGATACTGCCATCTTGTTTTGAGACTAGTACAATGTTGGAGATCCATTCAGCATAGTTGATGGGTCAGATAAATCCGACATCTAATAGTTTCTTCAGTTCAGCTTTCACCATGAGTGCCACATGTGGATTCATCTTTCTCAGTTTTTGCTTGACTAGTTTAGCTCCTTGAGCAATGGATAAATGATGCATGATTAATTGTGGATCAATCCCGGGCATATTTGCATATGACCAAGCAAAGTTGATTTGCTTTTCTTCAAAAAATTTAATAAATTTTGATCTTTCTTCCTCTGTCAGAGATTCGGTAAGGTGTATAGTTTTGGCTACTTCTGTAGTACCAATGTTGATTGATTGAGTGGGCTCAATCAATATGGGTGATCACTCATGATAATGCTCAGGAAGAGTGTCAAGTTTCTCATCTTCAGGTGCCTTAAAGAGGTTGTCACCCTCATATGCGTTCTTTATTTTTACTTTTGTGTGATCTAGTGTTGCCATTGATTGGTTTTCAGCAGTAGATCCTTTATTTTGCTCATTTTTGCGATCGAGAGACTTGGCACTCTCCTGGTTGCAGACATCATTACTTTGTTTACTGGTAGAGTCTGTTTCTAGGTTAATGGTACATAAGTAATGGATAATGGATTCGTCATTTGGGAAAATTGGTATATCATGAGTTTCAGGTTCATCCCAGTCTATGAGGTCTAGAAAGACAAGTGGTAGAGAGTTGTTAGGTGGATCAAGTTCGACTTTTGTAAGTGTCAGGATGGAGATTTCATTGTGATTGGTTGGGGTGTTAAAGAAGTTAAGGATTTCATCGAGGTCTTCGATGGTATCATCTTTCCTATAGACTTGCTCATAATGTCGCTGCTTGTTTTCCTTGGCATCGTAGATATTTTATGGACCAAATTCAAGTAGTCTAGATTCTATGTTGCATACTTCTTGAGAGATGGGTGTATGACTGTCCATTGCACAAATTTCTTTTGTAATATTAGAACAACTGCCCCATTCTCATTCATTGGAATCAGTCTCAAAGGTATTATCCCAGATTCTATCAATGTTGTGAACTGGTATGTTGTAGGGTGAGAATAGGTCTTTGATGATTGATACAAGTTTGATATTTTTCTCTAATTTTGTATCATAT
The DNA here is from genome assembly GCF_030272615.1 of Cryptomeria japonica. Taxonomy (NCBI): domain Eukaryota; kingdom Viridiplantae; phylum Streptophyta; class Pinopsida; order Cupressales; family Cupressaceae; genus Cryptomeria; species Cryptomeria japonica. The sequence continues at coordinate 198,450,441 of NC_081409.1, read as the reverse complement.
CCTGCTTCCACTTTTTGCATTTGTTCATATACCGTCTCTGCTCGAGGAGGAATAATACAATCAGGAAGTGATTCCTCCTTGTCGGATATTAGTTCTTGAATATGATGTACTTTTGTAGATGTTGCCTTCTTTTGAATGATAGACTTCTCTTGATGTTGCTTCCTTTCTTGATATTCATGTTCTTTACGTATTGTCTTTGTTGACTCAAATAGTGCCTCTTGCTAAGAGTCTTCCTTGTATTTCTTCTTTGCTTTCTACTGAGGTTTTTGATATTTGCATGGTGCCCTCTTTGGTAGTAGAGTGAGTTCAAAGCCCAATCCCTTTTTGTCTTTACTGAATTCTGAAGGAGGATCCAATGGTTCTGTGACGCCTTCCTAACACCTACCAATAGGTCCTTTGCCATTGTATCTCATTTGCTGCATGATTAAGTAGCCTTTTCCATACAAGTGTGTTGGTCTAGCTACTTCCATAGTAGTTGCTCTGTCTTCTTCCTCGTCTTTGTATAACCAACTAAGGATGTCCTTTTCCTCGGATTCATGTGCTAGAGTGCTGAGTTGGATAAATGTGCCATCAAACTTGGTGATGGGCTGAGTTGCTTGATGTGTTGATGTTGTAGGTAATCCATGAGATCTAGGTGATGTTGGCAAGTTGGCCAAACACATGGGTTCCAAAGAGTATTCTCCCATGCCTTGTTCTTTGATTTTCATTTTCTGCTTGAAATCCCTAGACAGTGATGTAGACTTTTCTTGTTGAAGATTGGGTGCTGAGGAATTTTGTTTCTCTCTATTATGTGGAACCTAGTTGTCTTGGGTTTCTCCCATAGCATTACAATGTTGAAATGGATTATGATCGGCTGATATAGAAACCTCTTGCCCATTGTAGGGGAATTTAACACACTGGTGATAAGTGGAGGGTACTGCTTGCATTTCATGTATCCAGGGTCGACCCAATAATATATTGTATGTGAGGTCTATGTCTAAGACCTGGCACATAGTATCCTTTTGTATCGGTCCTACCTGAATTGGCAACACCACTGTTCCTTTAGATGATCTTTCCTCATCATCATATGCCTTTATAGTGATCTTTTTGCATGGATCAATAGACTCCTCAGAGAAGCCTAATGCACAGATAAGTTTTAAGGTACAAATATTAAGTCCAGCTCCTCCATCTATTAATACTCATTTAACTCGGTTTTTATAGACTATGACTTCAATATGGAGTGGAGTATTGTGTGGATGGCTCAATAAGATATTATCATGCTCAGAAAAAGTGAGGTTATGAGGCCCTGTCATATGAGCCACCATGGTTTGGAATTTGTCAGCATCCAGATCTTGAGGTGCAATTGTTTCTAGTAACGCTTGTTCCAATATGTCTTTGTGTTTTGGTGAAAGTTTTAGCAACTCAAGTATAGATGTTTGAGCAGGAGTTTTTCACAATTGACTAACTAGATCATATTGAATTTTGGGTATGGTCTTTGCTGTTGACATATGTCCCTTCAAGACATATTTTTGAGCTCTGGTTGTTACATTGACAAATTCATGTTCACGCCTGTCTTTGATTGTGATAAAATTGACTTGATTGTCCTCAGCTGATATGTGATTGATGGTGTCATTGTAGATGTGATTGATAGGAGCTCCACGTGTATCGTTTGAGGTTGAAACTCCATGCTTGTTGTAGTTTGGAAGAGGATTCTTGAAAGCTCAGTGGTCACCATTTGTCTTGAGACCATCGACCGTTAAATCACCTCTATCAATCGTGTCCTAAACAATGTTTTTTAGCCTCATGCAATCATTTGTTTGATGACCTTTGTTGTGATGAAAATCACAAAAGTGTGAGTCATTCCACCAGGGTGGTTTGATTTGTGGTTCAAAGTTATTGATTGTGAGTAAAGAGATAATTTTGTTTGTCAAAAGTTCTCTAAATGCTGACTCCAATGATTGCCCCAATTGTGTGTAAATGTGTTTTGGAAAGTTGTTTGTGTTACCTTGTGAGTTTGGATTAGGTCCTCGATTGGTGTTATTATTTTGGGTATTGATGGTGTTGTTGGTGTTTGGTTGATCTTGATTGGTATTCGGTGTATACACGTTAGTGCCTGGGTTTGCACTTTTGGGATTCTTTGTAGCTTGAGGATTACCTGATAACACGAGCACGGGTTGCTTTGATTTTGGATCATTTGATTCATTTCCTCCTTCATTTCCAATGTTCTTGTTTCTAGTCCAGAATCTGGATTTGTCCAAGTTGTTGTAATTGGATGAACTTGTTCCTTCTTTGAAAAATTTCAACATTCCTTTCTTAACACATGCTTCTTCTACTTGGATGCCATTCTCAATTAATTTAGCAAAAGATGGTATGCATTGGAGTTTGAGTCTGTAACTCATCTCACTGTTTAAGTTGTCGAAAATTTCCATCTTTTCCTTTTCAGGCACATCTCGAGGATAGCTTGAAACCATACGTCGCCAATGTTGAAGGAATACCATGAATTTTTTATTGTTTTTCCATTTGGTGTTACAGACGTTCAACATGGTGATAGCATGTTGAATGTTATAGGAATATTGAGTTATGAATTTGTTGACTACTTCATCGAATGATCTGACGGGAGGTGTGATTTTGGATAACCATTCCATTGTTTGTCCCCCCAAGCTTCTTGGGAATAACCTCATCAAATAGGTATCATCATGAGCAAATTCAAGACTCATTATACAAAATTCTCGAACATGATCATGGGGATCGCTTTTTCCATCATACTTGTCAAATTTGGGAACATCTTAGTTTGGAGGGAAAGGCACCATGTTCAATCTATAGTCAAACGGATAAGGACAAATTTCATTTAATGAATACCATATTGTTGTCCCTTATTGCATATCTTGCATTTGTCTTTGTAACATTTGCATTTGTTGAGTAAGAGCAATCAAAGGTGCATTATTTTGCTGAGGGAAGAATTCTTCCCTTGCATTAGTTCTAGGTTGAAATGGTGTGTGGAATGGTATGTTTTGTTCAGGGATGTTTTGCTCTTGCCTTGCTCAGGGATGCCCTATTCTGGTATATTTTGTTTAGGTATGTTTTGCTCAGGATCACAGACTTCTTCTTCTCTTTGTCTTTCTTGATATTCATAATGTCGAGATCCAGTTCTAAAAATGTCTAAGTCTAAGTCCTCCGGAAGTTTAACTCCTTTGCTTGTGAGCATGAGTAAGTATTTTTCCTTGTCATTTTCCATAAGTCTTTCCACAAGTCTTTGAAATGAAGTGCTCTCTTGACATTCTTGAAGGGGTTCTTTACAAATTTTGGTGTCCTCTAGATTTTGACGCTTGAATGGATTCAATAATCTCCGATTCATGCTAGATTCTGATTGCATTTCACTTTGTTTGTTTTGTTGAGAGCAAGTGATAGTGGGCATCTAGTAGAAGCTCTATGTGATAAAAGGAATGAACTCTTCTTCAATGTTTTATTCAGGGGTTGGTGGTTTGAATCGGGGTATGTTGTAAGTGATGCACTCATCTGGAAAGAATGCCAGATTGATCTTTCCTCTGTGATTTATTTGTTGGTTGAATGCGGACTTCTGATAGAATGCTCTACTCCTTAATGTGCTAACTGATCAAAACTGTTTAACTTTGTTTCAACCTTGGTTTAAAAGGTCATGCGCTAATATGGGCCGCCTATGCACTATTGGTTAAACCATATGCACTAAAGTTTGACTCCCACGCGCTAAGCTGATGCTTCAATGCGCTAAACTATTTTCAAAATGCGCCAATTGCAATTGTTGGTTTTTAGATCTGGGTGAAGTGCTACTGTTAAGACTTTACGCGCTAAAGATAAGGTTTAATGTGCTAGAATATGTTCGCCACACGCTAAGATGTTGCTCTTATGTGCTAAACTATCCTGAAAAATATTGACTTGGTTGTTTTTTTGCAATTTTGGAATTTTTGCCTTGAGTTTTTAGTGTTGATAGATGATTTTCTGAAGTAACAAATGAAAGCACGACACCAAAGAGACAACCATTTTGCTTAATCTAAACAATAAGTGTATGTTCTACGAGGATGTGTTCAAATCCCCAATGTTTCAACAGGTTTAGATACAACATGCATTTCAATCAAACTCTTTATTCAAGGGTTATAAGTAATATCATAGCCCACTAGTCTCGATACTCTATCAGCTCAAACAGTCATGTCACCCCCTAGGGGGTGCCCACTTTTTTGCCTTTTGCTAAAAATTAACCCAAAGTGAATTGCTTCACAATTGAGTAGTTATCTTGGGAGATATATGGTGAGCGATCTTGGGGGCGGATTCTTTCCCACCCTTGCGCTATAATATTACAAATGTCTAGTTACTGACTCAGCTCAAAGTTTCTATGCTAAGGTTCATAATCAAGCTTCCTATTCGGCCATCAGTGATAAACTCCCTCATGAGGCTTCCTAACCTTTAGAACAAAGGCTTTATGTATCTCAAGGATACTGGGGGAAGGCTAATCACTGCGCGCAACCGTTGAAAAGGACTTTCGTCACTTTCCACTTTTGATTATAATGGGTTGGAACACTTGCCTTCAAAGTCATTCCCCACTTAGGTTGTTCCCTTCACACTGGCCAAAAATGGCTTTAAGAGTTTTTCAACCCCTTGGGAAGGCAAGTCTGCTAAAGGTTTTATTGCTTGAATTAAAGAAAGCTTAAGAGTGGTTTGGCTTTTTGGTCACCCAGTTAAAGGGAGGGCATATACCTTCCACTTTTGAGACAAGGCAATTAAGTTGTTCTTTTTAGCCCTCAAGACAATGATTTGCTAACTTCTATTTGGAGATGTTGCTCCAAAAAAACATGATGTTCTTTTTAAGTTTTCAAGGCAATGATTTTCTAATTTGAAAAGAAGAACTTGGTCAACAAAATAAACATGATGTTTCGTCAACAAAAGAAATCGATTGAAAGGGGAAGATTTTTCCTCTTTAGCTGAAAAAGACTTTTGAGACTTGGTGTGATTCTTTACTTTGCTAAAACCTAAAATGGATCCTTTTATACACCAAAGGATGGTGAAGTTCTTTTTAATCCATTTGTTTGTAAAACTTTGAAAAACAAAATTGATTTGTTCCTTTTAAAACCCAATGTAAAATTTTTCTCTCCTAGAAAAGCAAGGAAAAATTTGTTTTGTGGTTCTTTTTAAAGCCCAAAATAAAAGTGAGTTCAGTTTTAAGAAGAATCCAAAGAAGTTTATATCTTAACTAACTTAACTAAATTAGTAAAAACTTTAAACTATTTAATGATCCTAAAACTAAGCTCCCACCTGTAAGAAATTTGTTAAAACCCTACAAAATTCCAAGTGAAATTGTTAGAAAATCTGTGGATTTCAACAAGTCTAATTTTTTGTTTTCGGTTATAGTTTTTGGTTTTTGCCTCTACCTGTGATGTGCTACAGGACAAACTGTATGTGCTACAAGGTAATCTGGATGCGCTATCGAACAAGCCTGATGCACTGAACTGTGTTTCAGATGCGCTACCCTATTTTTTCTCCCGCGCCGAGACCTATAGGAAAGTATTAGTGGGGACGATGCACTAAGGTAAAGACTGCACGCTCTAGAGAATAGACCCCACATGCCAAACAGTTCACTGGATGCACTAAAAGGTTCACCAGATGCGCTAGGGGATGTTCCCTACGTGCTAATTCCCGTTTCCTACGTACCTGCAAAAGTGTTCATTTTTAAAAACCGATTTGATTAATGGGGTAGAGCCCCACGGTGGGTGCCAAAAATGTATGTGGGGAAAGTGGGTCAATGAAACTTAAAATGTAAAAAATAAAGCTCAAAGAGGCTTGCTCACACACCCACATGACTTCTTGGTGCAAGTTATGGAGTCATGAAGATTGACTCAACTTCCCAAGGTTGGTTCCATGGTTCTCTATCTCACAAGGTCCCTCAAGCCAATGCCTTTTCTCTTAGATCATTGAGCAAAGTGACTTAGGGATGACTAATGCAAGAACGAGGGATGCTTTTGATTGATTTTAACATGAATGCATCCTATCTATGCATGATTCTACAAATGCAATAAACTAGATTATAAGATGACAAGGTTAGTATAAATACTATCCTAACATGATATACTAGTTAATGATTTAAGCTAATGATAAAGGAAATAGTCTAAAATGCTTATTAGATTAATTCCTATTGCAAAGAGAGACTAAATGTATTGATAAAATTGAGCATAAATGAGATACTAAAAGCTTGTATGGATCCTTAAAATGGAGGAAGGGGAGCTCTATTTATAGTAAAAATAGAGCAATGGATGGCTAGGATTGAAAGAGTTAATCAAGGGTCAAGATTGAAAGTTGTCAATCCATGCTTTCAATTTTCACTAATGAAATGGTGATAATTGTCAACATAAGGTTGGTTGAGAGGAGATGTAAGAAGCATTAAATGCTTGAGAAGACCTCATTGTTACCCTAGGAGGTAAGGGTTAAGGTTAGGTTAGGGTTATCCAATGGATAAAGCTTTTACCCAAGGGGTAAACTCTTGTGCAAAGGTTAAAGGAATAACCATGGTTAAAGCAATAAATGCATGATGAGACCCTTGGGTTAGATGGAGGTTAAGTTAGGCAAAAAGTCTCTAACCATGCTACTAAGGGTTAGTTAACCATTAATGGTTTGAAGACTTTGGGGACAAATTTATAAGAGTCCTTCCAATTTTGGGGGTATTCAACAAGTTAGCTTGTTGAATGGATAAAGGCTTTAATGCCTTTTGAAGACTTTACTCCAAATTTGAGAAGTGACATCCTCAAATTTAGGGAAAGGGGATAATGAATAGGTTTGGGCTAATTGATTAGGATTAGATGGATTCTAGAAGAAATTAAGAATAGGGTTTAGGATGCAAGTGGGAGATGTAGGAAAATGCAAATGGATGAGGAATAATAGGATTAATTAAAATAAATTACTTTATTTCAATTTTGGTTGCAATTTGGAAATTGAATAAATTAGATTTATTCATTTTGGGGTGGACTATTAATTAAATGTAAATTTAATTAAAAGTAGAAAGAAGAGGTTTAATTAAATAAAATGATTTATTTAATTAAATGATGCAAAAGGCTCTAGTGAATTTAACTAAATAAATTGAATAATTTACTTAATTAAATAGAAGAATGTGGGTGATTTAGTTAAATTAGTTTTAACTAAAATAGAGTAATGAACATAAAATATTCATTTAGGGATATGGTCATTTTTATATGTCTACAATATTTTCTAATAAACTAAATTCTCTGTTCTTTGGTTGATATTCAATCAATTTTCATTTTTGTTAATTTCTTTATTTATTTTTCACTATATATATACTCATTACGAATAATTGTAATTATTCAATAATAATATAATTACTAATTACTACTATTTTATTATTAATAATCATATTATAATACTATTCAATCATATAAATATTATATTATTGTATTTTAATTATTTTATTTTAATATTATTGTAATATTATTCTTACTTTACCGAATGTTAATTTTCTTTTTCTTTAGGATTAAATTTTTTTTAATAAAAGTTAGAAGTATATTTTAATGACAATTATTGTTTATTGTACTTCTCTATTAGTAATCATAAAAAAATAAATTTACAAATGCATGTTCTAATATATATTATAATACTTGAAAACATAAGATACTATTTACAATATAACTATATATGTAAAATATATTTTCAATCACCTAAAAAGTAAAATCTTTTATAGATAGAAATAAAATATGTATAATATATTTTTTTATTAAAATTCTTATCTTCTGTATCACTCTTGTATATAAAAGAGTAATACAAAAGATAAGAATCCTTATATTCAAATAAATTTTAAATATTCTACTTCGATGTAAAAAAGATTCTCCATTTTACATGATTAACACATGACAATAACAATTAAGATAATATTTTATATAATTAAAATTATAATTATTAATTAATTAAGTTTATAAGCTTCTACAACCATCTCCTTAAATTTCTCAAAAATCACCATTGTTGATTATTTAAAATTGCTCATTTAATATTTTGACGTCCTATACTATCAGTATTCACATAAATTATAGACATAAATGTAATGTACATAAATGCAAAATTATCTCCACAAATTCTGTTATTGTGAATTCTTTTGCAGTGAATGCGAAATAAATTCCAACAAAGCAAGCTTTAGTGTTAGATTTTCATCCCTTCTTCTCTACCTATATTTAAGCATATGATATTGAACATTAAAACATTTAAATTTACCACCCAACTTTTAATATAGTAAAACTATGAAATGAAATTATTTTTTGTGGCTTTTAAATCATTGAGTTCTGTAAAACAAGAAAACTATTAGGTATTGTTTTGGTTTTATGAAAGCGGTGGGCTTCAAAATCGGTTTAGCTTAATCTAAATCATAAAATATCTCTTTCCTTTTCGCTCTTACAATAAATAAAATCATCTACTAAATTCTTCGATCATCTTCTAGTAATTGCTTTTCTTCAACCATCTTTAATTTCTTTTCTTCAACAGTCTTTCATGAATTGTTTTCAAGAAAAATGTTTCTCTTCTAAATCATTCTAGAAATGTGGAATAATAAATGCTCATTAGGATAGGTTCATGTGTTCATGGTAATTGGCATTTATAGGATTACTATTTATTTATTTAATTATATATTTAAAGTGATGTGGTTTGTTGGATATTGTTGTTAATATGTGCTTGACAAATATCTGAGAGATGCGTTGTCATTGATTTCAATATTTCTCTGTCTGTGATAGTGGTGCAGTGAGTTTAGTTAGCTGGTTTGTTCAGCATATTGATGATCAGAGTTTGCGGATTAAAGGGTTTGTAGTGGAATTTGTATAGATGATTTAGTGTAATTTTTTAGGGCTCCACATGATGATTTGAGTGAGATATGCTTATCTGTGTTGTGGCTAGTTTTTTTGTTGTTCAGTGGTGACAGAGTGTTACATTCATCCGCATTTCAATATCTTGATTTGTGGATTTGGAGGAGTATTTGGGATGTTCATGCGTGTCTTCAATTCAAGTGGATCGTGATTGATGTGACCAAAGACATGTTGATTGGTAAGTTATCAACTTTTGAATTAAGTGAGTTTGATGACTCCCTTCCTAAGGTAGAATTTGCATTCAAAGCCATTGTTTTTGAAAAGGATAAGCGAAGATATGATCCAGGAGAAAGTTCTTCTAGGAAGATGTCAAGATATGAGAAAGAGATGAAAGAAGAAGAGCGAGATCTTGAGGAGCTTGAAGCATTGATTGCTAGAAGATTGCCTAAAGGAGCTGGTAAGTATGAAGGAAAGTTGCCTCTTAAATGTTTTTCATGCAATAAGATAGGTCATTTTAGCTCAAGGTGTCCTGAAAGAGTTCCTAAGAAAACTTACAAGCCTAAATTTCAAAAGATATGTTATTATGTTGTTGATGAAGGTGTATCAGATGATAATTAGATAAAGGAAATACAAGTGATAATGAATGGGTGTTTATTGCTATCAAGTAAGATGATCCAATACCTATTGATTATGCTAGTTCCATGAATGTTGAAAGAGCTTTGGTTGCACGGGTTCAAGAGAAAGATGAATGGGTTATAGACAATAGATGCTCTCATCGTAGGATAGGTGATAAGAGTAAATTTGTGAGCTTGGAGAAGTATGAAGGTGGACTTGTAAAGTTTGGAGATGATAAAGATGGTATAATTTGTGGTAGAGGTTCTATTTCTCTTGATGGTAAGCACCATCCTGATGATGTCTTGTATGTAGAAGGCTTAAAGAGTAATATTTTGAGTGTTGGACAAATGGTTGACAAGGGATACGATCTTCAGTTCAAGAATGGAAAATGTAGAATTTTGGGTAGCTCCGGGATTGAAATTGCATTAGATACAAAGACTTAAGGTAATATCTTTCACTTGAATAGCTCCAGTAAAAGATGTTTGATTGCTCAAGTTGATCAAAGTTTGTTGTGGCATAGGAGGATGTGTCATGTGAATTTTGATAACATTATTAAGACAAGTTCTACTTAGGTTGTGAGAGATCTTCCTAAGTTGATGAAACCTGCTAACCATATGTGCAAGGAATGTCAGTTAGGGAAACAAACCAACATATCTTTCAAGAGTAAGAAGAATTTTTCTACTAGATTATTAGATCTTGTGCATACTGATTTATGTGGACCTTCTAGAGTTAGAATCTTACAAGGAGATATATTTCATGTTGTTGATTGATTATTATTCAAGGATGATGTGGGTTACTTTCTTAAGGGAGAAGTCTGAAGCTCTAGAGAAATTCAAGATTTTCAAAGCTATGGTGGAGACCGAGACAACTTTGAAGCTGAAGTGTCTAAGATCTGACGGAGGTGGTGAATTTATTTCTAGTGAGTTTAATGCACATTGTGAAGAGCATGGAATAAGAAGACAATAGTCTACTCCGAGAGCCCCTCAGCAAAATGGAGATGTGGAAAGAAAGAACATAACCATTCAAGAAGCTGCTAGGACAATGATGTTGCAAGGAAATATTTCGCATGTTTATTGAAGAGAAGTTGTGAGTGTTGTAGTGTACACTCTTAACTAGGTGCATATCAAAGGTGATACCAGTAAGAATCCTTATGAATTATTGTTTGGTCATGCTCCTACTGTTAAATATTTCAAAAATTTTGGAAGAAAATGCTATATCAAAAGAGATGAATATTTAGGTAAGTTTGATGCTAGATGTGATGAAGGTATATTTCTTGGTTATTCTAATAAAAGCAAGGCCTACCGGTGTTACAACAAGAGACTAAGAAAGATAGTTGAGATTGCTAATGTTAGAGTTTATGAAAGCGATGAGAAATAGATCAGATCTTGTGGTTATGATTTAGATGATCAGAGCGACAATGCAAATAAAGGAAAGTAACTGCAAACCCAAAATCAAGTTCAAATCCTTTTGGTGAATCCAACTGAATCAAGGTGAAGGAACTAGTGCAAGTGCAAAAGAAAGAACTTAAGAGTCTGAAAAATCAAGAAAACCCTAAGACTCCCAGGTATGTAAGATTGAATCATTTAAAAAATCTGATTATAGGAGGTGTTTAGATTAGAAGAAGAATTGTACAAGATCAAGTTGGGTACTGTTTGATTTTTAAGGTTGAACCTAATAATGTGAATGAAGCATGTAAAGATGAATATTGGGTTAAAGCGATGGGAGAAGAATTGAATCAGATTAAGAAGAACAACACATGGATTCTTGTTCCCAAACTTAAGGACAAAAATGTAATAGGAACTAAATGGGTCTTCCAGAACAAATTGAATGAGCAAGGTGAAGCTATCAAAACACAAAGCTATACTAGTTTGTAAAGGATATTATCTAATGCAATCACCGGTAAGGAGAAACCTCAAACAAATCAGTTTGAATCAGCTAGCAAGAGTAAACACAACAAAAACAAAAAGATATGATGGAGGCAATGCAAAGCTGATAGAATTATAACATTGAAAGTGATTACAACCAACTGGTAACAATTGGATTACAGAAAAATGGCTCACAAGCCTATTAAAACATTCTCAAAGAACATAATAGGTCACAATCGGGACCTCAAATCCTTAGATCTATCTTCTATGCTTATTCTACCTACCTCCTTACATTCTAATGCACAATTACAATGATATATGTGATCCAAGAGTATCCAGTCAGCCCAAAAAGGAATCAAAACCTGAAGAACAAGACCTAACATGTAAAACCAACAAGGTCGGCCTCCGCCAAAGAAATCCTTTTGGAAAATCCAAATGATGAAGTGTAAATCACGGAAAAAGGTCGGCCACATGCCAAGGAACATCAGAATCAATTCTTAGGGCTCCGCAAGGTACGAAAGAGATCCAATAGATCGCAAATGCAAATAGGTCTAGACAACCGATAACAAGAAACTACCATGGAAACCAGTAGAAATATCTTGTTGGAAAATTATCCAAATGCGATGTAGTTTGGAAATAAGAAAGATGATCAAGTCTTCAAGTAGAATCCAACTCCATAGGGTTCGGTGAGCCAAAACCGGTACACATAAAAATAAATGTTGAAACTGCAAACAAAAAGCAAAATATTTTTGGTTGATGCAAGATTGCCATGAATTGGGGATGCTCTTGCATCAGACATTCGGGGTTATTGAAAAAGTGAGTCTCTCACTTTATTGGGGTCAGAGGAAAACCAAGGCAATCTACCTCTGCCTGAGAAATCCAAGAGGAATCTTCAACTGGTTTGCCCTTCCACTTCACTAGGTACTCCTTATACTGACTACTCTGGGTACTACACCCAATTCTACTATCCAAAATATCCTCAATATGATCAGGTTCCTTTCAGGGCAACTGTTTCTCCAAGTCTACAGTACTATCTTAACTGAATTCTGGCTCATGATAATCATGAAGGTCTGCAATATTCAATATAGGTGATATGTTCAAGTCATCCACTAACTCCACTTCATATGCTTTCCCAAAACTGAATTTCCTCAATTTCCTACAGGGTCCAAACTTCTTCATCTACAACTAGTTATAGGTTCCAACTAGGAATCTCTCTTTTCTCAGATACAACATCACTTCATCACCAACTTCAAGTTCCTTATGTCTCCTCTTCTCATCTACCTTTTCCTTATACTTTTTGTTCATGTCCTCCAAATGCTTCTTAACCTGAATATGCAAGGCTGACATGTGATCTGCAAAGTCTTCTGCTTCTGAACTTCTCTGGTCTTCACTGCTAATATCCCTTAATTCTAATATACCTCTAGGATACACTTCGTTAACTATCACAAAAGGTGTTTTTTCGGTACTCCTATTCACTGAATTATGTAGGCAAACTCTGCTTGTGCTAAAATCAAATCCCAACTTTTGGTTTTATCTCCAACTAAACATCTCAGTAAATTTCTCAAACTCTAGTTTACTACCTCTGTCCTTCCATTAGTCTATGGGTGAAAAGTAGAACTGAATTCCAAATTTGTCTTCATCTTCTTCCAAAGTGTTCTCCAAAAGTAACCAACAAACTTAGTATCTCTGTCTGAAACTATGCTCTTAGGTAACCCATGTAAGCTCATGATTTGCTTAAAAAATAGGTCTGCCACAGGCACTGCATCTGATGTCTTCCTACAAGGTATGAAATAAGCCATCTGAGAGGATCTATCCACTACCACAAATATAGAATCATTCCCTCTCTGTGTTTTAGGCAATCCAAGTATGAAATCTATACTTATATCCTTCCAAGGTCTTATCGGTACTGTCAAAGGTTTATACAATTCCACATTCTAACTACTCCTTTTGCAACTTGACAAACTCTACAACTTTGCACATATTTCTTAACATCGTTGTGAATCTAGGGCCAAAAGTATTGCTCACTCACTAAGGCTACTATTTTGTCACTAAAGTGTCCGACTAATCCTCCACTATGTTTCTTCTTAATCAGATTCTCCCTCATAGAACTCTCAGGTATGCACAACTGAACTCCTCTGAATAACATCTCACCCTGAATGAAATAATCCAACCACTTACTCCTATCTGCCATAACCGATTCTTTACATGCTTTCCAAGGCTCTCCAAAATCTAGGTCATCATCATACAAGGTCTTCAATTCTTCAAATCCTAATACTATCACCCTCATCTCTGTCAACAAATTCCTTCTCCTACTTAATGCATCAACAACTTTGTTAGATTTCCCACTTCTATGCTTCAACACAAAGGTGTAACTCTACAAAAATTCAACCCATCTCATATTTCTCTGATTCAACTTACTCTGACTGTTCAAATATTGCAAGGCTTGATGATCTGTATATAACACAAACTCCTTAGGCAACAAGTAATGTCTCCACTTCTTCAATGCTTGAACTATGGCATAGAATTCCTGACCATATACTGAATATCTTCTCCTAGCATCATTCAACTTCTCATTGAAATAAGCTACTGCTCTCCCTTGTTGACTCAAGACTGCTCCTATTGATGTTCCACTTGCATCACAATCAACTCAAAATAATGTTGAAATATGGTAAATCTAACACATGGTGCTCAATCACTTTCTACTTCAATAACTCAAAAATTTTGTTCTCCAGTGGTCCACCTAAATTCCTTCTTATCTCCTCTCATGGTCTCAGCCATAGGCTTATAAACTTAACTAAAATTTTTGATTAACTTTTGGTACAAACTAGTCAATCCATGAAATAATCTTACCTCTCCAATGTTTTCCGGTGTAGGCCACTCAACAATTGCTTTCACTTTCTCAGGGTCCATCTTCAATCCATCAACAGATATCACAAATCCCAAATAGACTAACTCTTCCTTCATGAAAGTACATTTCTTAAGATTTATCAACAACTTCTCTTCTCTCAACCTCTGTAAAACTTGTCTCAAATGCAACAAATGCTCCTCTTTTGTCTTACTGAAAATCAGAATGTCATCCAAATAAACAATAACAAACTTACCCAATAATTTCTTCAATACCTTATTCATCAACCTCATGAAAGTACTCGGTGCATTAGTTAACCCAAAAGGCATCACCAACCATTCATACAGTCCTTCATTTGTCTTGAATGTTGTCTTCCACTCATCTCCTTCTCTAATCATGATCCAATGATATCCACTCTTCAAATCTATCTTTGTAAAGTATCTTGCTCCACTCAAATAGTCCATTATGTCATCCATCCTAGGCAAAGGAAACCGGTATTTCACTGTGATCTTGTTTATTGCTCTGGAATCGGTACACATCCTCCATTCTCCATTCTTCTTAGGTGCTAACACCGTCAGTACTGCACAAGGGCTCAAACTTTCTTTGATCAATCCTTTCTTCAACAACTCTTACACTTATTTATTTAGCTCTTCATTCTCTACCAGTGTCAACCAGTGTGCAACTTTGTTAGGCAAACTAGCTTTGGGAATCAAATCCATGCAATGACTGATACTTCTTACAGGTGGTAATCCATTAGGCACATTATCTGAAATGATGTCTTCATATTCTGTCAGCAATTCCTTTACCTCCTCTGATTGTTTTTCTTTTGGTTCTAGTCTCTTAGTCTTCCTAGGAACCAAGGCAAAACATATATTCTCATGTCTCATTCCATTCAACAATTTCCTTACATCCACCAAACAGATCCTAGCATTTGTACATACTTCACTCTTCAAAGGCTCTTCCAAAGGTAACAAGGTTTGCTTCATTTCATTTGCCACAATGGTGTATATGTTCTTCCTCCCATCATGTATTGCCTGTCTATCAAATTGCCAAGGTCTACCCAACAAAAGGTGACAAATATCCATAGGCATAATATCACACAAAACTTCATCATGATAATTCCCAATTTTTAGTTTCACCAAACATTGTTCACTTACCAACAACTTATGTTCATCCTGAATCCATGCTATCTGATAAGGATTAGGGAGTTTCAATCTTTCCAAGTTTAAATTATTCACCATCTTTTCTGAAACAAGATTATCTAAACTACCACTATCAATAACAAGTTTACAACACTTACCAGCTACTTTACATCTGGTCTTGAACAAATTTATCCTCTGTAAGGGCTCTTCATCTTCTTCGGTATGACACAAATATCTCCTCATCATCAACAGTTCTCCATCTTTCGGTTTGTTAGCTTATCTGATGGGTTTTTCTTCCACCACTTCCGCTCTTCTGGCATTCTTGGTCTTCTTACATTCAAATGCATGATGCCCTTCTCCTCCACACTTATAACAAGTACCTCTAAATGTCTTCTTGTCTTGTCTACTAAAATTCTCATTCTGGTAGCCATCTGATTCTCTACTCCGATAGAAATTTCTATCATCTTTCTGGTATGAATTACCTTCCTTTCTTATTTCCTTGTCCTTGTTCTGATTTGCACCGGTACCTCTTCCTCTGGTATATCCTCTTCCTCCTTTAAATCTACTTCTAGTAAACCTTCCACCTCTACCTCTTTGCCTCTGCTCTTGTCTATTGTTTAACTTCTCTTCTACTTTTAGGGCATATTGGTAAGCCTCTTCAACACTCTGTAACTTGATCAAACTGAGTTAATCTTGTATAGACATCCACAATCCATTCAAATATCTTGCAACTTGTTCAACTTCATCATCAACATGTTTGGATCTGATATTCGGCTTGTAAAATGCTTCGGTGTATTCCTTCACACTAGATTCCTTTTGTCTCAAATTTTGCAACTTTTAGAATAGATTCACTTGATAATCAATCGGTATAAACTTTGATTTCAACTTAGCAACCATCCGATCCCAAGCCTTGATTTTCTCTTTACCTCTTCTTTGTCTATCAACCTACAAATTTCCCACCAAAGAGATGCATGATCTTTCAACTGGGTATATGCATATTTCACTATCCTTTCTTCTGCGGTGTTCTCAAAATCAGAATACTTACCCATCTCTGAGATCCAATCCATCAATTCATTGGAATCCAACTTTCCATCATATTTTGGTAGGGTAAAATGTGGTTTATTATTAGCTCTACTCCAAACTCTTAAAAACCTTTCTTCATCCAAGTCAACCATTAGTGGGTTTACTTGTTCTTCCAAGGCTTCTTCTCCTTCATCTTCACTTACATCTTCAATATGTCAGCCTCTTCTTTGTGTTGTCTCCACGGCTTCCAACCATGATACTATCCCTCTAAACATCTCCATCACAATAGGGTCTGCATTCCCACGCGCTTCACCATCCCTAGTTCCTCTTCGTGCCATCTTTCACCAGTCCTTTGCAGTTGCAAGTCAGATGCACAGTCTGCCACCCTACAACAAAATTCTCAGGACAACCAGAATGAAAAATTGCTCTGATACCACTTGATGCAGTCACCAGTAAGGAGAAACCCCAAAGAGATCAGTCTGAATTGGTCAACACGAGTAAACACAACAGAAACACAAAGATATGATGGAGGCAATGCATAATTGATAGAATTATAACATGAAAATTGATTACAACCAACCGGTAACAACCGAATTACAAAAAACCAGTTCACAGGCCTGCTAAAACATGCTCAAAGTACAAAATAGGTCACAATCGGGGTCTCAAATCCTTATATCTATCTTCTATGCTTAGTCTACCTACCTCCTTACATTCTAATGTGCAATTACAATGATATATGCGATCCAAGGGGATTTGATTGGCCCCAAAAGGGATCAAAACCCAAAGAACAAGACCTAATGTGTAAAACCAACAAGGTCGGCCTCCACCAAAGAAATCCTTCCGAAAAATCCAAAGGATGAAGTGTAAATCATGGGAAAAGGTCGCCCACATGCCAAGGAACATCAAAATCAATGCTCAATGTTCCACAAGCTACGGAAGAGATTCGGTAGATCACAAATGCAAATAGGTCAAGGCAACCAATAACAAGAAACTGCTATGTAAACCGGTAGCAATATCTTGCCGAAAAATGATCCAAATGTGATGCGGTCTGGAAATAAGAAAGATGATCAAGTCTTCAAGTAGAATCCAACTCCACAGGGTCCGGTGAGCCAAAACCAGTACACACAGAAGTAAATGTTGAAACTGCAAACAAAAAGCAAAACAAAAGGAAAATATTTTAGATTGATGCAAGATTGCCATGAACCGGGGATGCTCTTGCATCATTCTCAAATGGAAGGAATTGATTTTGAAGAAACTTTTGTCTCGATGGTAAGGATCGAAGTTGTTAGATTATTTATTGCTTATGTTGCTTACAAATATTTCAAAGTATATCAGATAGATGTCAAGTCAACATTCCTAAATGGTGAATTGGAAGAAGAAGCGTACATAGAGCAATCAGATGAATTTCAATTGACTGATCAAAGAGATATGACGTGTTGGTTGAAGAAAGCATTATATGGATTGAAGCAAGCACCAAGAACATGGTATGCCAGATTGGATAAGTATCTATCGAAGCTTGGATTTAACAAAGGTACTGCTTATAGTAATATGCACTTCAAGATTGATAATATTAACATTTTCATTGTTGAAGTTTTTGTTGATGACATTATTTTTGCAGGAAATGATAGTTTGTGCAAAGAGTTTGCTAATGAAATGCAGAATGAGTTTGAGATGTCTATGATTGGAGAGATGAAATTCTTTATGGGATTGCAAATTACTTAGTCATAAAAAAGAATTTTCATATCACAGTCCAAGTATGTGAAAGAGTTATCGAAGAAGTTTGGTTTAGAGGATACAAAGCCAATTGGTACTCCTATGGTGACCAGATGTAAGTTGAGTAAGGATGATGATTCCCCTAAAGAAAATCAAACTAGATACAGATCTATGATTGGTGGATTACTTTATTTGACTCAGACTAGACCAGATATCATGAATGTTGTTTGTCTTGTTGGTAGATTTCAAGTTGATCCTAAGGAATCTCATGTTGTTGTTGTTAAAAGAACTTTTAGATATTTGAAAGGAACTATTGATTTTGGTTTATGGTATCCTAAAGATGATAATTTTACTTTGAGTACTTTTACTAATGCTAATCAGGTACATGATGTTGATGACCATAAGAGTACTAGTGGTGGTGCATTTTTCTTGGGAAAGAGATTGGTTTCTTGGTTGAGTAAATAGCAGAATTCATCTTCTCTATCTATTGATGAAAGAAGTATATCGTGATCATGTGGATAATAAAGGTCGTAATATCATTCTCATCACCAAAAAATTCATGATGTATTTACACCATTACAATGAAGTGCTATTAATATAGTTACTTCTTATTTGAACTTCATTGCTTCTTATTTATTCAAGTTCACTGTAGCAAAGCATGCATTTTTTTCTCCTTTATGTAAGTTGAAAGGACAACAATATTAATTATTATATATATGTGGTTTTCGAAATGCATGACTTTAAATATATTTTTTAAATGGATGTGCAACAAATGTATATGAAATATTAAATGTGTAGCAACTAAATATCAAACATTTTTTAACAATTTTTTTTTTACAAATATTTAACATGTAAATAAAAAAATAATATCATTTAAAACAAATTTGAATTGGATGTGTGGCAATGTATAAAACTTCCACTACTAATATTTTTACTTTTCTTAACATATTTTGTGCTACTATTTATTTGTAATATACACGATTCTCTAAAATGTGTGACATTAAATAATCATAAATCAAATTATAATCCTAACCCTACCTCCAATTATAATTATAACCCTAACCCTAACTATAGTTATGGTTGCATTAATAATAAATCCAAACCCTAACCATAAACTTAACCCTAACACTAAACCCTAACCATAATCCTAAACCTAAAACAAACCCTAACCCTAACAATGATGTAAACCTTAACCTTAACCACAATATTAACCTTAACCCTAACAGTAAACCTTAACCCTAACCCTACATTAAATAATCATAAATCAAATCATAATCCTAACCCCACCCCTAGTTATAATTATAACCCTAAATTTGATATAAAATTTAAACATAGTTATAACACTAACAATAAACCCTAACCCTAACCATAAACTTAACCCTAACCCTAACCCTAAATTTGATATAAACTCTAAACATAATTGAAACACTAACAATAAACCCTAACCCTAACCATAAACTTAACCCTAATACTAAACCCTACTTATAACCCTAACCCTAACCCTAATTGCAATCCTTAACCCTAACCCTAACCATAACCATAATCCTAAACCTAAACCAAACCCTAACCTTGATGTTAGCTCTAACCATGATATATACCCTAACCATTATCATAACCTTAACCCTGAAACCTAACCCTAATCCTAACCCTAACCCTAACCCTAACAATGATGTAAACCTTAACCTTAACCACAATATTAACCTTAACCCTAACAGTAAACCCTAACCCTAACCCTACATTAAATAATCATAAATCAAATCATAATCCTAACCCTACCCCTAGTTATAATTATAACCCTAACCATAACCCTAATTTTGATATAAAATTTAAACATAGTTATAACACTAACAATAAACCCTAACCCTAACCATAAACTTAACCCTACCCATAACCCTAACCCTAAATTTGATATAAACTCTAAACATAATTGAGACACTAACAATAAACCCTAACCCTAACCATAAACTTAACCCTAATACTAAACCCTACTTATAACCCTAACCCTAACCCTAATTGTAATCCTTAACCCTAACCCTAACCATAACCATAATCCTAAACCTAAACCAAACACTAACCTTGATGCTAGCTCTAACCATGATATATACCCCAGCTATTATCATAACCTTAACCCTAAAACCTAACCCTAATCATAACCCTAACCCTAACCCTAACAATGATGTAAACCTTAACCTTGATCATAATAGTAACCTTAACCCTAATCATGACCATGATCCTAACAATAATCCTAAATCCTAACCCTAATCATAATTCTAAACCTAAACCAAACCCTAACCTTGATGTGGACCCTAACCGTAGCCCTAACAATGATGTAGACCTTAACTCTAACCATAATACTAACCTTAACCCTAACCCTATCCGTAACCATAATACTGACCATTAAATAATGCTTCATACTATCATTAAATAAAGTCTAATATATATCTTCCATTTTAGTATATGCTTTAATCTTGCGATACATATATATTTATTAAAAATAGTCTAAATGTATGTATAAAATTTCATATATTTCCACATAATAATATAATAAAATTATAATGCTACAATATAGTTCAATTCAAGAAAAAGATACTATATAATTATATATTGCATTTATTTAATGTTTTCCATGTCGCTGCCACATGACTGCCACTAGCATATATATCTTAAATTTTAATTTAATCTACATAAAATAAGTTGAGAGATATCCTTTTTAAGACGTCTATTTTTAATCAATTTTATACCTTAAAATCAAATAGACATTGGGAGAAGAATATCTCTTGACATATTTTATATGAATTAAATTAAAAGTTAAAATATATATACAAGACCACTACATCCCATATAAATTGAGAGATATCTTTTTTAAGATGTCTATTTTTAATCAATTTTATACCTTAAAATCAAATAGAAGTTGAGAGAAGAATATCTCTTGACATATTTTATATGAATTAAAAATAAAAAAAGATTTAAATTTACATTTTAAAATTTGAATACCTTTACAACAGCTTGAACTTTAAAACTTGAACTCCCTTTTCAACAACTTCAACTTTTAAATTGACACAGCCTGACAAATTTATAAAATTAATCATTTAAAAATATTATTAAAAAATCTCAGCAGCACAGTGCACCCAATGAAATGTTTTAGAAAACCCAACAAGGAATTGCAAACCCTACTATTATTGAAGCAGTGTCTGTTTTCATGTTCCCCGCTTAGGATTTTGTTTAACGAGTTACTATTATCATGACATGTGATTTCGGTTCTATGATTTTTTCCCTTGAATCTTCTTCGCATTTCAGGGCATGCAAACATGGAGGGACATTGGTACTCCCCAAATGCATTGTTTCGCCCCTCAGATCGCGCCCATCTGCATGCCTTATTTCCTCTAAACATTCACTATTCTCTGTCTCAATATCATCGCATCATGCTACACTCCCAGCCCAATCTTACCCACAACAAGAAGAAAAAAGCAGGCAGCTGTTCAACGACGACATTACAGAATTTCTACTCAAGGAGTGTGGGGTTTCTGACCGTCAACTGCCAACGATCAACAGAAAGATCAAGGTGCCCCTGTCACTACGCAAATTCCTTCACACAGCCCGACAGGTACTACAATTCTTCAGAGACTTGGGATTCACTCCACACCAGGTAAGGACTGTCATAGGAAAATACCCTAATCTCCTTACACTCAAAGTGGATGGCCTGAAACCCAAAATTGATCTTCTCACCACATTAGGCCTTACTGGAGAAGACCTGGCAATGGTTATAACCCGAATGCCTAGAATTCTTGGCTCAAGTTTGGAGGAAAACCTTAATCCTAAAATTCGATTACTTGCAAACCTGTTTGGCTCAGAAGCCCATCTGTCCCAAGCTATCAAGAGGGCTCCAGATATTCTGTTAATCGATAGCAATGTGACTGGTAATGTGGCAATGAAGGTGAAGCAGATGAAAAGCATTGGTCTCCTGGAAGATGAAATCAAAGATATGTTAAAGAAGGCTCCGCGCTTACTATGTTTAACCACAGAAACTCTCGACAAGAAGCTGAATAATATGACGAATCTCGGTCTCTCTGATGAGCAGATCAAGCAGGTGCTTAAAAAGTTTCCTTGGATACTGACTTTGTCTGTGGATAAGCTGCAGAAGGACATGGATTTCTTGACTCACACTGCTGGGTTTGCGCCAAACAAAGTTTGCATTTATCCTTTGTTTCTTGCGTTCAGCGTAGAGAAGAGGTTAAAGCCTCGTTTTATGTTATATAAGTATTTAACTGTAGAGCAATCTTCCAAACGTCTTCCTATTAGTCTGGCTACTATGCTTAGCTTAGGTGATGAAGAATTTTCCCGCAGGTTTCTAAATAATCTTCAGACACTAGAGTTATATGAAAGTTACATAAGCGAACCATCTAAAACTGCACTTTCGGGATAACGAATTGGGGACAATATCCATTCCTACCACATAAGGTAATATTTTCAGAGAGCTAAAACAATCGTTGCTACGGAGGATCCGTAGCATATCACTCTTGTCTGTAATTTCCGAACCTCTTCCAAAACCTTTTTTCTAAATTTGTTAGGCATTTGTTGTCGTCTTTCATTTTACCATAAATATAAACACAGCAACATAGAGATTTTTAATTTAATGAATTATGAATGAGGTAAAGTGGTGTAAAAGAACTCTTTGAATTTGCTAGAACCACCAAATATTGCTTGAAGATTGAACGTATTCATGATTTTGTTGTTCTTTTTACTATTATGTCCATGTTTAGATGACAATTCTCAAGCTTTTTGGTGCGATTTTATGTTCTTGAATGGTAACACTTTTTTTGGAGTATTACGTCCTTACTAGGAGGAAGAAGTGTGGTTCTTAAAAGCAAACAGGTCAGTCATATTAACTTAGAATCTCTTGAACGAAGAGATGGCATCAAATTCCTGTTCTTTATGTGCATCACGCTAGCATGATAATCATCAATTACGTTTGAAGATAAGTTTGGATCTTCCATTTACAATAGATATATTCCTGTATTAATTGTAATAAAAAGGTTTGCATTGTAGGAAAATAATCTACAAATGCAAGCAGAAATTTCTTATATATTAATAATTGCTAGACATAGCAGCTTTTGTGGTATTTTGCCATATGTCTGCTAACCATAAACAGCATCTCACAGAATTAAGATTCCCCTTCGTTCTTTCGCATACAATGAGCCCAAATAGTTTTAGGGAAACAACTCACGTTTAGTTGTGTCAGGCATTAGTAGGGATGGAACAATCTCATATATGTGCAAATAAATCTGACCGTAGATCAGTTAATTCCTTAAAGGAGCAAAATACATATGTTGAGAAACCTTACATGCTTGGCCTTGCATGGTAGGGCATGCTCATAAATTCTTTAAAGCTCAAATACATGTATGTGTAAACAAAATATTGTTTTTACTAGAAAAGGTCATTTTTCTTCAACTCAGAAGTTCAAATACATATATCTGTAAACAAAAATATTATTTTTACTAGAGAAGGTTATTTTTCTTCAACAGTAGCACTGCTTGACTTATTGGATATAGTGCAGTGCGCACACTTTGTCATCTCAGTTGCTAAGTTCTAGAAATACCGCACAGCATCATTCTGTGAGCTGTTTGAGAGAAGCAATCTCATTTATGTTGCAATTCTAGATGTGCATTGTGAAGGGAATCTTGCTATTTGATAATGGCTTGTCATACATGTTGAGATTGCTTTTAGTGGAGCTGATTGCAATAAATATTGAGAAGTAGCCAGATGGGAAATACAAGATCAATGGTGGCTTGGATGTTTTGACACTATTGGTTGTGAGTTAGTAGTGTACCTAAGAGCACCGTTGGCTGTTCTGCTCCTTGAATAGACATGATCACATCTAGATTAAGCTAGATTGTAATTTCACAATGCACAATCAGCTAGTCCAATTCCATCTATATGTTTCTAAGATCTATAAACACAGCCTCTACTGTCGAAGGTTGATAAATATATCATAGCAGAATGGCAAATTGCCATTTGATTATGGCTTGGTGATAATCTAGTCGGTAATGATGATTGCCAGCAAATTAGGTGTTTGGACATAATGTGTTGTGATTTAGTATTTCACCCAAGAGCATCAATGGGTGATCTGCACCTTGAAGATTGGTTGTATAATAAGATCCTATCTAGCTAAGGCTAGATTCTATTTTCATATGCACATGCAAATAGTGAACATGCTTGTTTTCATACTGTCAAGGCTTAATCGTCTAAAGTAGTAAAAATTCCTACAACTTTGAAAATTCAAGTTAAAATATAAGGTAGCATTAAAGTAATCCCGATCTGAATTCTTGTACAGTATAGTAGTTAGGTTAAATGAAAATAGTTAAAAACAACAATTGTTGTGGGAATGAGCTTCCACCATATCATCATCTTCAAATTCTAAATTATAAAAACTACACATTGCATAAACGAGTAAAAACAATCAACCTGATGTACACAAATAAGCAAATACGTGTCTTCTTTGTAGGATGAAATTTTTTGTTTACTTTTCTTCCAGTTAGGAGAAAGCCAAATTTCATGAATTAATAGGAAGATTGAATGCATTGGTGGTCATCATGGATTTAGGCTTTTTCATGGTTGCAGCTTGCATCTATTAATGAGATGAACTTTGCTAAAATATTTTCACTTGTAGACAACTATGATGTGCAATTTGAAGTGGCAAAGATCCCTCTGGAAGCTTCTAAGGCTGGTTCGGAGGTGGATTCTAAGGCATATATGAGGTCTTTTATTTGGGTAGGGTGGGCAGAGTTTATGCAGGGAAGAAACTTTGATCTGGAGCTTTGGCTCCATGGATTGCATAGGATGACAACTAGAGGATTGATTGGGACTATTATTTTAGAGATTTTGCAATTAGCAAGGTGAAAGACTGGATCTTATCAGATTTGGCTATTGGAAGGCATGTAGTTGATTTGGGCAGTGGGTTGTTGGATTGCTAGTATTAAGCATTAGCTAGGTGGCTAGAAACATCTCTCGTTGGTTTCAATGTTCCTTCCCCATGTGCTTGAGCTCTTTGTCTTCCTTATGATGGTGAATCTTTTATATTTTTCTTTAGAAACTGTCTTCTTTAGGGCTTGTTTTCCTTTTGTCATCTTAGACTGCACGCACAGGGTTATGGACATGTGAAGCTTTAGCTTTGTTTCAAGTCTCTGATTTCTTATCATAGGAAGAGGGTTAAGGGAGAGATTTACTTTATTCACTAATTCTTTGAAACGATGGGGGCCTATGTAGCTAGGCATTAAATTTGAGATTTTGTAGTGAATCTTGCAAATTACACTCTCTCGTGTTTTGTTGGAAATTTTGGCTTTATATCATTAAGGAGAGGGGCACTAAATAATTTAGCCACTCTGTGTGTTTTATGTCCTACTATAAGTGTAGTGTTCAAGGATGAAGACATCATCTATAGTCTAATAGCCCTGTATCTACTCGCCTTGTAAGGGGTGAGGAAGAGCCATGTTATCTAGGGCCTTGTAAAGGGATGGTGAAAAAGGTGACTATGGGAAAGTCGAGGTGAAACTGAATATTGGATGGTAAAAAAAAACGGAGATATTTTCCATAGAAAATCAAATTATGATGTTGTTATTAGGATTCAACTATGTAGTTTTCAAGTCAAACTCATTAACCCATATTTCATGAGTAGTGTTTCACAAGAACCCATCTCTCATGAGAATGAATGGTACACTACAAGAACCCAATTCGCATGAGAATGAAAGGTACACTACTCATGATACATGGGTCAATGAGTTTGACTCGAAAATGACATAGTTGAATCTTGATAGCAATATCATAATTTGACTTGCTGTGGAAAATATCTCCTCCTTAGCAGTTGATGAGCTAAAGGGGCTCTATAATGAATGATTTATAACTTCATACGGCACAACACTTGCTGAAGGTTTTGCAAATGGGGTAGCAAGCTAAGTAGGCTTAACCTTGGGGGAAACTCCATGGTTAAGTGCGATTGAGTTGGAGTAGTACTAGGATGGGTGACTTCTCGGGAAGGTCCAATGCTTCACCTTTGTGAGCATCACCTAGATGCAATGAGTGCTATGTGTAACATTCATTCTCATGAGAGATGGGTTCTTGTGAACCACTACTCATGAAACATGGGTCAATGAGTTTGACTCAAAAAATACACGATTAAATCCAAATAGCAATATTATAAAAATAAAGACTAGAAATGGGAAGTTTGGTGGTGGGGATTGAATTGGCATGATCTTTTTGTTTTTGTTCACATATATAGTAGCAAGGCTAAGGTGTGAAAGGGTAGAAGCATAGTACAGATGGACTAGAATGTTTGTTTGGGAAATTGGAAGGGGATGAAGTTGGCCCAGGATTATATACCTAAGGGATGTGAGTTAGGTGGTTGAGGGGAGTTTGTACTACAATTAAGAAATCAAAGAGATAAGCCACATAGAGGAGGTGGATTGGGGAGGGTGCAACAAATGATGGTTGAGGGCTAAGTCACAAGGTTCGAATTCGACAACCATGAAATTTGGATAAAATTCGACAAGGGAAAAATTCGAAAAAAAATTCGGATAAAATTCGCCTTCTATAATTTTGTTTATTTTTAAATATATGTATACTTCTAATAAATTATTGGAATAGCGACCCTTGTTGGAGAAAATCCGAGGGCGACCCAGCAGTTGCAGACACCCATGACCCAATAGATACAAAACATATACAAAGAATACCCACGACCAGCTGAGTTGTGTTTAGAGGCGGATAGTAGTGCTTTATAGAGGAAATTCGATTAAATTCGATTTTTTTTATAAAAGTTTGAAATTCGATTAAATTCGATTTTTTTTATAAAAGTTTGAAATTCGATTAAATTCGAACCTCATCCATGAAAATCGCCATATCATGTGACTTAGGTTGAGGGTATAAACATAGGGGTGTGTGGCTTAAGTGAGCTTGTAAAAAGCAACTCACCTTAATACCATTTGGATAAATTATGGAGTCGTTCAAATGAATGCCCTCACTATGTATTTTTATAGCCACCCTTGTTGGTAGTATTAGCTTCAAAATGGCTTTGAGCTTCATTGTCCATTAACATCACTTGAAGAAGTTGGGTAGGCATATTGTGAGAGAATTGGAGAATATTGAGAGCCTTATTTGTTGGCTTCGAAGTATGAATTTGGTCACCATATCAACCATTTTGTTCTTTTCACCCTTTACATGGAGAGCACTACTTTGAGCGGTTGAGAGTCTTGAGAGTACTCAAAATACCATTTCATTCGTCCTAATGATACCAGTAAGTAGGCATTGGTTAGATATTATTTTCATTTGTTTATTTGATTTGCTTCTTTAGCATGTTGATCACCACTCATGAGTTGCCTTATAATGTCAATTGGAGTGGCTTTTACAGGATAAGAAAGTGGAGTCCAATGCTTAGAAACAGGAGTTCAACAAAGTTCTTGGTACTCTTGTTGATAACCTGGTAGTAGCTAGAGATTGGAATGTTAGCTTCATCCATTAATATACCCTTGATGGTTGCCTGATTGGGTTGCCTTTGTTGACCCCAGTAGAACTGAGTTTTACTTGGTGTTGTAGGGGGGCATTGCGAAGATTGTGATGGATTAATTTTGATTATGGTGGAGATGAATTGAAAGGGTAGCTTCCGATTTCTAGATAAATGGAGGTCTGCATTGATGCTGGGTGCTGATTTAGATGTTTTCGTGTTGTATGATGGTGATTGTGGAACATACTATTTTTCCTTTTTTTCATAGATTTCTTGCTGTGATGGATAGCATTATATTGTGTGGGAGGTAAAGATGTTGGTGTTTTATTTTTCTTGTAGCACAAGTATCCATTAGATTATGAATGTTCATCCTTGAGATTGGATTGGGACCTATTTTCATGGCCACTGTCAACCAAACCTGTTTTGCTTATCCGATGTTCCACATTGAGATGCTGGATTATCTCTTTGCCTTGTTCTAGTTGGGACATTGATTAGGTCCTTGCTAATCCTTTTTCTTGAGATTTTCAAATTAAGATTCCTGTTGTGAATGACAAGCCAACAGTGCAGTTTAATTTTCATCCAAGTGTTTATATGCCTTATGTTATATTTTTGGTTGGAGCTAAGATGATTCTAATGAATAACTTTGTAGGCTGGGTTGAGGTTGCAGTTTGCGGATGCACAAGTCAGATAGATAAGTTCATTTTCCATTGTACTGGAAATTCTAATTCTAATTAGAAATTGAATTTTGCCAAGAGTACACAGGAACACTTCTTCGCACTATATTTGAGTAAAGGAGTCAGGGGTTTGGACTCTAAAATCTGCCACCTTTGCCATTCACCAATTAATCGCTTGTCTTCTCAAATCTTCAAGATGAAGGTTGGAGAGGAGAGGTTAAGCTAACCAACTATCATTCTGGAGATCGATAATGCTATCATTTTCTATTAGCCAATATACATATCTATCAATTACATGAATTCCCCTTTTTAAGAATTTTTTTGTTGGCGATATGTTTAATTGCCATTTCCAATGAAGAAGGGATCTCAGGTTGTTTGTATAGAGTTTGTAATTCTGTATAATGATATTGTGCCAAGGGGCATTTAGATGATGCATGAAGTACCAGATTGTCTTCGTAGCGAAAGATAGATTGAAATCACTCACCTCTCTGATGTTTAATTGTCCACCAACAGGGTTGTGATCCTGGTCCAACAGATCAGTGGGATTTCAACGTTGGCCTTTGTTTTACATTGAAGTAACTGAGTGAGTTGAGTGGCAACTTCTCTTTGATGTGGAATAAGAGAGAGTAATTAACTTGGTATGGGTTATAGAAATGATTGGATCAATTGTCTGTTTTCTGGTGATGATACACAGTTATTTGTTGTTCCAAATCCTTGTCAAACCTTGCCTCATTTTGAGGAGTTATATTTCGATTCTAAAGGGAATGCAAGGTATGCTGTAGGGATTTGCTGCTTCTTGAATTACAGAATGTTAATAAGCACTTTCTTTTGAGATAGGCTGTTATTGGCAAAAAAGTTATAAGTGTTGTTCCCATTTATAATTTGTCCCAAGGCTTTTGCATACCTGGAGACAATACCTTTCATACTTTGGGTTTCTTCTTAAGTTAGAAGCAATCTTCATGATATCATAAAAAATATGAAAGTTTGTACCCTCTTTCCATTTGGTTCTGCTTGGAGCCAAAAGGTTCTCCCTTGATTTTGGAATTTAGCAATTGCTCTTAGGAGGTTCTCACAAATGAGGAGATATAAATAGTTGCTGAATGGATCATCTTGTCAGAGGCTGCTGGAAGATATGAAAGGATGTCCTAATTTGCCATTGAGGGATATATAAAAAGAGATGGAGGCGATACAAATGAATGCCATGAGATGTATTTTTTGCCAAACACATAGCTATTAGGGTTTTGAAAAGAAAAATCCAATTGCACCAGTCAAAAACTTTAGCAATAAATTTCTTGATGCTTCTGGATTAGATTGTGTGCAATTTTTTTTTTTTTTTTTCTACAATCTAATCCACAAGCATCAAGAAATTTATAGCATGGATTGTGGAAATCTGATAGCTTTAACTTTAGCAATGTTAAGCTTTATTGGAACTCTTTGATTGGATTGGGTTTTGAGCAAGTGGAGTATATCTTGCAGCACCCGTATGTTATCAATAATTTGCCTCCTTCGAACAAAAGCATATTGTGAGGGACATAAGTTCTCTGTGAGAAGGAAATTTATCCTGGCCACAGTGATATTAGATATGATTTGGTATAGCATGTTGCCCAAAGCAATCAGTTTAAATTGAGATATTTGACCCACTTTTTATTGTTTATGAGTCAACACTAAAGCGGTTGAACTGAGGATTTTGGCATCTTTCTAATTTCTCTTGATTCTTCCAACACCTCCATCAGTTCTAAGTAGAGGCAATATTTACTTTTAGTAGAATAGTGCAGCACAGCCATCAGGCTGAGAAGCTCTTGGCCCGCTGGAAGGAGAAGGCAATTAATTTTATTTCTGTTATTGGAGCCATTGGATTGTTGTTTTCCTTCTGTGATACTACACGCTGGATGTTTTCCAATAGTGCTTCTCTGGTCTTGTTTTCCTTAGCATTGCTCCTGGTTTCATGAACAAGGTGCGGAAGTAGTTAATTGTCCAGAATACCTTGATTGTTGAAGAGAAAAGTCCACATTTCTGTTTTGAAGTGTTGTATTCTATTGAAATGTGGTCTGTTGAGATTTTTATTATGAAAGAATTTTGTTATTGGGTATCTTGCTTTGATCCAATTTCTTCTGATTGTTATCTCCAATGAATTTCTTCTTGTGTCTGGATGGTGGCAAGTCGTTCGATAATAAGCTGTTTTTATGCTATTTGTTGATTTGAGAATCTGTTACCTCCAATATCCCTTGTAATCTGCACAGGTTGCTTAGGACTTTTGTCTTCCTAAAAATAATCCAAATTTTGTATCAACTCCAACCTCTGATCTTGAGTTTCAGCATTGCAGGTTCACTTATGTATCTAAACACAGCCTGCCTCTAGATATAGCTGCTAGCTTTCCACTAGATTGAGGTCAAGTTTTGGAACTCAGAATTTTCCATCCAGATCAAATATATGCAGAAGGGGTGTGAGGGCAAAACTTTATGGAGGGGATGAATAGAGAGTACTATTTGCCAGCAGACAAATAAAATGGCTTTGAGAACATGACTTGAAAATGAGAGATTGGGAGACATCCAATTCTTTGGCAAGAGAATACTGAATTTTTTCAACTATGAAATGACATCCCTTTCTTCTGTTGCACCTGGCCTGCTTTCTGATGGAAAAATCTAGATCAAGCATCCAGTGTGTTGAGATGAGATTGCAAAAGGCAATGGAACTCGTGTAATTGAACCTAATGCTGCCCATTTTCACAGAAGGATCCTTGATGGATTTGAAATCTGCCATACGGAGAGATCTGGGAATGGAGAATGTTTGTAATCAACTAGATATATTATCCAGAATTATGATTTTTTTATTGCCATATAAAGTGATGTAGATTTTGGTTATGGAAAAACTTTATTGAAACTTTGAGAAAATTCAGCTAGGAATCCCAATTGAAAACTTGTAGTATGCAGTAAATCGTACCTCAAAGAGTCCCAATTGATTATTGTTTTTAATTGTCTCGAGAAGATAATTTGATGTAGCTTCCAGGTCTGGAGTTTGCTTATTTTTAGCATTTGTCTTGGAATGGCGAACACCTAGAGAAATACAATATTCAAGTTAAATCTTGTGGTCTTTCTGTAACAGTTGCTAGATGATGTACAATTTGTTTGAAGCTTTCTGGTTACTATGATTGGGTACGATGTGTAAGCTAGAAATATTTTCCTTCAACATTTTAGAATGAATGATATATTAATTTTAAAATTTGGAATTCAATTAAAATGCTAAAGCCCAAGGAAAAGTTACATGATCCATTTGATATGAATTACTACACTAGTAATGTCCATGGGGACTGAAAATTGGGCTAGATTTGGACACAGATCTAGGTAAATAAGTAGTATCTTATGGTTCTCACTCTAATTAGAGACAATGTCTTCAACTGAGACACAGTGAGTGCTAAGTGGACCATTCATGCTCATGAGAGATGGGTTCATGTTAACCAGTATTCATGAAATATGGGTCAATGAGATTGACTTAAACTTTATGCAGTTGAATCCTGATCAAACATCATAATTTGATTCATTGTGAAATTTATTTCATAATTGTCATGGAATGGGACTCAATAGTTTCAAATCATGATCCTACTTGAAAATGTTATGACTTGAGCATAAGTCCTATTACCTGATTGATATAGCCGATATCTCTTGGAAGGTCAAAGTGCCCAAAAATATGATGTTTTAGTGTGGATTTAGAAAAAAATAGTATATTTTCCTTGTTACTCATATTATAAACTATATTTATATTATTTAATCTCTAGATCACGCATTTTATGTGGATTTTTTTTTAATCGATAATAGATTACCAAGATCAATTAGAATAAAAATACAGCCACTAATTTAAATAAGTTCATAGGGCACGTGAGAGAGTTTGAAATGGTTAAATAAATTTTTAGGGCGTGGGATATTTTGTAGGACAAAATTTTGCCACATGTCATAACCTCTAGGATCTCCTTCTCGTTATGGTCTGCTCTTGCTCAGAACTCAATAAAATAGTATAATCACTGTGCTCTGTTGCTTTGCATTGTACACTTGGTACTTCATACTCTGACATAGTAGCCATTATCATAAAAGCACTGCCTTTTGGAATTTCTACTCTTTTCAGGTTTTGTCATGTATCTTTGAGTAAGGTGTCCCTTGTTTCCTTGTCTTACAGACTGTCATCATGAAGTTTGTCAAAATACATTGTGAGAAAATAATCTGTCTTTATTATTGTCACATACCTTCATACTTGTTGTGACTGTCACTTGTTTTAATTTGCATCTTGTGCTTCCATGATTTTTTTATCTTTAAATTTCCAAGGATACCATGCTCCTTACTGTATACTGCAGATAGCGGTTTTCATATGACTGTCTATTCTTTGTTGTTGTCATGCATTCAATGGAAACTTAGGTCTTGCCCCTTTGATGCTTGTCAGCTGTCATCTAGGTCTTCATGCTCTGTCTGATGGACTATTTCCTTCTTGCAACTGTGATTCATCATGCTAATTTCAAAAAACCTTGTCTTCTGTCCACCATCTCAAGGAATTTTGCCTAGGACTGTTATGTATCTTTTGACATCTTTGTTCCCTGCAATATGTTACTGAAAGGCTGCCTTTTAGCTTTTGGGTCAACTCTCCTTTCAAGACGTCGTATTCTTTGCAAATTGAGCCTATTGAAAATTGTTATGGCAGGTACAATGCTTTGACCTTGTTGAGTATGCTCTAACATTTGACACTCGTCATTGCTATCTGCCTTGATTATACTCTATCAAGAATAATATTGATAGTCCCTTCGACCATCTCACTAAACTGACTACCTTTAAGTCTCTTAACATGACCATCTTATGGTCTTTTAACATGACAGTGCATGCTCTCTACACCAACAGTGAACCTCACAGTCCCTTTCTTGACGGTCTTTCTCTTTGCCCATGTCAAACTGTCATGTCATGACTGTCCTTGACATTGTCTTTCATCTTCTTGTTGGCAGGTTTGTCTTAGGCTGTAATAGACCTTGTCTTGTTGAATCACATATATCTTGACCGCATAAATTATCTCTTGGCTGTCATCATGAACAACTGTCATGCTTATTTTTCCTTTGCTCACTGTCATGAAAGTCTTCATTGTTTTTTTTCTCTTGGATTCACTTTTTTATGCTATCTTCTCAGCTTCTCACTTCTGAAAACATCTCTCTTTGTGAACTTTCAACTCTTGTAATTTCACAAATTCTGTCTCTGCCTTCTATTACTGATAAGTGAGAATTCTGCCTTTCAACTGCTGTCATGGACCGTCATGCTGTCATTGTACTCTGTCTAATATTTGACAGTGCCCTTTACCTTGCATTCCCCTGTTCATGGGTACATTGTCACATTTGACGAATGTTCTCTCGGGCTATTTTGCATCCTTGAAGTCAGCTATACACGTAATGCATAGTCCCTTTAGCCCTAGGATACCCCCTCAATATCATAAGACCTTATGGAACTGTCACTTTATTTCATACATGTTCATTGATTTGAAATAATAAAAAAAGATTTCAAGCTTCCTGACTATCAGTTTAAAGGTTCCTTTTTCATCTAACATTACATTTTATCACTTGATAGATCTTTGGTATGGCCTCTTACTGAACTTTATGCTTGGCTTCATAAACTTTTGAGGAAAGATCACATATTCACTATTTACATAGGTCAGGCAAGGGTTTTATATGGATATAATAACAGAATCAGGTTCGAACAATAGAAACAAACAAAGGACACCACTTATTGCCTTGTGGCCTATGTTTAGAGCACTGGTTGATGTTAATTTGTCAGGGAATAAGTGCACAAGATCAATGATTTTGAGCATGTCTGAAAGTGCAAACTGCAATGCTCTCATCTGTTGTTATAAAAAGACACTAAAGCTTTTACTTGTTTAAAATTATTAGTAGAATTTGGCAGGCATGTTGAACACTGAACCGATTGCCCTAAATACCAAGTAATCAAATAATATTCCAGCTTTCTTTGAGGGATTGACTTGTGAAGGCTTTTAAACTGGATGAATTAGAATTGGCGAATGGTCTGGGAGACTCTCCCCCACTCCACCATCTGGACAAGGCTGTAAGATGTCAAATTATGGTGCTTGGACTCTTTTAGAACCATCTGCCATTCATGCAATGTTTCATTTTGAGTGGAACAAGAAACCTGAACTCACACCAGCAAACATTCATGTAACTGCATTTTAACTCAAGAACTCCTAGAAGGAAGGGTCAGTAATCGCTAGCTTTGAAATGCATAAGTTACAACTTTCTTGAAGTATGCAGAATGCACTGTTACTAGTGCAGGACATTGCAGAAAAATATTCTCAGGTTTCAGACTGCTGCAGGAATTCAGATTTAGTTCAACAAGCTCGGGACAATCCAGATACAAGGCACAGATGCCAGAGCTGCCTCATAGGCTAAGCTTCTTAAGCCTCAAATGCTTGATTACCAATCTGTTGGATATTGTGTTTGCTTTAGAAAGAATATTTAGCCTCTGCACAGTATGTTGGGTCTCATGTTCTTCTAGTTGTTGTCTGAGAAGGTCTGTAGCTTCATTGCTACAAGAAATATGGCATTTGTATTCTCTAGTCATTCAACAATCTAGGAGCTCAGGGAATGGTAGTTGTGTAGCCCCCATTTGAAGCCCAACTATGGATATACTAAGGCAGAGAGCAATAAGAAGCTTAGAGAGGGTGCCTGTGCGTATGATGCCAAGTCCTTTGTCTGTGATACTTGATCCATTCAAGTTTGCAAGTTGTTCCAACTTGAGATTTGCTATAGGGGTTTGCTATTTTAGGTCTGTCTGTAATGCTTAATCTTGCTTCACCACCATGCTTCCTTACCTCACACAGATCTGTCACTCCTCATGAAACCTCTGTTACAACCCTTCATTAGGACTATTGTTATGCGCTTTAGACTTCAAATTTGTTCCCTTGCTGGCTGTCCTTCTATCATGCAAACTCTTAGTTACTTTCTGCAGGGCAGTTCATCTCTGCTACTTGTTTGCTTCTATAGTATGCACTGTCTTCTTTTAATGATGAAGACCTTTGTATCTTCACTATCTTCTATCAATATACGTCTTTTCTTTATCATCATAATCCTTGGTTGTATGATATTGGCATAACTGCTTCATGTCTTCATGTCTGAGATATTTGCCTTAGCATGTGTTACATGTCATTAACACTATCCGCTAATTGAATTCTGTCCCTTATCTTTACAAATGTTTAGGGGCTTTAAAATGGACTATGACAGTCAATAATGCTTGATACGCGTCTAGGCAAAGGATTTTGCATCTTGTGACAAGGGTTTTGAAGGGTTTCACCATAACAAATTCTGACCATATCCTCAACACACTATATCAGCTTTCAGCATGAACACGAGGATATCAATGAGACAAAACAGTTAAAAAGGATAGCATTCATCGCTTATTGCACAAATATTAGTCGTGTCTCTGCTTTGATTGGTGATAGGGAGCATAATATACAAATATGAACAAATACATATCATGTCAACAATTTATCATAGCAAAGGATGAGATACATGGATAGCATGGGCAAAGATGTTGGGCACTTTTATGGACCAGATTCTGTTAGTCCCAACCGGTGCTGAGAGGGGAGGGGTGAATCAGCACTTAATCAAATTTTCACAAAACAAACTTTTAACTTATATCTGCATTCATCTAACATTCAACAATATATTTAATCACTGAAGTAAAATATGCAAGCATGAAAAGTTGACAGTGACACCAAGAAGTTATCTCGTGGAAACCCAAATGGGAGAAAACTATGGTGTGAGTAGGAACTCACAAAATTTGTACTCTTTTGAAGTATGCCCTGTGAGGAGCTATCCCTGTTAGGAGATACAAAGACACTTATTAGGTGCCACCTGGTTAAGGGATTTTGATCAAGGCCGGTTAGTGCCTTTACCCTATTAAAGGTAGCCCGAATAGAGGACTTAGAACATCAGTTAAGATGCCACTCGATTAAGGGATTTTACAATAGGGACTTGTTAAAGTCCACTCGGTTAAAAGATTTATGTTGCAGTTGTTAGAAAGCAATAGAAGGATGATCTGCTGAATTGGCTACTGATAGCTTGATCAGATCTTAATATACATCACACTCAATACACACCGGTTGTGTCTTCTCTGCACAACACCGGTTTTCTTCGTACACCTTCAGCTCTTCACTCTGTCGGTCACCTATTTCTCGGCATTGCACTCTGTCGGTCCTCTGATCTTCAGCTCTGCACTTTGTCGGTTCACTGTGCCTCGACTCTGCACTTAGCCGATCTGCTACAAACACACTCTACTCTGCTAACACCTCTTAGCACTTCCTTTTCCTCTGTTCCACTTTTGGATCGCCTTCAACAAGTATTCCTTGTTGCAAATTTCACGATAAAAAAACTTCTGAATGAACTCAAGAACACTTTATACATTTCCTGTCGACACTTCCAGGCATTCCCTCAATCAAAGCAATCATGGATTTCAGAAGATTTCAAATTAAAAAATCTCCCACTCTTTCTCTGCACGCCTTACAACAATTCTGCCAAGTGTTCAATCAATTCTGCCACCGCATCTTCCAAAGAGAGAAATTTCCAAGTCGTGTTTAGCCAAATAAGTGCGAACCAGAAAATCCGCATGTAATCGTGCATGACAGCATGACAACTGCAAGTTGACCTTACCAACATATGATTTGGCATAGACACAAGCTTACCAACTCGTCCTTTACCACCACAACTGAGTAACCATCACCTGTCTTCCTTCTGTCATACCGGTGTACTGGTATGCCACTGCACTTCTACATTACCGGTTCATTCTTTGATTGCCAGTTTGTTGTGCTAGCATCACTTCTCTTCACCTGTTTGCCAATGAGTTACCGGTTTGCACATAGCTTCAAGTTTTTTTGCCTGAGTCCTCTTGTGACTTTACCATCTTCAAAGTGACCGATCATCATCATCAAGGTGACGGATCTTCCTATACCACTTCACCGGTTAGTGTCTTCACCGGTTAGTGTTGGACATCAATGACAAATCTTTAGCACATATACCGGTTCTTTGGATTGACAGGGTTTGTCAATGCCAACAATCCAATAGATTCCTCCAAGACTAGGGAGCTTGTTGGTGGTAGAGGCAACACCATTAATTTATTTTCATGGATTTAATATGAAAATTGATAAAAGGCAGATGAGATGTTAAGAAATGTGTATATGAATCTCTTATTACTTCGAACACATGCATGCTACACCATAGATAGGAGCTGCAGTCAAAACAGTCTAAAGCAAAATGTGACAGTATTAGCATTGGAAATCATTGCTTTCTTTTCATGAACAACGAAGTTTCACATCAGAAAATAAACATAGTTTTCATATTTGCTCTGCTTGAATGGTGCTAAACATGTAAAAACTCCTAGTATGACCTCCTTGGAGTAATGAAAAGGCCACTAAATAGCAGAAAATGTTAAAAGAAAACAACCAAGCAACCTTTACCTTGAGACAATTGCTGATTGGATTGGTGCCAACTGTCAACAGTTGCTGATGAAGTATGTAAATGTCACCGGGTAAAATCTCCATTTTCAAGTTGGTTGAACCTTATGATAGATGTAAGCAGATGTTTGTTTGTTCACTGTTCTACCATGTCGAAGGATTCTAGCAATTTACCAACCTTTTGTCTTGAAATGGGGTGGCTCACTTGTTCTTCATAAGGCTATAATAATTGAAATAACCTGTTTGCTATTGTTGTGGGCATTCACATTAAGGAAGTAGTATTATCCTTAAATTCATCACCATATATTCAAAACAAGAGAGAGTAGGGTTGTAACTTGTAAGGAATCACCAAGTAATAAATGCTGATTATTTAGGGTCTCTGCATGGTATATATCCCAGCAATCACAGATAATAAACAGTGGCGGATGTCATAGGAGGTTGCAAAGGTAATTCAATATTTCTAAAATTTTGGTAAGACAATGAATTTAATAGCAAATATCTTCATAGAGAGACAACAATCAACATTATATGTCTAAAACATGTCATATTGTTAAAATCTTAGATTTGTTATCTTGATGTATTTTTTTTTTGTTAACTCAGGGGTATCCCCGCGACTCTGCCCAACGACCTCAATTCGTGAGGCTAGCAGGGGCGAGACTAATCCCTTGAGGATGCATGAAGTCCCCGCAAGCCCCGTGCATCGGGTTAACCCGAGAGGAGAATCGAACCCAAAACCAATGGGGAGCAAACCCACGACCCAACCCAACTCTCCTACCTATGCGGGATTTATCTCCTTGTTACCATAACCACTTCGATAACCTAAGGAGGAGATTTAGACTAGGAATTTAAAACTAATAAATAATCTTCTTAATCCAAGTCTGACATCCTCTTGCTTCTATGGATTTACTTACATATTTGTGACTGATTTGGGAATAGTGAGTGTAAGGAGGAACTTGCTCACTTATGTTTAACCATGGTGCACTAGTATTGTCAACTTATTCCTACATTGACCTTGACGTGCTTAATTTTGAGAACCCAAATCAAAATTCTATCACTTAATTACATTGAATTTGATATACTTAACCTTGATGCACTTGTAGTGTTGGCTTGTTCCTACACTGAATTTGACGGACATAATTTTAAGCACCCAAATTTAAATTCTATTAGTTGGGGTGTTTGATGTAGGTCTAATATCCCCAAACAGGGATAAAGAAAAAACAACAATATTCCCACAAATATGCAACATAAAACTCTGAAATCTTATTTGCAAATAAGATATCCTTCAACAAACTTAGATTTAGGACCATGTTGATGGGTATTTTTTGATTCTACACGCTGCCGTTGCTGCTGTGATGCTGCCTGTTGCCCTAAGGCCGAATGTCGCTCCTGTCTTGCCTCTTGCTGTTGCCGTCCAACCTTGCCCAACGACTGTTGCGAATGGGAGATCTGTGGAGGATGCTGTGGGGACTGCGAATTGAGGCTCTGCAAAGGTCTCTGTTTGGGCCTTGGCGGGGGGTCCGAGGGGTTCTTCTATGCGGGCCTTACCCTCTTCGGGGGTGGGTGTTGGGTTTGCTCTGATTCCTGGGGGCTCCCTTGCTAGCATGATGCTGAAGGATGCTCCTGTGGCTGCTCCTTGCAAGCCCAAGATCATTCTTGTACCTGTTGCTAACACGGAGGATAGTGATACGATGCATTCGGCGCCCTCTGATTTAGATCGAGCTGCCCGTGGTTTGGGGCCTTTGGCCATTATCGTTTGCAAACCATTGGCTTTCAGGGTGTCTGCTGATATTGAATAGGAGATCATCCACAACTCCTCTGTGTTTGAATCTCATGGTTTGATTTGCAGGTTTTAGGGCTTTTGGCCAAGCCTTCCTCAGATGCACACTTAGATTTCCCAAAGCTGGGAACCGATTTTAAAAGGTTTAGTTAACATTTTTTCTTCAGCCAAGGGCTTTTTTATTGCTAAATTTGAATATGCAGAGGATAGATCGAAAATTTTATGTACAAATTCTTTCAGCTGGGAGGACAAATTTGTTTTGATGGTTAAACCCTGGTTCTTGGGTTTTAATCCATCTACTGATTCATTTAATGAGATTCCTATTTGGGTTAGGCTCTCTAACCTTCCCCTTCATCTATGGACGGACTCTCTGCTAGAGGAAGTAGGGGAGGCTTTAGGCGAATTCCTAATGATTGATAAGGACTCTTACCGAATTTATCATTCTACTTATGCTCGGATTTTGGTTAACATTGATGCTTCTAAAGGGCTTCCAGCTGAGATAGAAATTGAATCTTCCTTGGGATCTTGGGTCCAACCGCTTGACTTTGAGGGTATCCCCTTTAGATGTCGAAAGTGCTTCCAGACTGGACATGTTGCTGCACGGTGTGAAATAGATAAAAAAAAAAATAGATTTGCTTCTTGGTGGAAAGGTGCCTCCTTTGAACACTATTTTGTTAAAAAGAAAAGCTTTTCCCAGGTGGCTGTGCAGGTTCCTTAGGCCGAGCCTCTGTTTTTGGTGCTCAGGAATGTGGGGATGCTTGGGGTGGCATCCCAAATGATCGTTTGAAGAATGCTGGATCTTCCTCTTTGGTGGATGACCTTCCCACTTCCCAGATTGATGCTGGATCTTTGTCTGATTCTTCGATTTCTGCTGTCCCTGCCTCTTCGGAAGTTGGGTCTATTCCTCTTGGTGATGGGAGGTCCTCTATTCTGGACCCATCCTCTTGGCAAAAGGTCATTGCTAGGGTTGAGGAGGGATGGATTACCGTTAAAAGTAAAAAATCTAAATCGTCTCGGTCCTCTTTTGATATGACCCTTCGATCCCATAAGGGTAGGTCAAATTCTTGATCCGTCCTGGTTGGGTTGGGGTTGCTGGTCTCTTGCAGCCCGCTGGTTTTTGTTGGGGGTCCTTTTTGTGCTGTACCCCATCTTTGGTTTGGCTTTGCTGTGTCTCATTTGTGTTCTGTTTCTTTGAGTGGACTTTCAAGTTTATCTTTCGGTTTGGGTTGCAGGTCCTTCCAAAACCTGTCTTGTATAGGGTTTCGGGTCCCTTAAAACCTGTTTTTCCTTAATACAAAACAAACTTAGATTTAGACTTAGATTATTGATCTGTTTTTTCTGCTAATTTAAATAATTTTTTGAGCTTTTCTGAGTATAGAAAAGTTAGATAAACATACTAAATCGCCCAGATATTTCAGTAATGATTTTAATTGATTTTTTCTTATTTTCTTGAGATGATTAATATGCAGATTTAGACACAAATACCTCAGAAATGTCTCCAAACCCTACCCGCCTTTGCCAAAAAACTCCCATAAATTCAGCTCTACGTCTGCTCTACTTGTCCTTTCTATTGCTATCTTCAATGATGTTAAAAAACATGGAGACACCTTGCTGTAGATTATCCAAATTTTATCATTGATGTTTTGAATCTCACCTACAAAATGGCCTCCAAACCTGATATTGAAGTGCCACTTTGAAAATGTGGTGCTATGGCATCACAGACCAAAGGCCTTCCATCGAAATACATCCTTCTGACTAGGGGAGTCCATATGTCTCTTCGAAATTAGGGATACTCAAGGGTGTCAGATCTCAAGCCAAAGATTGCAGCAACAATAGAAAAAATATTGATCACAAAATGAGCTCCAAAAGAAACCTAAAATGTTATATGTTTGATTACAAAAGAATTATTTAACCTCAACCATTGATCCATAATTACTAATTCAATCCAATGCTCAAAATAAAATTCCTAAAAAAGAGCCTATAGGCTCCTTGAAATCCCACGACCCCTTGATCTTTTTGGCACATGCTTAAAAAAATCACTTAATGTATAAAAAGATGTGCCCACAACTGAAGAATAGAATATAATATAAAACAAAGACTCTACACTTACCTAACAATGCTCTATTTCCTCTTCCCCTTGGGTAATTCAAGGAAAAGACAACCAATGCATTGTTACGTTTCATGGCCTGAGTTGGGTACATCATAGTCCTTCCTACTCAAAGAATGCTTGTCCTCCAAAATTTGTAGATTGGGATGCTTAAGAATCTCCTTTCCTTCTCATGTTGCATCCTCCAAAGCCAAGTTTTTCCACTTAATGAGATGTTAAAAAATTACTATACTCATCAACTACTTCTCTCTTGCAAAATTGTTCCTGAGATGACTATCAACTTACCTTATTCATCCATAGGGGACAATTCTGTAGAAGTGATCACTTGTCCAAAAGCCTTTTTGAAGCATGATGCATGAAAGACATAATGGAATTTACTTTAGTTGACAACTCTAATTCATATGTTGCTTCACCAATCCTTTTAATCAACTTGAAAGGTCCATAAAACTTTGGTTTAAGCTTTTCCACTCTGTAAAGTTGAAGACACAAAAATACCATCCTCACCGGATGTTCTTTTGTTGAGCGTGATTTCCCATCTTCAATTCGTGCTTCGGAATTCCTCCCACCTTAAAATACCTCTTTTTTAAAAAAGTTTGGAAAACTTTTTAACGCGACTGGCGACACTGGCATGACACGCCCTCTGGCTCCATTTGAAATGCTTTTGACCTGAAGCTATGAACCAGTGAAGCCGCAAACGAGGGACCTCATTACCACACTTCAATTGTTCAAACTTGTGAGCACAATGGCCCAACAAAGACACAGGGCTAGCGAGCACAATGACGTAGCAAAGACACAGGGCTTGCGAGCACAATGACGTAGCAAAGACACAGGGCTTGCGAGCACAATGGCCGAACAAGGGTTTGGACCTTGATGGTTGCTTCACCAACAAAGTGTTTTAACCACGACACTACACATCCAAAGACACCTCAAAAGACCTCTTAACTCAATGGTGATCGACATATTTCTTTTGTTGTTTATGTGCAACCTAAATATTATCTTTAAGTGTCTTCAGGATATCTTGATTTTCTTTGGCCTACTCGAGTTTTTGGAGCTTTAGAATCAACAAAAACCAAATCCACAAATGTAGAAGCTTCATAAGCATACCAAGCTTTGAAAGGGCTCATACCTATGGTCATTTGGATGGTGATCAACATATTTCTTTTGTTGTTTCTATGCAACCTAAATATTATTCTCAAGTGTCTTAAGGATATATTGATTCCCTTTGGCCCACTCAAGGGTTTTTGTAGCTCTAGAATAAGAAAAAAACAAATCCACAAATGTAGTGTTGTAACATAATTCTACCAAATATAAGCAACTTGCGCATGCCTTTTTCTGCCTTGAAACATAGTTTCTCAAGTAGCCTATAAGCCATTGGTTTACAATCCTCGTTTGACCATTTGTTTGAGGGTGATATCTAGTGCTATGATTGAGTTACGTTCCAACCAACTTCATCAACTCTTACCAAAAATTGTTGATGAAAATGCAATATCTATCACTTAAAATTCTTTGTGGCACACCATGAAGCTTGAACACTTGTTCAAAAAATAGACTAGTCAGTTGGGGTTCTTTAAACTTGAAAGGCATTGAAATAAAATAAGCATATTTAGTGAGTCTATCCACCACAACAAAAATACAATCCTTACCATTGTTCTTGGGCAACTCGGTAATGAAATCCATCGATATTTGTTTCCCCTTTTGATTAGGAATAGGAAGTGGATGTAGCAGCCATGTTAGAAAAACATTAGCATTGCTCCTTTGGCACTCTATGCATTCCCTCACATGCTTGAGAACATCATCTTTTATACCTTTCTATGAAAATATTTCACAATGTACCTATATGTTCAAATAACTTGAATGACCAACAAGTTGGTTGTTATTGACATCGATGAGAATCTTATGTTTTAGCTTACTTTCTAGTACAAAATAGTTCTATCCTTATAATAGATGATGTCATTATATACCTTATACCTTTCATAATTGATTTTACCATCTAGAACCTTATAAGCATGTTGTATTAAACTTAGTAGATGATCCTTCGAAGACGCTGACATTTCTAAAAATGAGCAAATTGAAGGTTTTCTAGATAATGCATCAACAACAACATTGTTTTTACCTTTGACAAGTTCAATATCAGTCATGTCTTGAAGCTTACTCACTCGACAATTGTCTCTCATTTAAACCTTTTTTCT
Organism: Cryptomeria japonica; assembly: GCF_030272615.1. Taxonomy (NCBI): domain Eukaryota; kingdom Viridiplantae; phylum Streptophyta; class Pinopsida; order Cupressales; family Cupressaceae; genus Cryptomeria; species Cryptomeria japonica. Next base: position 198,406,723 of record NC_081409.1, on the reverse strand, counting down.
CCATGAAATAATTGGGGCTATTATGATCAGTCCTCGTTATAAACTTGTTGCCCGCAAGATATTGACAAAATTTTTCAAGTGCATGAAGGATTGCCGACATTTCCTTGTCAAATGTAGAGAACCATTTTTCAACTTCATTCAATTTTCTGCTTTCATAAGAAATTGGATGTTTGTCTTGCATCAAAACAAGCTCAATATCAGTACTGGATGCATCACAATCAAGCACAACAGGTTTAGAGAAATTTGGTAAAGCCAAAACAAGGTTAGTACTCATAACCTTCTTAAGATGGTCCATGATCTTTTTAAGTCTCACCTATCCAAACAAAGGCATCCTTCTTGGTCAAATATGTCAAAGGAGTAGTTAATGAAGAAAACCCATTGATGAATTGTCTATGGTATGTGCATAGACCAATGAAACCCCTCAATTGGGACATGTTCTTTGTCAATGGCCAATCAAGTATAGCTTGTATCTTCTCCCTATGTGCCTTCACACCACCTTCACCAATGAAATATCCCAAATACAATAGCTCGGTCATGCCAAACTCACACTTAGAGGCTTTTGCATAAATGGACTTAGCCGCTATGATGCTTAACAATTCATCAAGGTGTCGGATATGCTCCTCCCATGTCCTGCTATACACCTTAATGCCATCAAAGAAACCCAACACAAGTTTCCACAACTGCTTGTTGAATACATGGTTCATGCAAGAGTAAAAAATAGCTAGAGCATTTGATAACCCAAAGGACATCACCAAATACTCAAAATGTCCATAATGGCACCTAAAAGTTGTTTTATGCACATCTTGCTTTCAAACTCAAATCTAGTGGTATTCAAAATAGAGATCTATTTTGGAGAAATAGATCACTCTATGTAGCTCATTCATTAGTGCATCAATACCCAAAATAAGATATTTGTTCTTGATGGTCTTCTTATTTAGTGCATGATAATCAATGGACATCCTCATGGTACCATCCTTCTTCACAAAGACAATAGTTGAAGCAAAGGGTCTAGAACTAGGTCATATATGTTCCGCATCCAACAACTCCTGAATAGTCTTCTCAATCTTATCATTGAATTGTCTAGGATGATGGTAGGGATCAGTGACAAATGGCTTGCTATCCACAAGTTCAATATCATGCTCAAAACCATGATACAAAGGTAGACCATGCGATAGATCTAAAAACACCACACTATGCTTGTCCAAAAAACCCTGTATGTCAATATGATATCCACGTTGTCTTGTATTAGTAGACTTATTTGAAATTAAGCATTGCATTGCCCACTTGGCCTTTGAATGTTGAAAAACTCTCTCCATCCTCCTAGTTGAAATAACTTTAGGAGCATCTGAAGGTAAGCCCTGTAATATCACCCTCTGACCATCTACTATGAAACTCAACTACATAGCCTTAAAGTCCATGACATATGGACTTATAGCATGCAACCAGTGAGCACCCAACAAACATTGGTATCCTCAATGTCAACCACATAAAAGTGATCAATAAAGATGATATTACCTAAAGTCATGATCAACTATGGAACATGATTAATGCGACACAACATTGTTTCCATGAAGGGGTGCTCACTTGACAAAGTTGTGATAAAAAATAACAAAGGCACTACACAACCCCACACGACACTTTATAATTTAGTGTCAGTACAATAATATGGCACAATAGTTGTGCAAAATCTCCCAAAATACATGTACAAGAATGTGACACTTTATCTTCATGCATCTACTAACATGAAGTGCTTACAAAACATGCTCAAAAAGCCCACAAGGGAAAAAATGCTATATATACATATGAAGTAAACCAAATGAAGCCATCTCACGCAAACAGTGTTTTGAGGTGCCAAAATAATCAAGTAATTAACTATAGTGTTAAAATAGAAAACCTCTATTAATTATTCTCGAGAATAAATATAGAAAAAGTGCATAGATAGGCTAAAAGTGTTCTGAAAGACCTTTACAAGGTTGCAAGAATTCCCAAAAATAGAGAAATTGGTGAAAAATTATGAGCTCAAGAGCCAAAAAAATTCAAACTTGAATAGGCTATAAAATGCACCAACAACAAAACCAAAGAAAAATACCCAAACCATTGAATAGTGCTCGAAACTAGCTTTCCATCGATAGCTTGTTTGATAAAAATCAAAACCATATGTAAAAGTTATGCAACTTTTTTTATTAAGCGTAGTTGAAAAAATTAATTAATTTTTAGCACCCAATTCCTTGGGTGCCCATGTGACCCAAGCTTGGGTGGATAGAAAAAAGGGTCTCTTGGGGTGCCACTGTGCAATGGTAACCACTAGGTGGCAGAGGTGTTGTAGAGGGGAAAAGCATGTGTGCATTGGGTGCTTGAGCAAGGTGGGTGGTCGAGTGTTGAGGAGTGCTAGCCGCTTAAGTTTGTTGGGCACTTAGCACTAACAATAAACTCCATTAAACATAAAACACTCCAATAAAAGGTAAAAAGTGTGCCTTGCAAAACAAGTAGGTATGGTGTCAACCATACCATGTAAAATGTTCACTCCTAGAATAAAACACACCAACCAAACTAAGTGGACCAACCAACAAAACCAACTCACCAAGAAAAGTTTTAAAGTACTAACAAAATGAATGAATGCACCAACAATGTCATAGGTTGAGCAATATAAATCCCATAGTTAACCAAAAAATGTTACTATCTAGTCATTCGAAGAAAAAACGTTGCCAAAATAGAATCCCGCCAACCTTAATGCAAAGCGTCAACCAAAAAATTATAATGCACCAACCAAGCAAAAAAGGATTGGGCACAAATTATGTGGGGGCCAACCAGGAGATGGAGCTGTCTACCCAGACAACAAAATGGGCCTTGACAAGACCCATTTTTAATTTAATAATTAAATTAAAAATCACTAATCAACTAAATGATGATTTTTTATTTAATTATTAAATTAAAAAATGGGTCTTGTCAAGGCCCATTTTGCTACCGACATAGCCAATTCCCTAGGAGATTAGTGCACCTACAAAAGTATTTAATCCGCTTGACCAAGGAACCATACGCGCATGTAAACCCACTCAACAAGCAATGCTTAACATTGAATAAGGCGCACAACATTCATAAAAAGATTTCAAAATGGTTTCTCTCACTCTGCCCAACGACTCCTCCCTTGCGGTTGCTGCTTTGCGTTCCTCTGCAGAGCTGGTGCCTCAGTCTGCTGTTGGTGGGGTTGATGGAGGTTCTCACGTTGATGGTGAGTTTCCCCCACTCATGGTTTCTCCTTCTGGTGTTGGTGCTGTAGCTTCCCTATCCGCTGCATTGGGTGATTCTGTTGCTGCGAAAGGTCCTCCTACAGTTTTGGGTACTAATGTCAAGGGTTTGGGTGCCAAGATCCATGTTGGTGATTTTGTTCCTCCCAAACCTGGTGTCTCTAATCCAGTTTTGGGTTTGGATGCCCTCACCTCACGGCTGGTGCTGGTGCTGTTGACGACCTTCTTGTGGGTGATAATGCTCTGCCCAGACCCTTGGCTGGGAAGCATAGCTTTGCTCATGTGACCCGATCTGCTGCCCAGTCTTCTAAGGGGGTTCGTCCTCTTCCTTGTGCCAAGATCTTTCCTATTGTGGTCTGTGGTTGGGAGGTTGTGGAGAATGTTGATTTCTATCAAAGCAACGCTTTGGCCTGCAGATTTGCTGGGTTTTGGCCTTCTCTTCTGAACCTTCATCACTGGGTGAGTGATTCTTGGAAGCCTCTTGTTGCTCATGGTATTGAGGTTTTCCCTTGTGCTAAAGAATTTTTCATTGCTTCCTTTACCTCTACTCATGATCGTGATATGAATTTGGGAAAGTTGTGGACTCGGGGGGATCATTCTCTCTCTATTAAGCCCTGGACTCCTTCCTTCAACCCCCTTACTGAATCTCTCTCTATTCCTCCGGTTGGGGTTCAGCTCCCCAATCTCTCTCTCTGTTTCTAGGAGCCCTCTTGTTTTGAGGCCATCAATAACTCCATTGGCAGCTTCTTGAAGGTCGATGATGCCACGTTCTCCATGGGTCATTCTACCTTTGCTCACCTATTAATTGATGTTGACATACCTCTGGCCCTTCCCAGCGATGTGGTGCTAATGGTTGGGGATAGGCCTTGGACTCACCCATTGGATTATGGGGGTCTCCCCTTTCACTGTTGAAGGTGCTTCTCAATAGGTCACGTTTCTTCAAACTGTTCTCTCTCTCGTCGCATAGGTGCTACTACTTGGTGGAAGGATGCTACGGAAGATCACTTGACAATTAATGCTTCAGACTTTGTTTTGGTTGAATCCTCTCAAGATGTGGTGCCCCTTACTACTGATGATACTGCTGTTGTGGACTCTTCTGCCCGCTTGGCTCCTACTTCAATTTCTCCTGCTCCACACCTTCGTTCTTCTCCCGGCGTTCCTTCTCTTGCTACTTTTCTACAACAACATCCTATTGTTATTTTTCAACATCGGTCTGGTAGTGACTCTACGGGGACTTCCCCGCTTGATTTTTCTTTGAAAGTTCCTAATGATAGTGTTGCCTAGACGGTTGTTTGTTGTAGGCGAAATGGAAAATCTACCCCCCTTTCCCAACCCCCCCATTGTCAAGTTTTGGGCATTTCTCCCCACTCTTGAGTTGGGTCGGGTTGTTGTTGGTTTGACATGTTTGTTTGGCCTGTCCGACTTTGTTCTTTTGGGGTTTGCACTCTATTTTGGTCTGTTTAAATTTGATAGTCTTTGGCTATGTAAAGGGTCAATGCCCTAGTTAGCGTTGCTTTTTAAATCAAAAACATTGAATGAGGCGCTAACCAAAGCATAAACCTGACCCCAATAAGAAAAGACATGACTAATATTTAATGTAGACACCCTATCAAAATAAAAAATTATGGGTCAATAATGGTATGATGCAGATATGGAATAGGTATAGGTTGTACACTTTGGATGACAAATGCTGAAAAAAATATAATTAAAAAAAATATTTTCCTTGATTTTTATGTAACCATACAAATATAACTAAATTCATTTGATAAAATTATTGTGCCTATTTAAATGGCCTAATTGTGTTGGCTAACCTAGCTCAATTTAAATTTACCTTGTGGCATTAGGAAAAATCCATACACTATAGATGGGAGCTCAACACAAAACAACTTAGATCCCAAGGAGAGGAAAAAAATTACCTACCCTACTTGAAGGAGAATATACTTATAAAGATCTTCTAGAGTATTAATTATTCATATTGACTAGACTTCTAGACTCTAGCCATTAGATCCCATCCATGATAAATTCATAATCACATACCTATTGCATATTGGTGAAACCTTTGATTATGACATAACACACATTTAAATTTCTTGGTTTGAAGTTAGGATCACTCCTTAAGTGAATTATAGAACTCACATTATCTTGCAACTTATGGAATGGAAAATTGATCAATGTACTTATTTGCATTATGTTAAAATGGGTGCCTTCAAGTGATGTGTGCCAAATTATATAGTTGTCTAATTAGTTATTGATTTTAAGGAGGCATATGTAAGAAACCACATCAAATCTTGAGGCCCAAATTTTGTCGTACATCTGAATTTATTCATTTTATATAAAGTTGGAAACACTTTTGAAACAAATTTTAGAACTACCATCATCTTGAACCTTAGTATTAAAAATTGACCAATGTACCTATCTATTATATTAGTAAATTAGTCCCTTCAAGGGATCATATGTCAAAATACAATTTTTTCTAATTAACTATCTATTTTAAGGAGGTGCATATACAAAACCACACCAAATCTTGAGGCTTACATTTAACTGTACATGTTAAGGTGGCTATTTTACATGCTTTAGAAGGATGCATCCAATTATAAGGATATACAAGAGCTAAAATTATTTGAGGGATTGTTGATATTCATTATATATATATATGAGAAGATGCACTATATTTTTGCATGGTTTTGCCTTACTAGATCAAATTTCCTCTTTAAAAGTGATAATTAAATTAGGGACAAAGGTAATCAAGCAAAAAGCTAGCACTAGATATATAGAACAACATAATTGGGAGAAAAAGAAGATAATATTGGCAATGTGTGTGTATATATACTTTGTATTTGAGCCATTGAGCATGGATTTCATTTAAAATAGAAAAATATTCTATTAAGCACCATTTTGTTATTCTTATTTTGAATTCTTGTCAAAGAATTATGCTTTCATTGTATACTTTACAATTATTAACATGTTAACTCAATCTATTATTAATATTTCATCATAGATCTACGCTTTGCAAGCCCGAGGGCTACTACCTCTTGTATTGCTCAACTGAAGTATAAAAATGAGTCTTCATTCACCTTATAAATAGAGTTTTTATCCAAAATGGGCTTCATCAAGGTATATATGTCATCTTTTATTATTGTTTTATCTCTTTTTCCATTTTCTTGCACATTAGATGTTTAACAAAATTAATCAATCACGATCTTTAAAACTAAGACATGGATCCATGAATTAAGTACCACACGTGGAATATCCACCCTATTACAAATCATTTTCTACTAGAAAAAGGCATTTCTTGTGTCTCCTATTGATTTTTTCTACGTGACCTAGCTTATCTCTCATGTACATTCACCTTTGACACTACATTAGAATTTAACCAGCTTTGCACCACATTTTTTGACTTCTTTACCATGATAAACACTAGGTTATATTTTTCATCCCAAAAACATCATACTCAATCTCAATGAATGATTAAAATGTATTATGTAGTTGTTAAATCTTTTCACTAAACTTATTCCTTATTTTAATGAAACATCATATATTAAAATAATCAATAAAATTACACACAATCTTAAAAAAATATCGATGACATAAAATCACACCCCAAAGTGAAATAAGAAAACCCTCCATTCCTACATGGTAGACATGATAGATAAAAGTATGTCTTAGATGAGGAATGAAGGAGAGAGCCAATGATGCATGTGTAGCATCCTAAAATTGTATGCCTTGCAATTTCCAACCGCATTTGGGTCTTCACCTTAGTGTTTGTGCCCCTTGGCTGGATCAGAGACTTGATTATGCTCACTGTCATAACAAACTTCACTCAACTCATGATGCGCTTTGCCCACACCTTGATCTTGCCCCAAATTAGGGCAGGGCCGAGACATGGCACCCTGGTCCCCTCCCTATTAGGGACCTATTTTTTTGGCCCCTCTCTCCCCTTTGCATCAAATTTTGAAGCGGGAAAAATCCCCTATTTCAACCTTTATCAGAAAATTAAATAATTTTCCCTATAGGCTAGTATATAAGAGGGATTTCCCCTCTCATTTGATGAATCCATCAAGTACATGAAATTTCAAGAGTTCATGAAGAATCTAAGATATCAAGCATTGAAGCATTCAAGAGCAATTGAGCATTTTCAGTCTCCCTTCAAGCCTTGGAGCAACAATCAAGTCAAGGTTTCAAGCATTGAAGAGGAGATCATCATCATCATCCATGAGGAGACCTAATTTCATGTGAAGACAAACAAATCTTCACAAAGAGGTATAAACATTTCATTTACATCTCCTCAAAGAGAAGGATTTCTACTTTTGGTCATTTTCATTTCAACATTTTCAACCACATGGTTAATTCCAAAACCGAGGTTTGATCTAAAGGCAAGCCCCTATCCCCAACACATTTCCCCTTCTTTTCTATGTGTAGGAAGCAAGTACGCAACTGTAACTCAGGATTTAAGCTTCAGATATAGAGATGGAAAAACCCTTTTTGGTGATCAGAATTTTCAGAGGACTATACATAACTTACGCATGGTCCTGACAACTTTTGCTGATTTTCGCAGGGCAGCTCTGAATTAGTTAGGACTTCTCAGATTCAGGTGCACAACAGAATCCCGAATCTGTAGCTCACTGTTTTCTCATATTTATCTCTACTTCGAACATAGTCATAATTCAACTAGTCTATTTACAAAAGAGGGTCAAATGCACTTACAACTTAATCAATTCGCTTAGAATTCAATCTCTATCTCATTTGGGATTGGATCTAGTGAATTCAACACCTCTTTTGAATGTAAAGTCTTCCCCAAGTGAAAATTACCCTAGTGATCTCTCACATCCCCCTCTAAGTGGAGAATTGCTAGGGTTCAAATTTTTCACTTTACATTTTGGTGAACCTGACTTGTCCTATGCTTACTTTTGATTTTTGTTTTTCAGATTTGTGTATGCAATTTAGAATTCAAATTTTCAACTACAAGCTTAATTTTCTTGCAATTAAAAAAAATTTAGAGGTTAAAATCATTAAAACCCTAATTTTTAGAATCAAAGTTGAGCTTGTGATTTGCATAAATTGCATTAATTGTTTTAGATCTGAGAACTTCATTTTACAATTATAGTTTTCATTTACATGTTCAATTTGTAATCAATTCAAGTGGTTAAATTATAAAACTCTAATTTTTAATTTTAAAATTGAACTTGTGATTTGCTTGGATCTTGAATTAATTTTCAGATTTTTCATCTTGGTGCAAATTTAAAATTCAAATTCCCCCCTTTTTCAACATTCAATTTTTTTTAAAATTAAGTGGTTAATGCATCAAACCCTAATTTTTAAATTTAAATTGATCTTGTGCAATTTCCAATCAATCTCATTAATTTTCAGTCTTCTCAACATCATAAAAGTTGGCACTTTCCCTTAAGTGTGCCCTTTTTCATTCTATCCTTGCAATTGATTATTTTATTCAAAACCCCAAGTGTGTCATATTTCGACCTTCAAGACCTTATTTCGCATATCTAAACATCACCAATTCCCATATCCTTTTGGAGTTCACATTAAAATCACATTATCTAGCTTCCCTAAAAATTTCATGAAAAATTGGTCAGACCATGCATAACTTACGCACGGTCCCTGATATTTTTCCTAAAATTTCAGGAGACTATTATGACTATATTTTATTGTTCAATTCCAGAGATTTGTGAGATTTTATTGATTTTTTATCCCTCTAAGGTCGAAAACAATTTCAAATTTCAATATTTCAATTTTCAAGACAACATTTAAAATTAAGAGGTTAATTTTGGACAACCCTAATTTTAATTTTCAATATTTTATTTTAGCAACTTTTAGATTTAAAATTAAGAGGCTATTTCCATTGGACTCTAATTTTAAAATTCAATTTTATAATTTCCCTCCTTTAGTGCATGAGTTTTACTACTATTAGTCCTACCTATAGTATCCTCGTAAGGAGAGGTTGTAGAACTAAGGCTACCCAATGTTTAATTACCAAGGAGATGGAGCCTAATTTGGCTAGCTTTTTCAATGAGGATATGGGTGGTTCTTCCAATCCTTCAAATATCCCCATTTATCCTCTTGATAATTCTCATGATGAGGAAGAAGAAATAACTAGGATATCCGTGGATCAATTAGCAAAAATGGACAATCAATTTGACAATATTCAACAATGGACGAGTCAAGAATACTCGAATAGTGAATCTCTCTCATTAATTGAAGGATTAAAAAGAATGATTCAAAGTGATAAAAATGGTCTTGATATTTTGCATGGTATTTCTCATATTGTTAATTATAACATTATGCTTGTGAAGAGTTGTGCCGAAGCCTTAGGTTATACACAACCTCCTAGTCAAGTTAATCACTCAATTCGTCTGACCACTCCTATGGCTAGTGTTCCTACCTTTACATCAAACATCATGGCTACCTCTACTCAAAAGGTCATACCTACAAGTGTTAGTCATGGGGACAAACCTTCTTCTTTTCCTACCATGAGTGTTCCCCTTGTTTCCCAATCACCTTCACTACCTATCAATATTACACAAGGGGGAAACTCTTCTAATCACCATACTTTCATCCCTCCTATAAGTCTCCCACTTCCTACTCAATCATCTCCCATGCCTAACTATCATAATGTTCCACCTCCTTATTCACAATATTTTCTTTCATTCAACAATGTTACACCACCTTCTCAATTAAACATGTCTAATTTCAATCCTTATACCAAAGCAACAATCAACAATCTAGTTCAAACCATGTCTTCTTTACAACAACAAATTGCTTCTATGAATAAATCTAAGTATAATGTGCCCACATTTGATGTAGTGAGACCATTATCTCATGACATTGTTAAAGTTGTCCCTCCTAAACATGTAGAGGTCGCTCAATTGGAATTTTATAATGGAAAAGGTGATCCCTTGACTCATGTCAAAACATTCCAAACTGTGTAGTGACTTTGCTCATGACCAAAGATTGTTAGCTAAATTATTTACTAGAACATTAAGGGATAAATATTTGCAATGGTATTGTTCTTTGCCTCCTTATTCTATCACTTCTTTTGAACAACTAGCTAATGCTTTCATTCAACAATTTCACAATAACATTGGTCCTAAAATTACTTTGACTTATTTGATGCATTGTAAACAAGGACTTAAAGAAAAAGTGACTGATTTTATTGGTAGATATAAGCATTTGTATTCTCAAATTTCTTTTCTAGTGCCTGATCAAGATACTAAAAGAATTTTTACTTCTAAATTGCAAAAATAAATTAGGGATAAACTTCTCTTTTCTAAGTTTACTTCCTTTTTGTAGTTGTGTGTGGTGATTCACAATTATCAACTGACTATGAGTCAATTGGAGAAATATCGTCCCATGGCTCCGAGTGATAAGGGTGATAGTGCTCAACAACCGTTTGCAAAGTTCAAACCCAACAAAGGATTCATCAAACTTAATGAAAAGAACAACAACACTCAAGTTGCAGCCACTATAGGTGTGCCTCCTTTGTCTAAACGACTTAAAAGAGAAAGAATTTACTCCTTTGAATGAATCATCGCATAGAATTATGTCTCAATTGTTGCAAATAAATGTTTTAAAACTTCCTCAAATCAAACCAATTGATCCTTCCAAAACAACTTCACCCTAATTTGATGCTAAATATTTTTGTCAATACCATCGTCAACCTGGTCATGATACTGAAAAATGTTTTTCATTGAGAAGTAAGATTTAAGATTTGATTGATAATAATACTATATTTGTGGCAGGTGTGAATGACAAAGGAAACAAATCCGTAGCTCCTCCTAATTAGAAGCTTGTGATTTTCACTAATCCTTTACCATCCCATTCCACTAATGTGATTGAGACTAATCATCTTTCTTTCTCTCCCAATGATGTGACCCTTGCATCTAACAATGTGGTAAACCTTTTAGATAAACAATGAACCTCCTAAGGACTTTTGCTTTAAATTTGATCCTAGTGAGACCATTAAGGCACCTGATGGCCCATTATACATAAGCATGATAATTAAAGGCATACCTTCACCTAGAGTGCTTATTGATCCTGCTTGCATGGTTAATTTCATGACTAAAGAATTTATTTATACTCTGCAATTGCATCAAGTGATATATGATGATCCTGATGTGGTGATTAGAGTCTTTGATGGATTTTCTTGTCCTGCTATAGGTTCTAACACACTTCCTATTGATGTTAACACTAAATCTTTGGATGTTCCATTCGCTATTATTCCTACATCTGATCAATTTTGTGTGAAGTTGGGTTATCCTTGGCTCTCTTCCATGAAAGAGATCACTTCTCCTATTCACAAGTGTTTGAAATTTCCTCATAATGGTAAAACCATAATTGTCAATCATAGCATATATCAACCTACTATGAGGTGTGGAGATGTTTGTCTTGATTAGTTTTGGTCCCAACAATTCCATCCTCTTTAGCCCAGAAGTGATGCTCTCTTTAGCTTCTATTAAAAATGGAAAAATGAGATGATTTTATCCTTGAGTAAACCTAGAAATCCAACACTTAACATTCCTCTTAATGATCATATACCTCTTCCTAAGGATAAGATTGTTCTTCCTCCTAAGGAAAGAAATAATCTTCTTCCCAAAGAGGAATCTATGCCTTCTCCCATGGATGAGTCCATTCTTCCTCCTAAGGATAGCAATGTTCCTCCTCCCAAGAATCAAACTATTCCTCCTAAGGTCATACCTATCCCTCCTCCTCACGATGGACCCGATCTCCTTCCTACACCAAACATTCCTACTTTATATGGTGCGGTTTTGCCGCCTCCATCTTATAGAGAGATGAGACTGGCTTCTTCTATTGTCCAACCTAAAAGACCTCAACGTACACATCCTTTCTTCAAAGAAGAGAACAAACCTCCTACATTCAGTGAACCTAAACCTTCTCAACCTTCCGCTAAGATTAGACGAAACCATTGTGTGAGATAACGCCGACAGAGACGTTGTGCTAGAGCTAGTGGAGTCACTTCCCAAACAATTTCTTCTCCCAAAACACCAACTATTGACATGATTCCATTTTCTCCTAAACAAGATGTTCAACCTAAGTCTCCAAGACACAAAGTGCTTAAGACAAATAATGGTTTAAGTTCTATTCATGTTAGAGCTCTTATTTTTATTAATCTTGAGGAAGAAATGGGTGAAAATGTTGTTAATGATGAAAATGTTGATCCTAATATTTCCGATGATGAATATGAATATGTTGATGTTGGCAATGATTTATCTACAAAATTTTCAACAACATTAATCCTAGCTCTCAGTAACAGACAAAGTGACTCATCATTAGAGCATGGTCCTTGTTTGGAACTTGTGATATCTCCATCTACTGTGCTTGATGTCGCTCCTCTTGCGTGTTTTCCACCTTCCCGAAATAATGATCAGCAAGATCAAGGGGAGGATGAAGTGTTTGATTAGCTTCATTAGCACCATGGATTCTCTTTGTCTCTCCTCTCTTGCTTGTTTGTGATCCTTCTTCTATGTGTTTCCCTATTCTTCTATTTGTTGTCCCTAGTGTTGTCTACTTGAGGACGATGCTAAGCGTTGAGATCTCTTTTGATCTCTCCCATGTTGACTCAAAAGACACATGTGTTCCCTTCTTCCATGGTGGTTTCCTTTCTTTCGGGGATGAGGACAATTCTATGCATAATATATACATGAGTTATCATACAAAAGAATACTATCCCCGAAGTTAACCTAAGCCTTGTGCTTTGTGTTTTGTGTTCATTATCCTTTGATTTGTCCTCTCTTGGGGGCTAAATCTTTGTGATAATGTGCCTCTCTCTTTGGGTGTATCCTACCTTAAATCAATTGCTTCGTATAAGGCGTGCACAATTGCTTTAACGTGGGGGCATACACTCTGCTCATGATTCTCTCTCTTGATACTTGAAGTTACTTAGAGAACTTGCCTTTGCTCTGTAATTTTTGGTATTTTTCTTTTCATGGCTCATAGCAGGGGAACCTTGGTACTTGCAGTCATGTTTCTCTCTCTCTAATGATCTTCCCTTTTACCTTGTCATTAAAGTCATAAGATCCTATAGTCCATTGGGGGCTTGGTGTATCTTGCCTCCTTGAAGTGGTGAAAGTCTTTCAATCTAAAATCCTTGCACTTTACCAACAGTATTTGCGTAAATTCATACTCCTGCTAAAGTGGGGCTAAATGTAGCATCCTAAAATTGCACCCCTTGCAATTTCCGACTGCATTTGGGTCTTTGCCTTAGTGTTTGTGCCCCTTGGCTTGATTAGAGACTTGATTATGCTCACTGTCATCACAAACTTAACTTAGCTCATGATGTCTTCTGCCCACACCTTGATCTTGTCCCAAATTAGGGCAGGACCAAGGCATGGCGCCCTAGTCCCCTCCCTATTGGGGACCTATTTTTGGGCCCCTCTCTCCCCTTTGCATCAAATTTTGAAGCAGGAAAAATCCCCTATGTTGGCCTTTATTGGAAAATTAAATAATTTTCCCTATAGGCTAGTCTATAAGAGGGATTTCCCCTGATGAATCCATCAAGTACATGAAATTTCAAGAGGTCATCAAGCATCCAAGAGATCAAGCATTCAAACATTCAAGAGAAATTGAGCATTTTCAGTCTTCCTTCAAGCCTTGGAGCAACAATCAAGCCAAGGTTTCAAGCATTGAAGAGGAGATCATCATCATCATCCATGAAGACCTAATTTCATGTGAAGACAAATAAATCTTCACAAAGAGATATAAACATTTCATTTACATCCCCTCAAAGAGGAGGATTTCTACTTTCAGTCATTTCTATTTCAACATTTTCAACCACTTGGTTAATTCCAAAATTGAGGTTTGACCTAAAGGCAAGCCCCTATCCCCAACACATTTCCCCTTCTTTTCTATGTGTAGGAAGCATGTATGTAGCTGTAACTCGGGATATAAGCTTCAGATACAGAGATAGGAAAACCCTTTTCGGTGGTCGAAATTTTTGGAGGACTGTACATAACTTACGCATGGTCCTGACAACTTTTACCCATTTTTGCATGGCAGCTCCAAATCAATCAACACTTCTCAGATCTGGGTGCACAACAAAATCCCAAATTTATAGCTCACCATTTTCTCAGATTTATCTTTACTTCGCACATAGTCATAGTTCAACTTGTCTATTTAAAAAAGAGGGTCAAATGCACTTACAACTTGATCAATTCGCTTATCATTCAATCTCTATCTCATTTGGGATTGGATCTAGTGAATTCAACCCCTCTTTTGAATGTAAAGTCTTGCCAAGTGAAAATTACCCTAGTGATCTCTCACACCCCCCTCTAAGTGGAAAATTGCTAGGATTCAAAGTTTTCACTTTACAACATGTATATTTAATTGATATTAAATTTGATATTTAAAAAAGAAAAAAAGAAAATAAAAATAAAATTGAAGTCTAATACATCAACATGGAACAAACTACCCAAAATTCTAATTTCATTTTCCTATGAGAATGACAACCATTATCATATCCCATAACAGTAATAGTTCCACTATACTCTATTACAAAACTACACATTTATTTGAAATTTTAAATACATTAACCAGTATGACAAATACTAAATAAAAAACTTGTCATCCCGTGATTCTATATCTGTCTTGCAATATCTCAATACAATAAAATTTTGTTTAAGCAGAAAGAAAGTGGTCCATGTTTTTACACATAAACTTTTCCCAATCCTAAAACTATATTTTTCTTCATTTCATGATAGAACATACTTTCATTTTTAAGAATAGACAACAAGCCAGAACTTACTTTAAGGAAAGCAGAAAAATAACAAAATTAGTGTTTTCAGCATTTCGCTCAGGTGGACTAAGTCTTTCGTATTGAATAATGTTTTTGGTATGGTTTGAATGAATGACAGTCCAACAAGATTTCTGCATGTAAAAAGTGTGGTTATGCTTTGAAAGAAACAAAAGATGTCTGTTTCTCTTTTCAGCAACAAATGAAATGGATTATTATGGAGAGCAATAATGATAGATATTACCTTGGGATGTAAGATACTTGAATATTGTTGCATATTATGTAATCGATCTGTTAAGAAGTTTGTAACTATATACATGAATAAAGCTTATAAAATAGAGAGGTGCCTTTTAATTATTATTCACTTTATTTCATTTGAAAGTGCAATTATTGTTAAAATGCTTATATCTTATGTTAAACAATTAATACATTTTATTTAGCATTGGTGAATGGAAGGATGTTGTGACTATTCTTATCCATTAAATTGGAAATGCTGAAAGAGAGTGATTGAAACTAGTGATAGGAGTTTCTACTTCTTTAGAAGCACTATAGTTGGAAATGTGATGAGGAGGCAACAGACCGGAAGGAAGCAACTTTGAACTAGCCAATCTCTGAGGCTCACAAACTCAACCGGTAATCCCTGTTCCCAATGATCCTTACACAATCACCAAGTCAAACAATGGTTCAATGACACCAAACAACACCTTGGAAAATCCCAAGGCTCCACTATGTCCACTTACAAACAACTGACACTTCTCAAGTTCTTGTGTGACTACACACACCTTTGCATACATGAGTGGGCTACTACTAGGCTTTAGGGTTTGAATGGCCCACTTGACCAATTCAATACAACGATCCCTGGAGGGGTGTTCTCACAACACCCTAACACAAATGAAATAAAATTTCATGGTTTAGTTCAACCGGAACATCAAATTTGACTCACTTGCCCACAAAACTGAACCAGTTGCTATTAGGACTCCATTTGAAGGAATCGGGTGATAACTTTTGACACCCTGAGGATCTAGACAAACAAATTATGTTTTCAGATACCCTTTTGGTAGTTCTAAACAATATCTCAATTTTTGGTACCAGATCAACTTTCAGATATCCCAACCTGTGTTACACTAACATACCTAATAGGACTATTAAACCTATTTGACAGAACGCCTACGACCAACTAGTTTGGTTCTCCTAATGGATGACCACCACTGACCATGAAATATTATGCAAACCTCCAAAATACTCTTCTACCACATTCAAACCCTTTCCCAGTGCTCTACCTCTCAATTCTTATGCACTACACTCATCAAAACCAGTCTGTCACATAGAGATGTCAGACCTAGGGTTAGTTCTCCATCCTTTTCACCCTATTGTATCCTCTTAATGGCTTTTGGTACTGACTTATGATACAATGGCCTACCATCTCCTATAACGAAAAAATGTTCAGTTAAGGATTGATAGGCTAAAACCCATTATTGTAGTCAAACCCTAGGGGTTTAAGGGTTTTAGGCTCCCCGATAAAGATTTGCTTGTAGAATGAGGCATTGATCATTTCAAGAATCCATACCGAATGCAAAAAAAAGGTAAAATAATCTAATTGTAGGATCTATGTCATGAACATTCTTACCAATCCACCTTCAGTATGCAATCAACAAAAATTAGATGGTTTTCCGAGTTTCCAATAGTTCTTGATGCTTCAAATTCCTTCCCAAATCGATCAACATAACCAACATATATTCTTTGGTGTTTGGGTCCTTTAAAGGTATTTCCCAAATGACCACAACCTCCTCCAATTTTTTTTCAAACCGATTGACCATTGGAGAATCACAACTTACAAAGAGTGCAAAATTGTCATGACAACAAATTGACAATATGACAACTTTTGCATAATTCAACCAACTTAGATTCTAGACAATCATAGTCCCCCAAAAATGATTACATTTGATTCTAAAACATCAAAAATGACTCAAATAGACTTGCAGTCAATTGATCCCTCAATTTAGACCATTGTGACCCTTATTGACTCAATTTGCTCTACCAGACCCTAGATGACAATTTGACCCAAACATGGACAAACTTGCCACACTACTAGGACATTGAATTACAAAAGGACCCATAGGGTCTTATTACATTTCTTTTAGGCAAATAGAAAAACATTTTATTCTTTAATCATGTCTTCATAGGTAGGTGCTCCTGCACCATACTCCCCGGGTGAAATTTGTCTCAAGTCCTCTTAGAGACCAACTGCTGCAAATCACCACCCTGCTTTTTGATATCTTCTTCTAGCATCCATGTAGCTTCTGAGTCAGGAAGGCCTTTCCATTTAACTAAGTTCTCAAAATAGGTCTTGTGCCTTGTTTGCTTGGCTTCCCTGCTATCCAAAATGCACTCCATCTTAGGCGGTTCCTTAGGTGGTAAATGTTTTATCCACTCCTCACTTTCTTGAATAGATTCACCTGCACATTCACCTGCAGTAGGACTCCTATACAGGGTGGCATCAGAAACATTAAATATAGGTGAAATAGAAATATCATCAAGGAGTTCAATTTTGTAAGCATTAGGACCATATTTATCCAAAATTTTACAAGGTCCAATCCTTCTCATCATCAACTTGCTATGGATTCCCTTGGGCAACCTGTCCTTGCTAAGATGAACCCTGACCATGTCACCCACTTGGTACTGCACATCTCTCCTTCTCTGATCCACTCTTGCTTTAACCTTTTGACTGTTTTGTTGTAATGTATCTCTGACTTGTTGATGCACCTCTTTCATAGCCTCTGCAAATTCATCAACATGTCCACTCCTTTTGTCCAACCCTTGGACATCTCTCAATTCAAAAAATCCTCTAGGATGACAACCATACACAATCTCAAAAGGACTCAGACCTGCACTTCTATTTATTGAATCATTATAGGCATACTCTACCTGAGGTATCACCACATCCCAACTACTACCATGCTCCTTTGTCAAACACCTAAGAAGATTTCCCAATGACCTATTCACAACTTTAGTTTGGCCATCGGTCTGAGGGTGATAGGCTGAGCTAAAAGACAAATTTGTACCCAACCTTTTCCACAAGGTTCTCCAAAAATGCCTTACAAACTTGCTGTCCCAGTCAGATACAATATTCAAAGGCAACCCATGGATTCTAACAATCTCTCTGAAAAAAAATCCTGCAATGTAGCTAGCATCATTTGTGGTTTTACAAGGAATAAAGTGAGCCATTTTGCTGAACCTGTCTACCACAACAAACACACTGTCATAATCTATCTTTGTCTTGGGTAATCCCATCACAAAGTCTATACTCAAACTTTCCCATGGTCTATTTGGTATAGGCAAAGGTTGATACAATCCTGCATTGGTTGAAACCCCCTTTGCTCTTTGACACATAATACAACTCTCCACAAACCTTCTGATATCAGTCTGCATCTTTGGCCAAAAGTAAAATCTCCTAACTAGGTCCAAAGTCTTATTTAGCCCAAAGTGGCCTCCTAAACCACCACTATGTTTCTCCTTAACGACATTATCCCTCATTGAACACCTAGGGATACATAACTGACACCCCTTGAACAAAAGACCATCCTACAAGGTGTAGTCATAAAATTCTTCATGAAAAGCATTTGCAAACTCACTGCATACCTTATATACCTCCTTGAAATCTTGGTCCTCTTCATACAATCCCTTGAGTGCTTCAACACCCATACTCTGCAACTGCACTTCTTGCACTGTCAACACCCTCCTTCTTAGAGCATCTGCAACCTTATTGGCTACCCCTTTCTTGTGCTTGATGATGAAGGTGTATGCTTTAAGACTTTCAACCCATTTCATATGTCTATGACTGAGTTTCTCCTGTCCATTCAAAAAACTAAGAGCATGATTATTAGTATACACAATAAATTCCTTAGGAAGCAAGTAACGCCTCCACTTTTTAAGATCTTGTACCATGGCATACAACTCTAAATCACATGAGGAATACTTCCTCTTTGCTTCATTTAGTTTTTTACTGAAAAAGGCCACCGATCTCCCCTCTTGGCTCAATACTGCTCCTATAGCCAATCCACTTGCATCACATTCAATGGTGAAGACCTTATTGAAATCAGACAATACGAGGACTGGGTACTTGGTAACTTTCTGTTTTAAACACTCAAAACTCTTATCTGCTTCTTTGGTCCACACAAACTTCACCTTACCACCACCCTTGATGGTTTCTAACATAGGTGCACAAATATCACTGTAATTTCTAATGAATTTCCTATAAAATGTTTCCAAACCATGAAGACTTCTTACCTCTCCTGCTGTCTTAGGTGTAGGCCAGTTCAAAATAGCATCTACCTTGGAAGAATCCATCTTCAAGTCACCCTTAGAGATGACAAAACCTAAGTATACCAGCTCCAGCTTCATGAAGTCACACTATTCTAAATTTATCATCAATTTATCATCAACTTCTTGTTCTATAACTGCTTCAAGACTACCTCCAAGTGTTTCAAGTGCTCCTCCTTGTTCTTACTGAACACCAATATGTCATCAAGGTAGACTACCACAAATTTTCCTATAAACTCATGCAATACTTCATTCATTAGTCTCATAAAGGTGCTAGAGGCATTTGAAAGACTAAAAGGCATCACAAGCCACTCATACAACCCTTCATTGGTTTTAAATGAAGTCTTCCGTTCACTCCCCTCTCTTATCCTTATCTGATGGTACCCACTCTTGAGTTCAATCTTAGAGAAATAGGTAGTTCCCCCTAAATAATCCATTAGGTCCTCTATCCTTGGAATAAGAAACCTATATCTGATGGTTATTCTCTTGATAGCCCTAGAATTAGTACAAAGCCTCCATTTCCATCCTTCTTTGGGGCTAAAACAATAGGCACTGCACATGGGCTAAGGCTCTTTCTTATCAACCCTTTATCTAGGAGCTCTTGAATTTGAGTAGTTATCTCTTCATTCTGCTGTGGGGTCATTTTATATGCTGCCTTGTTAGGAAGTACTGCTCCTAGTATGAGATTAATCTGTTGACTAATATCTTTGATAGGTGGCAGGGAATTAGGTATATCTTCCACAACCACTCCTTTATAACGTTCTAGCAGTTTTCCCTAACCTCCTTAAGTCCTACCTCACTCACACCCTTCTTCCTTTCTTCCTTGGGTTTCACAATCAAAGAAAGACCTACTCCACCTTCCTCCTTTAGTGTATTTAGGAACTCTTTTTCTCCTACCATCATCACACTAGATCCTACATGCTATAGATCCCCTTCTACCACTGACTGTATCCTAAAGGTCACACCATCCTTTTGGAAAGAGTAAGCATTCTTTTCTCCATCATGATGAGCCTTTCTGTCAAACTGCCATGGTCTGCCAAGCAAAAGATTGCAAGCATCCATTGGAAGGATGTCACACAAAATTTTATCCTTATAGCCCCCAATACTGAACTCTACCCATGCTTGTTCATTGATGAGTATGTGTTGCCCTTTGTTCAACCAACTGACTCTATATGGACAACTATGGGGTATTCTCTCCAATTTCAACTTGTTTATTGCTTCCAAAGATACAATGTTATCAATAGACCTTGAATCTATGACAACTTTACAAACCTTACGTAGAATCTTGCAGTTGACTCTGAACAAAGCATTTCTTTGGGGTGCTTCAGACTTCACTGGTTCCTTGAGCAGTGTCCTCTTGATCATCAAGTTCTCTCCCATCTCTAATGTCAAATTTACTTTAGGAGATGTCACACTCCTTGCATCTTCTTGAGTCAAAGTGGTTCTCCTCTCACCACCATGAGAAGTTGAGGCCTTCTCTAGACACTTGTAGGTTGGGTGCCCCATCTGATTGTAGTTATAGCATCTCATACTAGAGAATTTGGATCCTCTCCTTGATCTATTTGTCCCAACTCTTCCATTAGGTCTTCTCCCACGGTAGCCTCCTTTGCTACTTGAGTCCCCAAATTTCTCTCCTTGGCTAGACTCACCACTAGACCTTTGGTTAGGACTTATCCCTCCAAAACTGCCTCTGCCTCTGAAACTTCTCCCTCCTTTACCTCTATTACCCTTCTCACTTCTTCTTTTTAGTTTCTCTTCTGCCCTTAGGGCCAATTGGAAACACTTGTTCACTGTCTCTGGTGCCAAGATGCTGATCTCATCTTGAATGTTCATCCTTAGGCCGTTCAAGTACCTGGCCACTTTCTCTGACTCCTCTTCTTGTCTCTTTGATATGAGACTGAGCTTATGAAACTCCTCCATATATGCATTCACATCAAGGTCTCTTTGTTTGAGGTTCTGCAATTTTTAATACATCTGCACTTCATAGTCAATAGGCATGAATTGTGCCTTGAATTTAGCCTTCATCCGTTCCCAAGAGGTTATCATACTCTTTCCCTCCTTAATTCTCTCCCCTTGTACATAGTTCCACCATGTAAGAGTAAGCCCCTTCAACCTTGCTTTTCCCAACTTAACTCTCTTATCTTCAAGGATTTCTTTGTACTCAAAATGACTGGTCAATGCCTCAATCTAGTCTATCACCTCTTCTACTTCCATACTTCCACTATATATAGGCAACCCATCAATGGTGTCCCTATTGACTGACCTCAAGGCATCTACGAATTCCCTCTAATCTGCATGTATCTCCTCTACCCAATTAGAGTATTCCCCATCTTCTTTATCCCCTTCTTCATCAGTGTCGCTTTCATCTTCCTTATCCTTAGTCTTTTTCAATTCTTGAAGCTTGGACTCAAGCATCTCTTCAATCAACTTCTTCACCACATCTTGTGACATACTCTTAGGAGGCATCCTATCAGCCCCTCTTTCAATCTCTTCCTCTGACATACACTAAGACCACACCACCCAAGTGATCTTCAAAATCCTGCTCTGATACCAATATGATGAGGCAACAGACCAGAAGGAGGCAACCTTGAACTAGCCAATCTCTAAGACTCATAGACTCAATTGGTAATCGCTATTTCCAATGATCCTTACACAATAACCAAGTCAAACAATGGTTCAATGACACCTAACAACATCTTGGAAAACCCCAAGGCTCCACTATGTCCACTTATAGACAACTAACACTTTTCAAGGTCTTTTGTGACTTCACACACCTCTGCATACATGAGTGGGCTACTACTAGGCTTTAGGGTTTGAATTGACCACTTGACCAATTCAATACAATGATCCTTGGACGGGTGATCTCACAAAACCCTAACACAAATGAAACAAGATTTCATGGTTTAGCTCCACCAGGACATGAAATTTGACTCACTTGCCCACAAAATTGAACCAGTTGCTATTAGGCCTCCATTTGAAGGAATCGGGTAATAAATTTTGACACCCTGAGGATCTAGACAAACAAATTATGTTTTCAGATACCCTTTTGGTAGTTCTAAACAATATCTTAGTTTTAGATACTGGATCAACTTGCAAATATCCCAATTGATACTACACTAATAGACCTAATGAGACTATTAGACCTATTTGATAGAACGCCTACGACCAACTAGTTTGGTTCTCCTCATGGATGACCACCACTGACCATGAAATATTATGAAAACCTCCAAAATACTCTTCTACCACATTCAAAACCTTTCCCAGTGCTCTACCTCTCAATTCTCACGCACTGCACTCATCAAAACTAGTCTGTCACATAGAGATGCCAAACCTAGGGTTAGTTCTCCATCCCCTTCACCTTGTTGTATCCTCTTAATGGATTTTGGTACTGGCTTATGATATAGTGGCCTACCATCTCCTATAACGAAATAATTTTTAGTTAAGGATTGATAGGCCAAAACCCATTATTGCAATCAAACCATAGGGGTTTAAGGGATTTAGGCTCCCCGGTAAAGTTTTTCTTGTAGAATGGGGCAAAAATAACTTCAAGACTCCACACTGAATGCAAAACAAAGGTAAAAAAATCTAATTGTAGGATCTATGTCATGATCATTCTTACCAATCCACCTTTAGTATGCAATCAACATAAATTAGACGGTTTTCTGAGTTTCCAATAGTTCTTGATGCTTGAAATCCCTTCCCAAATCGACCAACATAACCAACATACATTCTTTGGTGTTTGGGGACTTTAAAGGTGTTTCCCAAATGACCACAACCTCATCCAACTATTTTTCAAACTGACTGACCGTTGGAGAATCACAACTTACAAAGAGTGCAAAATTGTCATGACAACAAATTGACAATATGACAACTTTTGCGTAATTCAACCAACTTAGACTCTAGACTATCATAGTCCCCCCAAAATGATTACATTTGATTCTAAAACATAAAAAATGACTCAAATAGACTTGCGGTCACTTGATCCCTCAATTTAGACCATTGTGACCCTTATTGACTCAATTTGCTTTACCAGACCCTAGATGACAATTTGACCCAAATATGGACACACTTTCCACACTCCTAGGTCATTGAATTACAAAAACGACCCATAGAGTCTTATTACATTTCTTCTAGGATAATAGAAAAAGATTTTATTCTTGATTCATGTCTTCATAGGTAGGTGCTCCTGCACCAAAATGCTAGCTAGATTTTTGTCCTTGTTTCACATAAGTGGATGGTGGCCAATGCGGAAATTGTCTAGGGAAATAGACAATAAAACGGTTGTGTATTTATTCATGGAGTTTCATAGTATATAGAATAGGGAACAAAATTTTCAATGAAGTAGTGAATTATTATAGCTTGTTAGAGATCACATGTTTGTGTTGGTTCATATCTTCTACGTAAAATGTGTTAATACTTGCACTGTTTCTTTATCTATGATCATTATCCTTAAAATAATTTACTAGGAGAGAATTTATGTTAATAAATGGTTAGAAATCTAGAAAAAAAACCTTTTCACATGCCTAGTAATAATTCCTCATCTTGAAGCTTTATTCTCCTCATTGTGGATTAGTATAATTGGGTTACAATTGAATTGATGTGAAATTTTATTTTAAGCCTTGTGATTATATCATATATATATATTTTTTGTTCTCATCAGGGTATCCCCATGACCCAAGCCTAGCGGGTTCCCTTTACGAGGTGAACTTGGGGTGAGACTAATCCCTGTGGCCACGGGGTAACCAACGTTGTCCCCCAATGTCCGCGGCGGGGTGATTTCTGGGCTAGAGAGTCTAACCCAATGATTATATCGTATTATTATTCAACCCAGTATGAAACGATTTAGTAAGAAAAATTAAACTACAAAGCCTCTGCATGTTATGTAGCCAAGATCATCAGAGATGAGCCCTCGAGGCATAGGTTTGACCCTCAGGTCTCATCTTTATAATAAATGAGATGAATATATTATAATCCTTCCTGATGTATCATTATTGTCCCTCACAAACTTATTTGTAATTCATCGTCTAGTTGACCTATCTGAATTAATGCTCAAACTTGTTTTGATGACAGATATTTGATTGTAAATATGAAATTATGATGTAATATAGTTGTGTAGGCATTTTGAAGGTAAAGGTATGGAGGAAAGGTGAATACACTATGGAGACAAGAGAAAGCAACTTGGGAAGAAAAGGTATGTCTTTTTTGTTAATTGATAGAAGCAATAAATTAGAGTCATAAGATTGATTCACTGTTAACATGAATCCTACTTAAGTGATATCATAACTTGTAGTCTTAAATGCTATATCATGTTATTCTTTCAAGGAAAAAAAATATAGCTATTAGTCAAGTTGATATAAATTAGATAGGTTGTGTTGTGTCCATTTAAGTGTCTAACAATTGGGCATGACAGTTTCTAATTAATAGTTATTAATTGGACTTTGTAGTAGTATATAATCATTGAAAAAATAAGGAAGATGGATTGATTCAAAATCATGGTTGTTCTTTGTTGTAACCATAAAAATAGGGGAGCTAAGGGGCATTCTAAAGATATGAATGTGCGTGACATGAGGATAATAATATATCCATTGCGAGGTCTAATCTCTTCCCTCTTCTTCTCATTTTCTTTTAATAATCTCAATTGTGTATAGCACTCATGAATGTGCAATTATTTTACATTGTTTTGATAATAAATAATGTAAATATTGATTTTATAATTAGTTAAATAATGCTTAAAAGTTATCATAAAGGAATGTTAATTTACATGCACATTGTCATGAATTTGTAAGGTTATGATATGTTGACCAATAGATTAAACGCAGGTTTTTAGGAAGATCATAATTATACTTTTCTCCTTATACAATTATGCTTTTTGTGTTTTGAATAGTCTATTAAAATTTTACGAGATTTTTCTTTTAGTTTCCTGAAAAACATAAGTCTTAGGTATATTCCCTAAAGTTGGGGGATTGTTTTTGATTAGGGAAAAACAAGTTTTGTGAGGGACTTAAAACCCTGTACAACAGGTTTTGACCAAACCTAAAACCCTCAAATTTTACCAGGATCTGGAACCCACAATACAATGCTACCAATAGATATGTTCATGGAAAACCAACAACCCAAACTCAGCCAAGACCGATAAGGTTAGCACCTAATATATGCACAAGGGTTTTAATAAGGCTCCCTTAACCTTCAATAGAAACCAAGGGTGTATTGAGACACCCATAACCTTCACAAACACTAGATTACAACAAATTATCATAAATTTACAATCTGGACACAAAGGGTTTTGAAAGTCTCCCCTAACCTTCAACTTGTGTTTTAAACTGGCTCCTAAAACTAGCAAAGAAAGGTTGTACTGGGTTCCCTTAATCTGAAACAAAGACCACAAGCCACCCAAAGCAACACCTAACCCTAACCAAAAACATAAACTGGCTGGCCTAGGCCCTTGAAAACTACTAGCAACCAACCTGCCTGTGGGTTTTACAAGGCTCCCACAACCTAAAACAGGCACTAAAAGGAAAAGTAAAGAGAGAAAACCTAAAAGAGGAGGGTTTTGAAAGGCTCCCCTAACCTTCGAGCTAGGTTTTGTAGTAGCTCCCAAAACCAACAAGAAGAAGCTAGCAACCACACCACATCTGATCAACGTCCATCTTCCAACACAACACCTCTCTACCTCTAAAGGATAGGGAACCAGCTCAATAGGAGCCGAAAAGACAAAGACCATCAACAAAAAGATCATAGTTTCAGACCGCAAAACAGAGTCCAGCAACCAAAGAATAACCCCACGATGCTTAGCTGGATAAATGGGTTTTGAAAAGGCTCAAAAATATTGAACAAAAGAAGAGGCCAGAACCAGATAGATTCCCAACAGCTAAGAACCACTAAAATCTCCACCTCAAAAGGAGAAAAAGGAGAGAAACTCAACAACAACAGGAGAGAAGCTAACACACCACCAGCCTCAAGAAATAGGGCAACCAAAATAAAAGAGAAGACGCTTAGAACTAAGAATAGAAGACCTCCAATATCACTGCCTCAATGGGGACAAAGGGAAGGAGAAAAACAAAAAAAACAACCTGAGAACCTTGCCATCCACAAGAAAGAGCACCAACAGCTTCCCACCATCTCCTGCCAACAAAAACCAGAGTCTTCGTCTCCACCTCAATAAGAAAGAAGTTATCTCCAATACCCACTATCTCAACCTCAATACAAGACGAGGCCACATCAATAGGAAAAAATTGAAATAACCTAGACTGAGATAAAAGTGACAAGACTAAGAACAAAGAGGCAGACATGGTAAAAAAAATAACAGGCCAAAAGACTGTCAAAACAGGGGTAAAGACCCCCTGTATCCTCATATCCCAAACCCAACACGAAAGGAGACCCACCAAAGCAACAACCAAAGGGGGAGAAAAATATTTGATGACAAAGACAGTTTCTCCTAGACCCCAAACACCCATAATGGCAGAAGCGACCAAAGAATCCCCAACCCAAGCAATGAAGACCTGAACAACATCTGTAGAGAAGCCATCACCGCCTCTCTCGTCAAGTACCCAAGAATAAATAGTGAGGGAAAGAAAAGGAGACAAAGACAAGCCTTCATCCGTAAAAGCCTCTTCAATGCTGCTATAACCATCTCTGACCGAACCATCCTCAATAGAAGAAAGGCAAAAAAAAACAACACACCCCCCAACTGGACATGCCAAACACAGAAGTGCATGCAAAAGAGGTCACTGCCACCACTACCTAGCAAATGATAAGAAATGGTGGAGGGTGCCAAACAAAGTTGAGGCACACCTGTAGCATCTTCATCACCATCTTCCAAGTCCTCTGCTGCTACTTTAGAAACCCTAGCTCCAACCTTGGGACCTTTCCCGCTCCCGCTCCTGCCTTTCGTGTTTGTCACGAAAAATACTATTAAAGTTGGGGGATTGTTTATGCTTAAAAATTATCCTTTTAATAAGTTTTTTGAACCTTCTAAAAATTATGAGAATGAGTAGTGTGAATAGTGGAAAGGTGAAGAGTCACCCATCTATAAAAATACAAAGAGACATTTTCTCTCCTTTTAAATGATTCCATCGAGGGTGGTAGATGTAATTTTTAGATTTAGGGAATGTGGTTCAAAAATTAGGAAGGATTGAAGAATGTATATCTTTCATGCTAGAAGATCTTGGAAAGGATTGTTGAATATTTTGAGTATTATTAAGAAAAAAAAAGGTATTGGTTGTTATTTTCCTTTCAATATAAAGTTTATTATTTTTAAGAATCATTTTATATTTGTGAGGTTAGCTGATTGATGTATATATGGAGTTTCTGGTGTTCTTTTTTGGTGCAACCCTCCATTATTTTGGGTTTCCCATGTGAGGGGTAGGAAATGATGTATTTTCCTCCTTTGGGATTTTACTTTTATTTTTACGACATGGGAGCCATATTTATGAAAATTAGACTTTGCTAGAACAATTGCATTAAATAGAGGTGAGCTTTCCTCCTTGGGCTTTATTGTTTAAATTTTATTGAGCCAAAATTTTAGATTATGGCTTAATGCAAAAATGAGGGTTTGGATGCATGGAGTTGTAGTGTCGAAAATTGCATACCCCTTTGTAATTTGACCTACATCTTTTGTAATCATTTTGGTGTCTATTCCCCTAGTACCTGAGTAGGCTCACTTTAGCCATTGCATTAGCCTTTTCTCTCTCAAGATGCTCAAGAACCTCTTTTCAGCAACTCCCTCGTGGCATCAATCCTTTTAGCCACGTGTCTCCCTTATCTCATGCTATTTTTGAGCATGATTCATTTGGACACTAGTGCACCGTGCAGACGTCTGCGCACCGCGTATTCATCTCATGACATATTAACATTTGAATGTCGATCCTGAGCGTGCCTTTCCACTTGTCACTTGCATATGTTAGAGGAAATGGCTCCAAACCTTTCAAATGGCTTGCCAACCCTCTTTTCCCTCTTCTCTAATTTTAAATCTATATTTTCTCTCCATTCAAGCTCTTGGTTATTCAACCTCTCTCTTACACTCTCTTGGTCTCTCTCTTAGCTCTCATAGCTTTGGTTCTTGCTCTTGCTACAGTAGTCTCTAGTTTTCTACAACGCTCTCAAGCTCTCACAATATTCTTTCACAACTCTCTTGGCTTTCTCAAGCCTCTTTGGTAATATCTATCTATTTATCCTATCCTTGGGCATCTTGGGATTTATCACATCCCTCTTCTATCATTTATCATTTATCATTTATCTTTTCTTCCATTTATCTTTTATTCTATCAATCTATTTGGCTATCTGTGGAGGTGGAAACACCAAAATAGGGATTTGATTGAGGCAAGTCCCCAAGTAGCCCCAAACATTTTCCCTTTCTATCTTGTGCGCAAGTTGCATTAGAGAAGGTTGATTTGGCTGGAGGCTTCATATCGTGGACTAGTTGTGAGATTATCTTCTTCCTTTCCTTTGTGGTTTCATTCCATTTATATAATCATTTTACCTTCTTTTATATACATTTGTCACATTTAAATTAACCTAGAATACATATCTATTACATTGTCCCCTTTTGTGTGAACTCTGCATTCTATCCATGCAAGACACTAGCGCATCGCGTTGTTGTCCATAACCCGTGCGTGCGTTCTTGTGCAGAGAGCTATCAGAGGACATACAAAGACACTACATCTTGAGTGGAGAGGTCGATTATTGAATCTTCGAGAGGTTGTTATCCACCCGTTGAAGAGGTTCATTTTTCCTCCTCTACATGAGTAAATGGTATTGTGTAGATGAAATTTGTGTTGTTTGTAGATGTTGTAATGTTGCTTTTTTTTGAATTGATGAAGGATATTAAAACCTCCAAGGAGTGTGTCTTTTTCTCTCCATTTTAATAGATCCATTGGTAATTCTTTTGTGCATAGTGTGTAGGATGTTTAGATTTTATGAAAAATTGATTAGGCTTGTAAAATAGAATAATTTTTGTATTCTATGATTTTTATTTGTATACATTAGTCTTTTGGTAAAGATCATCTTAAGAGCCTCCTAGCTTGAGGGTGCACTTGCTCGTAGTCCACGATTGAGATGCGAGCTATCCTTGGTCATGAAATGCTTGGAGTGTCTATTTTATGCATGTCTAAATTTTCTTATAAGAATGATATTCTTGGAGAATTCTTGTTTTGTAGTATAATCTATATTTTAAACCCTTTTTGAATTGGTTTGTAATATGAAAAATTTGAGTTAAGATTATTTATTCTGTTATAATGAAGACATGTAAATAATACTATTATCTTAATGATTTTGATTAAGTAAATGAGGAAGGACCTGAACCTGTATACATTGTCAACTTTCAAGGCAGTAGAGAGGAGACTCATGAGGGGTGAAATAACAAAAAAAAAAAAATTAATTGGAGCAATGAAGCAACAAGAAACAAGTGTTCCAACCCTAGAAAATGATACCCTTTCAAAAAAAATGAAAGGTGGGGATAAGAGGTACTAGGAACTTTTCTCCATTTGTTGACAACAGTCTAGGTAATGCTATCTTTTGTATTCCTATGATAAGGAGGGGGAAGAAGAGGAGGTGTCCCTTGGAGAGACAAAAAGTCGATGAAGGAGGAGAAAATGAAGGAGAGGGTGAGAGGAAACCAACTACCACTAGAGGAGTGATAGCCAAAGGAGCTATATAGGAAGAGAGAAACAATCAGAAGGGACCTTGAGAAGGAACCACAAATGGGATATTAGGTTCCCCTATAGGGCAGTCTAAATCCTAGGAAGAGACTAGATCCACAAAAGTCAAGTGATCATTAGAATCATTCTTGCACCAAGTAGCCAACATTGATTAGTGGAATGTGTGGTATAGTTTTGCATCTCATCAATCCAAGTCGTAGCTTCCTCTAAACCTCTTTCGATGACCTAGAGAGAAAGCTAAGGTCAAATGTCATATAGAAAAGTAATAATGACAATAGAATTGGATGCCCTCATGGTCCAAAGGTTGAGACCAAGGTTGATCCCCAACCATCAAAACCACCTCTCCATGAAGAGACAAAGAGAGATCAACATCCACCAAGAAGCGAGCATAGGTAGAGTGCCTCATAATATAAGTCGACTCATCAATCTTCAAGAACTAGCCAATATAATTTCCAATGGCCTCATAGAAATTCATCTCCTAGAATTGGAAGGGGATATTAAGAAGCCACACTCATAATAGGCACACATTCAATGGTTTAGGAAGGGGGTTGAAAGAAGGAGACTAAGGCTTAAGAGAGAGAGGATGCTCCCCCGGAGCCCAAACTCTATCCAAAATTGAGTTCCTCTCTTCTAAGGAAGTAAATGAAGCAATGAAGAAGCCTTTAGTGCAGCGGTAGAGCTCAATCATACCCACCCCAAGGGGCCATCAAGAATCCACAACCCAAGCAATGAGATCTTGAAGGAAAGACAAAAACCTAGATAATTAACAAACTAGGGTACTGCATTGGTAGAATTCTTCATTTTCAACATCTTACCCATAGACCACCATGAGGGGGGTCTTAGCAATTGGAAGACAAGGGATCATACATGGAGGAGTACTAGTAGAAGAATGAGCTCAATCTGAGAAAAACTCTTTGTATCCCCACAAGGAGCCAATGAGCTCGAAGCCACAATCCCAACAACAACAACAAAGACCCTAGCACTGAATGAATGTAAAACATATTTAAAATTTGTACATTTTTGTATTTTTTTTTCACATAAGAATTTCATTATTTTGAAGTAAAATACAATAATGTTTTAGTAATAAATTTTCATTGATCATATGAGGTTAATTTATTTTTTGATATGTTATACAAAGATCAGTATTACAAAAACTCTTTACATTTTATCTCTCTAGTTTATCTCTAGCATTCCCTGTGATTAAATCTATAGGATTATTTAATTTCTTATAAAATCTAGTATCATTGTTTTGATGATAACTCTGAATTGATCAATTAGGTTGGCATAAGTTTTGATATACCATTATAGCCTTAGTATTTGAAAAACCCTTTAAATTTTATATGTCAATACTTTTTTTTGTATAGTTCTCTATGATTAAATTTATAAAATTAATTTTATATCAGTTTATTGTTTGGCATAGAGGGTAGTTGTCTTTTGACCATAATTTCTAATTGATCAACTAGGTTGACCTAATTTTAGATATTATGTTCTAATCTAAGTAATTAAAAAACATTTAAATTTTATTATCTAATTATATTTTTTAAGTATTTATCAATAAATATTGAGGACTATTTTATAACTATCTGCACACCTTCAAACACTTTTTTGTGTGAATGATATTAATAATTTTTCATTAAAAAAAAAAAAAGGAGTTATGAGTTTTGTAGCACAATAGGTTTACTTTCTATTTCATATATCAATAAATAGAAGTCTTTAGATATTTGATCTTTTGATCTAAAGTTTTAACTGTTTTGTATACTCTTATTGACTAATGTTGAGAAGGTTAAAAAGTGTAGGAGTTATTACTTTAAGATGATTTATGCACTTAGTCTATAATTATATATTTTCTTCATAAAGTAAAAGTTTCATATCAAATGTATTTGATTACAATGAGTCTAAAGACTATCAACGCAATTGTATTTAATGTCATACATAATAGACCAAACAACTAGGATAATGTGCTAGGAAAAAAATGAAAATACAATGAAACCATAGTGCAAGTGAGAAGAAACTATGACATACAATAAATATAAATATAAAGATTGATTTGAGAACTTTGTATTACCTCATAAAATAGGGAGTGGGTCATATTAATGGAATGTGTAAGTGTAACAACACATATTATCTTATTTTTTTTTATCTTTTGAAGTTAAAGAGACATAAAGAATTATATTTCTAGTAAGAAACTAGGCAAGTTCATTGAAAGCCTAAAACATGCTTGATTGACAAAAGAAGTATTTCTTAACTGGATATAAAAATTCAAATCTATCCTAGGAGGCCCATAGAATCATGTGTCATCTAAAATAATTGAGGAAGCAAGACAATTATGAATTGACCTTCTCAACATCCTTACATATATTAATGACAAGTTGTAGCTCTTAGATGTGGGATGCGTCTATTCTGGCTTCAAAACAACTGTACGGATTGACTAACATGCGTGTTAGTCGTGCGTTTTACACCGTCGATTTTGCAATAAATGGCTGCGATTGACTAACACATTGCTATCATGCTATATGAAAAGTCTGTTTTGGAACCAGAATAGCCGCTACCTTAAATGTGATTGTGTTATTAATTGAAGATGTACTTTGGATATTGCATAATAAAATAGAAAAGAGACATCCTAAAATTAGTATTGGAAGAAAAGAGTTGGTGACTCTTGCGAGAAATACATTCAAGCTAGCTCTAACTCCGTGCAATATTATACCTAGTTTTTAGAGAGCATGATTTTTTCGTAAATGATAAGTGTCTTTGAAAGGACATGAAATCATGTGGAGCCTTCAAATTGAAAAGGAAATAGATATTAGAATAGCTTAATATGTTTTGAAACCTTTCTATTTTAATGAGAAACTAATGTGATTCTTCATTGTAAGGCATTACAATGTGAGAGTAGGGGTGTACAAGAGATGAGCTTATTAATGTAGCCACAAAAATCACAGTGTATACATTTAAAAATGGTTAATACATTTTTATTCTTGTAATTTCATCATAATCTCATGATTTCTTTTATTCATATTAATTAAATATTTTTTAATTTTTTAATAAAGCTATGATTTTCCCTTTCCATCATAATTACATAATTTTTAATTTTTTCGAATTAATTCTTTTTTCCCCCTCTACTATTATTTAATTAGCTAACACTTCTTCAAAAATTAAATAAATTTTGAATAATTTATTTAATTTTCCACCAAAATAATATTTTATTTATTTCCTCTATGTATTTGATCTCTCTTAATTCTTCCACACCATCAATCCATGTGCTAATTATAGGTCCGATCCCCCCTCAATTTTTTTTTCATGAAGTGATCTTTCTAATCAATCTCTTCCATTGATCAAGTGTTAGGTGAGGCATATAAATAAAACCCTTCACTCATTTATTTTAATTTGAGCCAGAGGTTGCATTGTTATCAAGGGCTCCCATTATCATTAGCAAATTCAAGAATCAAATCAAGCTATCATCCCATCATTGTGCTATAATTTTGTGAGTAACTTACATATCAAGCATTCAAACAAATGTCAAAGAAACAATGAAGCAATATAAGGTGTTTTCTATGGTATTGTTGTTTGTCATTTGATTTTATACATTGATCTTAGGATTTATTGAGTGAGTGTGGGTGTAACCTTGAGGTGCATATATATTTCAATAGAAAGTACTTCTTAGTATTTTATTTCCATCCTCACCATATCAACCTCTAAGTGAGGTGATCTATTTATTTTACAAATTTTTAATCTATAGGGAAGTAGAATATAGGGATATTTTTTATGTTATGGCTAGTAATTTAGACTAAGAAATATAAATTATTAAATGTGCTCAAGAAGATGAATTGACATTGAATGGTTTTCTATTAAGACTTATCAAATTTCTAGTTTGAGGGCTATATACCAAGCACCCTAGATAAAGTGCTAAAGAAAATTAGAAATTTTTATAAATTCTCATTGAAAATTCTTACGTATGCATGCTCAACACGAATATGAGAAAAATATTTAAAAAACACAAGAATTACAAGATAGAAAATAGATCATATGAAATGAAGGCATGTAAAAAAACATTTCAAATAAGGAACAAAGGGAGCTCTTGAAAATTGAGTGAGAAATATAGAGGTAGAATGTTGCTAAGGAAAATTTCAAGATACATAAATAGATTGGAAAATAATTGAACAAGACTACAAATATAATTGAACAAGACTACAAATATAAGACTAGAATGTTGCTAAGGAAAGAAGAGTGAGTCAAATAAGGTCATAAATAGATTGGAAAATAATTGAACATAAAGAGATAGTTGCTCAATTTTATGGCTACCTACCCAACATCCAAATCTAATACATATATTTACCATTTTGATCCTTCAATTTTATCTTTTAGTAACATTCAAGTTGAGTACAATCCTACCAACTCAAATGAGTTATAGATTAATGTACAAAAAATAATGTTTTACTTGCACACATATTTACAATCTTAAGAGGTATAAGAAAACCTAGATACATATACCTTAAGTGTAGGTGCTACTATTAGAATTCAATCTATACTCATTACAATAAAATAACCCATTCCTTTTCAAGATACATAGACAATTGATATGAATGATTTAATTTAGATAATGGTTCATAATTTTTAAGATGTTGTTAAAGTGTTGTATAAATATTTATAAAGAAAAAATAATGTATGACTAAGTGTAAAGGAGTTTTTATATAAACCTAAAATATTAAAGTTCCCTTTTACTTTTTATAATAAAATATGTAAAATTTACAAACATATTTAAGTTTCCTTTTATTTTTTATAAGTCTTGTATATGGTGAAAAGTGATCATAAACTATTATAAAATCATAAAGATTCAACCATAAACAATCTAAGTCCTATAATGAAACATTCACCAATACCAATAGAGATACCTAAGATCCTATAAATCAACAAAATAAAGCAATATTAGCATTCACATGTCTTGTAGGGTTTCAATTTTCATTGTCTTCCTATTTCCATTGATCTTGTTTGATATATTTTATGTGTGCACAAGAGCTCAACAAAGAACATAAATGTGGTTGATAGAAGGCTTGATTGCATAAGATCAATTAGATGATTGATTAGACGGTTGATAGAAGGCTTGATTGCATAAGATCAATTAGATGATTTATTAGATGATTAGATGATTAGATGATTAGGGTTGATAATGAAGGAGAGTATCCTCTTATATAGAAGAAACTGTAAGAAATGGAGGGATAAGTTTAAGAAGTGTAAAGATAAATGGTCGGCAAAGATTAAAGGGTAGGTAGAGAAAATAGTTAAATGATAAAGGGGGTAGATAAGAGAAGGCTTAAGAGATGAGTGGAATGCATCATGGGTAGAAAAGACTAATGAATTAATTAAATAAATAAAGATTTATTTAATTAATAGAGGAAGCAAGATCAATTAAATAAATAAAAGTATTTATTTAATTTAGGAAAAAAACAATTTAAATAAATAAAAGTATTTATTTAAATGAGGAAAGGATTAGAAGATGATTAATGAATTAATTAAATAAATAAGAATTTATTTAATTAATAAAAGACTTAGGATAAAATAATTAAATAAATAAAAATATTTATTTAATTAAGCAGGACAATTTTAGGTGTCTACATTTTGCCCCTATTTGAGACAATGCATCTTGTCGCGTTGGCTCAAAGAAGATAAGATAAATTGATACAAAGTTTCCCTATGACGGGAATGATATGCCCCCTCGAGAGATTGGATGAAAATGTTTGAAAGTATCGCAAACAATCTCTCGATAAGAAAGAAAGGCTAGAAAGGCCTGACAAGATAGGATGACAAGGTCACATAGGAAAAAAAGACTGACTCAAGAGGAATCAACAAAATCATGTCTATGTTTTAAAAGGCCAAAATTGATAGTTCTGTGATGAACATACGCTATCAATTGGATAAGCTGCTGAGAGGATTCACTCAAACAGGTTCCCTAGGGAAGACAAACTGAAAACAAGGTTAGAATTGACAATTTTTTGATAAACATACATTGCTAATTGGATAAGCTATTGAGTGGATTCACCCAACAAGTGCCCTAAAATAGATAGGTTTGCTAAGCTAAATGTAGGATAAGTCATCAAATTGATAAAATCCGATGAATGCTCTAACAAGATAGGATATAATGCAATGTGACAAACATATACACTAGGATGAAATGCCATGTGATAGACATAAACACTAGGATAGAGCCTGATGAGAAATGCCATGCGATGGACATAGGTAACTAGGCAAGGATAGGATAAGATAAGTAGAACTATGTGATGAACATTAGTACCACTAGGATTGACATGATTGATTTGATTGGATGTAGAAGTACTTACCCCAGATTGAGTCTCGAGAGTGACTCCTTGTGAGACAACAATTACAAACAGATTTGACTATTGAGGACTGCGCTGCGATCAAGGTGATGGGATTGAGACAAATTATGTATATGCCTAAGATTTGGGCAAACACAAGACTGTTAACTGCTTTGGTGAAAAGATGGTCCTGCAGGGTCTACAAGAGGGGGCATATGCAATGATCTAGGGGTTAGTCCTTTGGGAGCTTAGATTCCTTTGAGGCCAACTGGCTCCGAGGGAAGGTCTTCATCATATCTCTCTTGGATCCCTTTTTGTATCAATTTTTGTACGATGATGTAGACACCTTTGGGTGATTTTGTAGCCATATGATATTTTGACATCATTGTATCATGACACTTAATTATTTTTTGATATATATGAGATGATTTATCCTTGTAGAAGCTATATGCATGTTTTCATATGTGATGTTCTATATGCTTTATGATTATTTTATGATGCTTATGATATGGACACAAATATGTACATGATGGGATACAATATATTTTTGTTCTTTTTCTAGGTTTTATATGAACTAAATGTAGATGAGTATATGGTAATGATATGACATGATTATTTATAGGATGAGATGCATGATGTGTTATTATTTTGGAATTTTATGTTTTATATGAGAATGCAGATAATAATTAATGATATATGCAAGATGTGATGCGATTGTAATATCTATATATATGTATGAAATGCTAATATGCTAAAATGTGATGATGTGGGTACAAACTACATGATATGCAAAAATATTTTTAGCGTGTCATTATACTCAATCATGTGATAGTGGCCTACATGAACTCAGGTAAGACCGATGGAGGTCAATCAAGAAAGGGGGATGGAAGGTAGAAGATATGGAAGTGAAATAAATTCTTGTTCTTTATCATCATGGAGCTTTATTATGGCAAATAGGTTATGACAATCGAGGTATAGGTTCAATCTAGAAAGTCATTATACCCGTTT
This sequence comes from Cryptomeria japonica, assembly GCF_030272615.1. NCBI lineage: Eukaryota > Viridiplantae > Streptophyta > Pinopsida > Cupressales > Cupressaceae > Cryptomeria > Cryptomeria japonica. The sequence continues at coordinate 198,369,432 of NC_081409.1, read as the reverse complement.
GCATGGAGATTAGACAGTCGCAAACAAGGAATGCCCTAGTTCACATTAGACTCACAGTGTCCTCATATCCTTGGACAAGTCATAGAATTACTAAGAGACAATCCACAAATAACAAAACAATAGGTGAACATATCCCATCCTTGCCTTTCTAGTCAAAGACATCCTAGAGATAGAATCTCTACTTAGAGACATCCCAGAAAATCTAAAAGAAATGTCACCAAAAGATAAAATCAAAAGAAAACCAAGAGTTGACACCAACACACAATGAAATACTCAAGTTATTTGTGTTTCTTGCCACATATGTTAACATGTTTGATTTGGTCACAATGTTTTCATCCTGATAAAGGACAGATAATGTTGAAAAACATGTTGTTGCCAAAGTCTGTTGAAAGATTTGATTTGTTGAAACTGCTTGCATCTCATTTGAAATAGATTGAATCCATGAAACTGATACTTTATTGTGAAGAAGATTAGAACTTTATTGCGGATTGCCAATGCAATTGATATTTTATTGCGGATTGTGTGCAAAAAGGAGGAATGAAAAGATGATGCTCCTCAAAACATGTGATGCTTAGGGTACCACTTCCATCACTAGATTTAGGATTTTGCCCCAGTTATAGATTGGACTTGATTAATTATGGGAGGAAAGGGAAAAAGGGGGGTTTATTATGAATGGATAACCAATCTTAGGTAGATTAATAACAAGCCATGATGGGAATGGGTAAATTTATTATGGATGGATAGGCTGTGAGAGTGTGCAAGGTGAAAGGATAAGATTGAATCCTGAAGGAGGGAGGAGCAATGTCTCTACACATGGCGTCGATAACTCGGTTTTCACCATGGTACTTTCCTAGGGCACCACCAAAGTGGTTTTCACCATTTGACAAATTTATTTCTCTTTACTTTTTTCTGATTTTTCAATTTTTGTGTCACAAGGCGCTTGTTTGCCAGGTTTTTTTTTTTTATGATTTTTTTGTATTTTTGATAATTTTAATTTTTTTGTATTTTTGAATTAGGATATTCTAAAGAGCTATGTGTAAAACCCGCGAAGGTGCATGTTGTTGATTGAATCTTCCAAAGGTTCTCCATTTGGTGTTGAGAGCTGATATGCACTTGATCCACAAACTATTGTGATGACATAAGGACCAAGCCAATTTGGTTTGAAATTGCCCTTCTTCTCTCTGTCTTGCTGATTTTTAGGATTTTCTCTGAGAACTAAGTCACCCACCTCAAATGTGCATGGATTTACTTTGTGGTTGTAGTTGCATCATTCCTTGACTGAATGATATGTTTCTCCCTTGATTGTCTTCCTTGATGAAGGAACTGAGATAGAATTACGAGCGTGTGGACTACACAGGCCCATATGCATGTCACCTAAAGAATTTGGGCATCCCTGATAACAAAGTCCCTCGAGGAAGCTCCATTAAAGGTCCATGGTGTATCACCATAAGGGAAAGGATGTACATAACAAGTGGATGCAGAATGAAGGCTCATGATTACGAAAAGAAGTGAAAGTAGGATGGCATGATGGAGACTTAGAATCAACAAGTATTATTTTTGACTTGAAATTTAATAACTTTTTCCTCCAGTTGTTTTGATATTAGGGGAGTTAAAATCTTGTTCTTTTTTCTTCATAGGATTTTTATCCTTGATTTTTATTTTTGCAGAGTCTAATAGATTTTGATTTTGATTTGGATTGAAGAACTTCTCTTTATTTTTTACTTTTAGATATTTCTTTTAAAAGCTTGATTTTTTATCCCCAATTAGAAAGGGCTTTTGTGATTCTTGTTGATCCAAGTCTAGAACTGGAGTGGAAATGGAATGAGTGGATGAAATGGTAAGGCTATAGGAGTTCTCAAGAGGGTTGGTGATATATTCAATATATTCTTTGTTGGAACCACTCTTAGGACTATTGATATCAAGAGCTTCTTGCACCGCTAGAGGAGATTTGCATTTAGACTTAGTAGTCAGAACACTAGGTGGTTCACACCCAATTCCTTGATATTTAAAATTGTTTGTAGGTTATTCTTGTCGACTAAATGTCTTAGCAGATAGTGGGAGTTAATCAACATGAAAGATATGCTCACCACATCCCATGTCTTTAACCTTGAATTTTTCTTTTGGCTCTGGTTGTTTTGATGTAGAAGGTTTTAATGATTCAGGATCAACATATGATGATGAAGGAATAACCTCTCAATTGACTGAGATTGTTATTTTTGATCTTTCTCATAGGTTATTGCAATATAAGAACAGATTCATATCACCATTAATGGTTACCTCAACTCCATTGTGTGGGAATTTGATACACTGATAATATGTTGATGGAATAAATCTCATTTCATGAATCCATGGGCATCCCAAGAGTATATTATACGTGAGCTCTAAATCAAGGACTTGACATACCACATCCTTCATAATTGGCCCAACTTTGAGAGGTAAGGTGATTATACCCTTGGATGAGTGCTCTTCATCATCATATGCTTTAATGGTGATTGCATGTGTAGAGTTCACAACCTTTTTAGAATATCCTGATTGTTTAATAGTGTTCAATGTAAAATGTTCAGATCCACTCATCCATCTATCAAGACTCATTTGATGTGGTTTTTATAGATAAAGGCTTCAATATGTACAGGTGCATTATGAGGCTGGGTTATAGATGCATCATTAGCTTCTGTGAATGTGAGGCTATACGAAACAAAAATGTATCCCACCATGGCTTGAAACTGGTCCACGTTCAAATCAGTGGGTACAAAGGTCTCTCTCAAAGTTTGATCAAGGATGGCCTTATGTGTGGGGGATATGCGTAAAAGATCAAGGATGGAAATGAGGGTAGGTGTCTTCCCTAACTGATCTACAAGGTCATACTCATTCTTTGTGGATGAAGAGGCTGTGGGCTTGGATGGAACGCCTTACAAGGTGACTTTACCTCGATGGGTTGTGACATTACATTCAAAGGTATCATTTTTAGAAGATGAGGAAGATGGTCCAATGCCTTTCAAAACAACATTACTCCTTTGGATAATACCTTTAGGAGTCTTGTCCTTTATAATGATAGTAGAAACATGATTGTCCATTGAAATATGATTAATAGTGGAATCATAATCATAGGGGGCCTTAGTATAATTAGCTTGATTATCTATAGTTTTTTCTTTTCCCTTGTCATGTTTAGGAAATGGCTCCTTGAACATCGCATTCTCTTCATTGGAGGTGCAACCATCCACTTCTATGCCACCTCTGTCAATGAGATCCTGTATGATATTCTTCAATCTGTGACAATTGCTAGTTAAATGCCCTTTGCTCTTGTGATATTCACAATATTCATCATCATTCCACCAATTTAGTTTTACTTTTGGCTCATATGGTAGATTGTCTAGTAGTATTATGAGCTTGTTTGCCACTAACTTCTTGAATGCTACTTCAATTGGCTCTCCCAATGGGTGTATCTTCTTTGAGGTTTTGATTGCCTTTGATTGTTCACTTGATTGTTTGAGTTAGAAGAACTTGCACCGGGGAAAGCTATCTTAGGTTTCACAATATTTGTGTCTACTACACGTCATTGACTATATTCTTATTCTTGTTCCAAAAGTGGGGTTTGTCTTTCCCATTTGATTATTCTTTATTTTCTTTGAATATCTTGATGATACCTTGTTCAATAAGGACTTTTTCTATCACCATTCCTTTCTCAATGACCTCTTTGAAGGTAGACAAACATTCTTTTCTTATCTCATATCTGATATCCTTGTTGACATTTTGTGTGAACATTTCTACTATTTTCTTTTGTGGTATATCAGAAGAGCATCGACTAGAAAAACCTCTCCATCACTGTAAAATGAAGTAAAAGACTCTGCATGTTTTTTCTTAGTATTGCATAAAGTGTCTACTGACACATTTGTTTCAATGTTGTATGAAAAATGTTGTATAAATAACTTAATTCCAAATGGAAGTTGGGAGAACCATTCCATTTCTTGTTCGCTTAAGCTTTGTGGAAACAATCTCATCAAGTATGTTTCTTTTGCTACTACCTCAATGCAAGTTGTGAAAAGTCTTATATGTGCCTTAGGATCCCCTTTGCCTTTGTATTTATCAAACTTTGGTGTTACAAAATGTGGAGGGAATGGAGGCATTCAAATACTTCTGTCAAATGGGTAAGGACATATGTCCTTAATTATGTACTCTTGCTTTGGTGTATTCATGTCCACCATTTTCCTTTGTAAGTTCTTTATCTGCTATTGCAAGTCATTCTTGTGTGGTGTCTTTTCTCTTTGAGCTAGTCCCATGGTTGAGCCACCGAGTGGAGGAGGAGGGATATAATGCATATATGGATGGTATTAATCATAGATGTGTTCATATGGAGGAGGAATATAATTATAGCTTGGATATGGACCAATTGGTATGGTATTATAGTGAGGAGCACTAGGTCTAGGTCGATACATCTCATGACCATGGGGATAGGAGGTATCATAAGGGTGATCTTGGATATTGCCCCCAAATGTGACACGGGGTCTCCTCATGTCATGATTTTGAATATTTGCTTGAATGTAATTATATGCATTGGTATTATCTTGGGTATCATCATGGTCATGCATGGTGGTAGTTCTTATCCATGGGAAAGGACGACTATGGGGTTGTTCATGAGAGGTTCTATCGTAACTGGCATGAGAATGAGTGTATGTGTTTGTAATCTCAGGTTTTTGAAATAGGGACGAAGGTGACTCAAGCATGAGACACTCTTTCTTACCACCACTATTGGGTCTCCTTTGTCTTGCATTAACGTGATTTGCTTGGTTTGTATCATCTTCCAAAATCTGTGACATATCAAAATCATGAGGTAGTCTTGTCCAACTTTGTGCCATGACTTGTAGGAAATATTGTCTATCCCTCTTCATGATTTATTGAAGCAATTTATTAAAATGCAGATCTATGATAGTTTCCTCAACTTTTATAAAATCCATGGATGTGTTGTCATTGTCATTATCATTTCCATTGTTATTATCATTGTTGTCATTTTCTAGTATATTACAATGATTGTCAAATGGATTATCGAATTCTTCTCCATAAAACTCATAGGTGCTCATGTTTAAGGACCTTAAAGTTTCATCAGCTTCCCTTCTAGACCTTTGTAAACGAGTTTCAACCATGGACTAAAGTCTTGACCCAAAAATGAAAGGTAGGATGACAATGCAAAGACTATGGAAGACCAAGAGGTGTATGAAGTGTAGATGAAACTAGGGTAAAATTTCAATGTCCAAGAGTGTAAGACCAAAGTATGTATGCATGAGAGTAAGGTGTGACTTTGATGTAGAGTGAGTTGTCTCTCACCTATTTGTGCTACATTGTCTAGGTATCTCCTCCAAGCTACACAAGAACCACCCAATGATTCTAAACCTCACAACCTCCAAGGGTCTGAAAGTCTTACCCTCTCTAACTTTCCCAAGGTCTTAGGCTAGGATAAGAACTTTTTGTTTTGTGAGTTCCATTTTCTTGCTTAGGAGACCTTGTTTTTCCACTCCCTTTCACATTCAACCTGAGAGTTCAACCCCTCTACAATAGGATCTTCATTCCCCACACTACATACATAAGGATGGATGGTCTTGGAAGGATTCCCAACCCTACTCCTTTCTCAAGAGCTTGGAAATTTACTGATTCCAATTTTTACAAACAAACTGCACTTTTAGGCCTAATAGGAGACCTAATTGTAGTAGCCCTAAGTGGGGTAATCTACATTTATCTGCTAAAATTCCTTAACAACCCTATAAAATATTTTACATTCTAGATACCCTTTTGGTATTTACATAAAATAACTCAAAACTGGAGGTGGGTTTTGTCTTTAACATATCTAACCCTTAAAGGGCTAATTAGGCCTAATTGCCCCTTCCTAGGCCTAAAAAGTAGGTATTTTCTCAAACACTCTCACCAGTCCTATTGCCTGAGTGAATTGATGATGGTTTTGTGTCTGTACCTCCATGAGGATTTCCAATCCAACCATTCTTCACCTCCATCCACCGGATTCACCCAATTAGGGCATGTTATCCATGATTCCTAATGCTTGCCAACTCAACGTGCCAAGCCTAGGGCATGGTGGCAAATATTTGATTTATCTCCCCCTGAATCAAAACCAAAAAGAAAATATATTATACATAACAACCTAAAATTCCACAAGGTTTAAGAGAGGTTATCCACCATTGAATGTTAGGTTGAAGCCATTTTGCTCTCAAAACCCTGGTTTTCACGACCTTTGAACCCGCCTGCAACAAAATGAAGATTATTCACAAACTACACACTTCTAGAATCCAAACCAAAAAAAAAATGAAGGTAAGACACTATTCTAACAATCCATGACCCTGTTTTGGAATTCTCAATCCATACAAGCTGTACAAACTTGCAAAGAACATGCAATAACTCGGTAGAACACACCAAATGGAGAAACCAAAATTGTTTATTTTCTTCAGATCTTCAACAACCAATTATCATTGGTCTTTCCAAGCCTTATACTGGCCTTGGAGTAGTTACCTATTCTCACAATCAATTGTGTCAACCAACTAGTCATTGGTGTATGAAAATGTTGCAAAGTTGCTATGAGCAACTTTTGCAACTTTTGCAATTTGTTGCATTGGTGAGGAAATTTGCTCAAACCCAAAGATGGTCACTTTAAAAAGGCTCATAATACCTTAAAAACCTCAAAACAAAATTAACCAACCTACATTAACCCAAAAAGAACTTACCTTATTAAGTGCTCTACCTAGCACCCTTAAGAGCTCACATGCCAACATTGGCCAAACAAAGACTCTTTTGGTCCTTACAATTATTTGAGCACACACTCAATGGCCTCTTGGACTTATTACAAAACTAAAAAACATGATTCTAACATCTTGGAAACAAAGTTACCAAAATTTCCTAAGTGCCCCTGCACCATACTCTCGAGGTAGGAAAGACTCAAGTCCCTTGAGTGGATAAGGCTTGAACAATGGTTCCATGTTGTAGTATATCTCCTTCAAACATCCATGTAGCTTTAGATTTAGGGAGACCTGTCCACTTAACCAAGTAGTCTCTATAGACTCCTTTCCTAGCCCTTATGACAATCTTGGAATCTAGAATGCAATCCAATGTCACCGATTGGCTTGGGGGTAGGTCTTGCATCCAATCTACTTCTTCAGTAGCAATAGATGCTTCTTGGTTTGCATCTGACTAAGTTCCCTTATACTGAAAAAAATAACATACATTAAATATTGGTGATATACCCAAGTTTGGTGGTAGTTCCACCTCATAGGCATTATTGCCATACTTATACACAACCTTAAGAGGTCCAATCTTCTTCATGCATAGTTTTCTAGGCTGCCCCTTAGGGAGTCTCTCCTTTTTCAGATAGGCCATAACTAGATCATCTACCTTGTAGTGCACTTATCTTCTTGTTTTGTTTGCTTGTGTCTTGTATTTCTCATTGTTCTGCTGGAATGTTTTCTTGACTTGTTCATGGATCTCCTTCATATTCTCTACAAAGTTTTCCCCTTGAGCACTCCTATTGTCCATGGAATTGAGATCTTTGAGTTTTGAAATACCCCTTGGATATACAATCTCAAATGGACCCCGACCTATGCTCTTATTGATAAAGTCATTGTAGGCATTATTCTGCTCTTCCCAATACTAGATCCCAAGCTTGACCATGCTGTTTGGTGAGAAATCTCAGTAAATTACCCAAGGACCTATTAACTACTTCAGTTTGACCATCGGATTATGGATGGTATGTAGATGAAAAAGAAAGGTTGGTACCAAGTTTCTTCCACAAGGTTTGCCAAAAGTGGCTCACAAATTTTGTCTCTATCACTCACAATGCTAAGAGGTAAACCATGGATCCTTACAATCTCTTTGAAGAACAACCCTACTATGTAGGAGGCATCATTAGTGCATTTGCAAGGCACAAAGTGTGCCATCTTGTTGAGTCTATCCACTATGACATAGACACTATCATATCCTCATGGAGTTATAGGTAAACCAAGGACAAAGTCCATACTCACACACTCCCATGGCCTTGTTGGTATGGCAAGAGGCTGATATAACCCTGCATTGTTGGAGGTACCCTTAGCCCTCTGACAAATAGCACATTTCTCCACAAACTTCCTAACATCTGACTGTAGTCAAGGCCAATGGTAGAACTTGCCAACCTGCTCTAAGGTCTTGTCAAGACTAAAATGTCCACTTAGACTTCCTTGATGCTTCTCCTTGAAGATATTATCTCTCATAGAGCACTGAGGTATGTAAAGTAGGTGTCCTTTAAACAATAAACCTTCCAGCAACATAAAATCATAATAGGCAACATGACAAGCATTAGCAAACTTTGAGCAAACATCATATGCTTCACCAAAATCTTTCTCACTTTGTGTAAAGCGGAAAATCGAACCCTAGGTGTTCCCCCCACTCCAAGGAGAAAGGAGGTCACTAGGATTGACGGTTTTCACTTAGGAGAGACTTTACATTCAAAAGAGGGGTTGAAACCCACAAGATCCAATCCCACACAATGCAAGATTGGATTCTAAATGAGTTTCAAGGGTTGAGACAGCAAGGATACCCTCTTTTGTAAGGAATGTAGATAGAAGGATTGAATTAGGAGTGTATGTAAAAGTAAGAAAGATTCGCTTGTAGACGGAGATAGAAACACGGGATGAAGCTACAGACTTGAAATTAGTAGTAAAATGTCAAGACGATGCTGCCCTGCAAATTTGAATGAAAGTTGACAGGACGATGGCACTCGGAGTGCACACGGTCCTCCGAAAAATCCGCGAAACGAAGGGGGATCTGTTTGTCTCTGCACAAGGATTCCAGATCTTCAATTACAGCCGCGTACCTGTAACCTTGTTGTAAGAATGTTTGTATTCTTACATGCGAAGGTGTAATGATGTTGTATGTTGTATGTTGTAGGTGATCTCCTCTTCAATGGTTGAATCCTTGTCTTGAATGCAACACCTAACCTTGAATGGAGACCTAAAATGCTCAATTGCTTGAAGGAATGCTTGAATGTTTGAATGTCGCTTCCGCCTTTTTTCCATCTCTACCCTTTCTGAGAGGGGAAATGTAGTTTATATACTTGTCAATTAGGGTTAGAAGACTGATTTTTCTGACCTTAGGCCAACCTAGGAACATTGTTTTCCGAATTGCAAACTTAAAGACCCGCTACCCCATAAGAGACTGGGCCCAAAATAGGGCCAGGGACCAGGGCGCTGGGCACCATGGTCCTGGGGGACCAGGGAGCTAGGCGCCATGGTCCTGGGGGACCAGGGAGCTAGGCGCCATGGTCCTGGGGGACCAGGGCGCTAGGTGCCATGGTCCTGAAGGACCAGGGCACTAGGCGCCATGGTCCTGAAGGACCAGGGCACTAGGCGCCATGGTCTCACCTCCCGGGACAACAGGGTGCAAGGAAGGATCAGGCCATGGTGCAGAAATATTCAGTTTTTGATGTCGTAAACAAGTTTCGGGGTCTCCATTCAGGTTCAGTGTTGCGTCACCATCGTGAAGACCCAAATGCAGTCGAAATTGTAGGTATCACAATTTTAGGATGCTACATTTAGCCCCCACTTTAGCGGGAGTATAAGCGTACGCTCATACTTCCGGTAAAGTACAAGGAAACAACATTGAAAGACTTTCACCACGTCAAGGAGGCAAGATACACCAAGCCCCCAGTGGACTAAGGATCTTACGACTTCAATTGACAAAGTAAAAGGGAAGATCACGAGGGAGAACCATGACTGTTAGTAGTAAGGTTCCCTCACTATGAGTCATGCAAGAAAGATATCAAAAATTTTCAAGGCAAAGTTAAGTTCGTCAAGAAATTTTCAAGGATCTTGAAGAGATATGGATGGAGTGTATGCCCCCTACGTTAAAGTGATCACACACGCCTTATCGGGGGTGATTGCTTTAAGGTAGTGATACACATAAGAAATGAGAAGGGGAAGGAGCACGTTATCACAAAGATTTAGCCCCCAAGTGTGAGATAAACCCAAGGATAATAGACACAAAACACCAATCATGAGGTGACTTCTCTTTCCTTGGGGTCAGTATGCTGTATGATAATTCATGTATATCATATGTATGTATGCATAATTGTTCTTCATTCCCCAATCAAGGAAGGTCACCTAGAAGAAGGGAACACATGTGTCTTTTGAGTCAACATGAGAGAGACCAAAAGAGATCTCAATGCTTTGCATCATCCTCAAGTAGACAACATTAAGGACAACAAATAGAAGAATGAGAATAACACATAGAAGAAGTAACAAAAGAAAGAGAGGAGGAGAGAGTTTTCTATGCTAATGAAACTAGTCTAGCATGTCATCCACCCCCCCGATCTTGCTGATCAATATTTCGGGAAGGCAGGAAACACGCTAGAGGAGGAACATCCAACACAGCAGATGGAGCTATCACAAGATCCAAACAAGGGCTATGTTCATGTTCCAAGCCACGTTGTTCTTGTCTAGGAGCTAGGATAAGTGCTTTAGAAAATTCTTTAGATAAATGGTTATCAATATCAACATATTCATATTCACTATCAGAAGCAAGAGAAGTAACATTTTCATCATGAATAACATTTTCATCTCTATCATCATCAAGATTTATAGAAATAGGATCTTTAACTCGCACAGGATCAAAACAATCATGCATCTTATGCTTAGGAGATTTTGGCTCAATTTTCGGCTGAGGAGAAAATGGAATAATACTAGCTGAAGGTGTCTTTGGGGATTGCAAAGTTTGAGAAGCAGTTGCACGAGCTCTAAGACGATGCTTTTGTCAGCGTTCACGTGCAGAACGATTTCGTCTAGTCTTAGTAGGAAGTTGAGGAGATTGAGGAGGAGGAATGTTCTCATCCTTATCACTTGGGTGTTTAGGTTGTGGTTTCTTAGGTTGGATAATAGGAGAAGAGGAAGGTTTCTTCTCTTTATAAGAGAAAGGAGGAGGAACTGCTCCATATAAAGGAGGAATATTTGGTTTAGGAAGGAGACCAAGTCCATCATGATGAGGAGGTATAGGTCTACTTTTAGAAAGTTTATTAGACATAGACATAGTCACATCCATAGGAATGGGTTGGGAATCTTCTTGAGGAAAGACATTAGTTTTATCTTTCAAAGGAAGAACTTCCTTCTCAAGAACGATAGGAATATCAAGTTTGGGTGTTTGAGGTTCACTTAGAGATAGGATCATATCTTTTTTCCACTTTTGATAAGATTTGAAAAGATGATCACTTCACGGTGGAAGAGATTGGAATTGTTTAGGCCAAAAATAATCAATAGGAACGCTAGAAGTTCTTTCAGCTAGTTTAAAGAGACTATGATTGACAGTAACAACTTCACCATTATGGGGAAATTTCAAACACTTGTGAATAGGAGAAGCAATAGCTTTCATGGAAGATAGCCAAGGATAGCCTAGCTTCACATGAAATTGTTCGGACGATGGAATAATAGCAAAGCTCACATCAAGGGATTTGTTATGGACCTCAATAGGTAATGTAATAGAACCAATTGCAGGAGAAAAAAATGCATCAAATAATTTCACAACCACATTTTTTTTGTCATAGATCACTTGATTCAATTGCAATGTAAAAAGAAATTCTTTAGTAATAACATTAACCATGCAAGAAGGATCAATAAGCACTCCATGGCAAGGTGTATTCTTGACTTTTGCAACTATATATAAAGGACCATCAAGTGCCCTGATAGTTTCACTGGAATCAAATGTGATGGAAGGTTCTTTAGGGATTTTTTGTTGCTCTACAAAGTTAATCACATTCGAAGTCATAGACACAAGACCATCAGGTGAGAAAGAGGAATCATTAGTCTCAATCACATTAGAGGTATGAGAAGGTAATGGATCAGTAAAAATCTTAAGATTTTGGTTAGGAAGAGCTACAGATGTGTTGCCTTTATCATTCACACCTGAAACAAAGATAGTATTATTATCAATCAAATCTTGAATTTTACCCTTTAAAGCAAAACATTTTTCAGTATCATGCCCAGGTTGACGATGAAATTGACAAAAAGATTTGTTATCAAAATAGGGTGAATTAATCTTTGCAGGATCTATTTGCTTTATAGGAGGGAGAGTAAGCACATTTTGTTCCAATAACTTATTCATAATACTATGCAATGATTCATTCAAAGGAGTAAACTTTCTTTCTTTCTTGAAAAACTTAGAAATAGGAGGCACACCTGATGCTGCATTCACATTGTTGTTGATGATGTTTTCATTGAACTTAATGAACCCTCCGTTCGGTTTAAACTTCCCAAATGGTTGTTGACTACTATCACCCTTATCACTCGGAGCCATAGGATTTGCTTGTTCCATTTGACTCACAGTCAGTTGATAATTGTGAAGAGTTGCACACAACTGTTGGAAAGAAGTAAACTCAAAAAATAGAAGTTTTTCTCTAATATCTTTTTGTAAATTAGAAATAAAGATTCTTTGAATATCATTGTCAGGTACTGGAAAAGAAATTTGAGCACACAAATTCTTATATCTACCAATGAAATCAGTCACTTTTTCTTTAACACCTTGTTTACAATGCATTAAATCAATCAAAGTAACTTTAGGACTTATATTGTTTTGAAATTGTTGAATAAAAGCATTTGCAAGTTGTTGGAAAGAAGTAATAGAATAGGAAGGCAACGAGCAATACCATTGTAGGGCCTTATCTCTTAATGTTCTAGTAAACAGTTTTGCAAGCAACCTTTGGTCATGAGCAAAATCGGTACATACTGTTTGAAAGGTTTTAACATGTGTTAGAGGATCACCTTTACCATTGTAAAGCTCCAATTGTGGGATTTCAACATGCTTAGGAGGGATAGCTCGAACAATGTCAAGAGAAAGTGGGCTCGCAACATCAAATGTGGGCACACTAAACTTAGATTGATTCATGGAGGCAATTTGTTGCTGTAAAGAAGAGACAGTTTGCACAAGATTGTTAATGGTCGCTTCAGTCGAAGAGTTCATATTAGACGTGTTAGATTGTGATGGAGGTATTATGTTATTGAAAGAAGGTATTTATTGAGAGTAAGGTGGTGGGACACTATGATGGTTAGTCATAGGAGATGATTGGAAACAAGGAACACTACAAGGAGGAATGGAATGGTTGAATAAATTGCCCCCTTGCGTCATGTTCATTTGTGGGGATGTAATAGGGACACTCATTGAAGGAATGAATGAAGAAGTCGGATTGAATGAAGGAAGAGGGTTAATTGAAGAGGAAGGATTGCCCCCAAGACTGGTGATCATAGGTGGAATGTTTTGTATTGAAGTAGCCATTATGTTTGATGTAAAAGTAGGTATACTAGCAATAGAAGTTGTCAAAGGAATAGAATGATTAACTTGAGTAGGAGGTTGTGTATAACCTAAAGTTTCGGCACAACTCTTCATAGGCATCACATTCGAATCCACGATGTGTGCAATACCACACAAAATATCAATTCCATTCCTATTGCTTTGAACCATGCGTTTTAGACCCTCGATTAATGAAAGAGCTTGACTATCGGGGTATTCATGAGACATACATTGCTGAAAATCATCAAATTGGTTATCCAATTTTGAAAGTTGTTCTACAGAAACCTCATGGAGAGCTTCTTCATCATTAAGAGGATTAGAGGAATTACCCGTGTCCTCGTTAAAAAGGCCATTCAAATTAGGTTCCATCTCCTCGGTACTTAAACCTTGGAAAGACTTAATTCTGAGGCTTCGTCTAACGGGAATAGTGTAAGTAGGGCTTATTGTTGTGAAACTCATGCACTAGAGAGGGAGAGAAGATTTTGAATTTAGAGGTAGCAAATTTCAATAAAATCAGCCAATCTCCTAGATTTAAGCTGTTAAATGCAATCACGACAGTCTCCTGAAATTTCAGAAAAAATGTCAGGGACCGTGGTGAACGGAGTGCACACGGTCCTTGCAACTTTTTTCAAAATTTTCGGGGATGAAAGTTATGATGATTTTAAAGCTAATTTGAAAAAATTGAGTGATTTTTCGATCTGTAGATAGGCCAAATTAAAGTTGCAATCTCAAAATTGAACCCTGCAAAGATTGTTGAAAAATGTAAAATTTGAATTTTGAAAAAGAGAGGGAAATTGAAATTTTGAATTTTATGATTTTAGATGGAATACTAAAAGCAATGCAAGCTTTGAAATTTAAAAGTTGACTCAATTTCATGCAAAATTCAATTTTGAAAGTGGAAATCAAAGTTGTTGCAATTAAACACTTAATTTCAAAAGTCACAAATTGCAAAAATTTGAATAAAGCACTGAAACTTTGAATGAATGCCAACACACTTTTCAGATTTAGGACAGTAAGAAACACAATTTTGACACAAAATTTCAATTTCAACAATTTTTGAATTATTAGAAGCCTTAATCCAAGCAATCACTAGACCAACTTTGACTTTAATTTTGAAAGTGTTAGAATTGATAAAATCAACCAAGATTCTGGATTTTAGAAGAAAAATACAGTAAGATCTAGCTCCTGAAATTTTGAAAAAAATGTCGGGGCCAATGGCGCTCGGGGTGCACACGGTCCTCGCAACTTTTTTCAAAATTTTCAGGGATGAAAGATATTATGACTTTGTTGCAGAATCCAAAGTTACAGCCGATTTGGAGGTGTTCTGATCAGTGAAATTATCAGTCAAAGGTTGAATCAAGAGGGTTTTAAAAATTAGGGTTTTGACACTTAACCACTTAATTTTCAGAATTAAAGCACAGATATGAATTGATAGTTTGCAATAGAAGGGTAGATCTGAAACAAGCATTAACAATTAAACATTTCACAAGCTCAATTACTACAAAGAAAATTTAGGGTTTTTATGCAATTAACCTCTAAAATTTGCAAAAGATCAAACATGGAAACTTAATTAAGGAAGCAAATTTTTCAGATCTAACCATGAAAAATCAGAATTAGGATGTTCACGTCGGGTTCACCAAAATGTAAAGCGAAAAATCGAACCCTAGGTGTTCCCCCCACTCCAAGGAGAAAGGAGGTCACTAGGATTGATGGTTTTCACTTAGGAGAGACTTTACATTCAAAAGAGGGGTTGAAACCCACAAGATCCAATCCCACACAATGCAAGACTGGATTCTAAATGAGTTTCAAGGGTTGAGATAGCAAGGATACCCTCTTTTGTAAAGAATGTAGATAGAAGGATTGAATTAGGAGTGTATGTAAAAGTAAGAAAGATTCGCTTGTAGACGGAGATAGAAACACGGGATGAAGCTACAGACCTGAAATTAGTAGTAAAATGTCGAGACGATGCTGCCCTACAAATTTGAGCGAAAGTTGACGGGACGATGGCACCCGGAGTGCACATGGTCCTCCGAAAAATCCGTGAAACGAAGGGGGATCTGTTCGTCTCTGCACAAGGATTCCAGATCTTCAATTACAGTAGCGTACCTGCAACCTTGTTGTAAGAATGTTTGTATTCGTACATGCGAAGGTGTAATGATGTTGTATGTTGTATGTTGTAGGTGATCTCCTCTTCAATGGTTGAATCCTTGTCTTGAATGCAACACCTAGCCTTGAATGGAGACCTAGAATGCTCAATAGCTTGAAGGAATGCTTGAATGTTTGAATGTTTGAATGTTTGAATGTCGCTTCTACCTTTTTTCCATCTCTACCCTTTTTGAGAGGGGAAATGTAGTTTATATACTTGTCAATTAGGGTTAGAAGACTGATTTTTCTGACCTTAGGCTGACCTAGGAACATTGTTTTCCGAATTGCAAACTTAAAGACCCGCTGCCCCATAAGAGATCGGGCCCAAAATAGGGCCAGGGACCAGGGCACTGGGCACCATGGTCCCACCTCCTGGGACAGCAGGGTGCAAGGAAGGATCAGGCCATGGTGCAGAAATATGCAGTTTTTGATGTCGTAAACAAGTTTCGGGGTCTCCATTCAGGTTCAGTATTGCGTCACCATCGTAAAGACCCAAATGCAGTCAAAATTACAGGTGTCGCAATTTTAGGACGCTACACTTTGGTAGAGATCTTTGAGGTCATTTAATCCCATACTTTGTAACTTCACACTTCTTGGATGGTGAGAACCCTTCTACTTAAGGCATCTGCTACATTATTGGTGACTCCTTTCTTGTGTTTGATGGAAAAGGTGTAGGCCTACAAATACTCAACCAACTTGAGGTGTATTTGATTCAATTTCTCCTGCCCATTCAAAAAGCTAAGTGCATGATTATCGGTGTCTAGACTATGAATTCTTTAGGTAACAAATAATGCCGCCACTTCTTAAGTGCTTGCACCATGGCATATAACTCTAGATCATAGGTAGAATACTTTTGTTTTAAAAATGCAACCGGGTGACCTTCTTGGCTCAAAATGGCCCCTATAGCCAACTTTCTAGCATCACACTCCATAGTGAAAAGATGATTTAAATTAGGGAGCCTAAGGTAAGGGAGTTCTGCTACCTTTTGTTTTAACAACTCAAACCCCTTGTCTGTTGCACTAGTCCACTTAAATTGACATTTTTTTCCCACCATTGATGGTGTTCAAGATAGGTGCACACACATGGCTAAAACCTCTAATGAATTTCCTATAGAAAGAAGCCAAACCATGGTAACTTCTTACATCTCATATTGACTTAGGGGTGGGCCAATTCACTATTGCTTCCACTTTTGATCAGTCCATTTTCAATTAAATGGTGTAATTTGCATTTGGGTAAATATTCAAATAAATATTAGTTTATTTAAATGAGAAAAAGGAAGATAAAGCATTAAATGCTTGAAGACTTTAAGGGAAACCATTAAAGGTTTGAGAAGACTCTAGAAGGAAGCCATTAAATTTGAAGACTTTAAGGGAAACCATTAAAGTCTTAAGAAGACTTTAAGGGAAGCCATTAAGTTTGAAGACTTTAAGGGAAACCATTAAAGGTTTCAAGTGGGTGAGGATAAATAGGATTTTAAATAAATAATTTATTTAAAATAGTTGTGCAACTTGCATTTGTAGGAAAATGCAAGTGGGTGGAGGATAAAGGTGATTTAAATAAATAATTTATTTAAAATAGTTGTGCAACTTGCATTTGTAGGAAAATGCAAGTGGGTGGAGGATAAAGGTGATTTAAATAAATAATTTATTTAAAATAGTTGTGCAACTTGCATTTGTAGGAAAATGCAAGTGGGTGGAGGATAAAGGTGATTTAAATAAATAATTTATTTAAAATAGTTGTGCAACTTGCATTTGTAGGAAAATGCAAGTGGGTAGAGGATAAAGGTGATTTAAATAAATGTTAATTTATTTAAATGTGAGAGGTGGGATTTTGGGGGATTTAAATTAATATTAATTTATTTAAATGTGAGAGAATATTTAATTAAATAAATATGATTTATTTATTTAATTAATGGTCTGAATTTGTTAAGTGAATTAAATCAAATAAATTGAATAATTTATTTAATTAATAGGAGAAGAGGGTTAAGATGAATTAATTAAATATATTAATTTAATTAATTATTAATTGATGGTTAAATAATCAAATAAATATTAAATATTCATTTAATTAAGTGGAGAAATTTATGTGACTACACAAACAACCTTGAGAAACTAAAAAACCAAGATACACCAATTCTTTTTTGGAAAACTCACATTTATCCAAGTTGATCATAAACTTTTCTTGATGTGGCTTCCTCAAAACTTGATTCAAATGTTTGATATGCTCCTCCTTTGACCTACATTCATATAGCCCCTCATTTTTTTTAAAGGTTGTCTTCCATTCATCACTAGGTCTGATCCTAATTTGATGATAACTTGATTTCAAATCCACCTTAGAAAAGTAGAAAACTCCACCTAGGTAGTCCATTAGATCCTCAATCCTTGGCATTGGGAACCGGTATCTAATTGTGATTGTTTTTATGGCCCTTGAATCAATGCACATCCTCCACTTTCCATCTTTCTTAGGTGGCAAAATAAAAGGCACCACACATGGACTTAAACTCTTCTTTATCAACCGCTTATCTAGCAATTCCTGCACTTGCTTTGCTATTTCCTCATTTTGAGTAGGTGTCATTTTGTAAGCAGCTTTGTTTGGCAAATTTGAACCAGGTATGAGGTCTATCTAATGGTTAACATCTCTCATAGGGGGTAAGCCATCCGGTATCTCATTGAAAAATATCTATTTATACTGGTCTAGCAAGGTTTGCACCTCTTGAGGTATCACTAGTTTGATTTCAGTCTTTGTCTCTTCTTTGGGTTTCACTATGAGAGAACATCCTGGGTTACCCTCATGCTTCAACAAATTCAAGAGTTCTTTCCCATTGAGCAACATAACACTTGATCCAACATGTCTTTCTTCACCCTGATCAGTTAAGGGATCGATTTGACATTTTCTACCCTCCTTGGTGTTAACATAAGAATTCTTCTCCCCATCATATATGGCTTGGACATCATACTGCCAAGGGCATCCCAATAGCAAGTGGCATGCATCCATGGGAAATATGTCATATAACACACTATCCTTGTAATCTCCTATTTCAATTTCTACTCAAGTTTTCTCATCTACAAGCACATGTTGACCTTTACTCAACCAAGACACCTTATAGGGCGTGGTATGTGGCAACCTTTTCAATTTTAGTTTGTCTACCATCCCAACTGCTACAATGTTCTTAGTAGACCCTGAATCCACTATAACTTTACAAATCTTACCATGAGATCTGTAGGTAGTTTTGAAAAGTGTTTTCTTTCGATTAGGTTCTTTGGACTGTGGTACCTTCAACAAGGTCCTTTTTAGCATCATATTCTCTCCATCTAGGACTGGTACTGCCTTGCTGATTGGTGAGGTAACACTTTGACAATCCTCTTCTTGCACCAACTGAGTTCTCCTATCTCCCAGGTGAGAGCTTGAAGTCTTTTCAAGACACCGGCTCATGGTATGCCCCACTTGATGACAATGCTAGCATTTGCCAGTGAAGACTGTGGTTCCTCTTCCTGAATTGCCAAATCTGCCTCTATAACTATTTCTCCCTCTAGGGTTGCCTCTAAACTATCCTCCTTTGTTAGGATTATCACCACCGTTCTCTGACTGATTGCCTTCTTCATTCTTGCTGAGGTTATATCCCCTTCTAAAGGTGCCTCTTCCTCTATAACCTCTGCCAGCTCTGCCCCTTTGATTATATTCACCTTTCCTTTTGATCTTATCTTCTGCTCTCAAGGCTAACTGAAAGCATTTATGGATTGTGTCAGGTGGTATCATGCTGATATCATCTTGAATATTTTGTCTAAAGCCATTCAAGTACCTTGCAACCTTCTCCACTTCATATTGCTTCCTAGCACTTAGGGTTATTTTGTTGAACTCCTCTATATAGGTACTCACATCCATTTCTCTTTGTTTCAAATTCTGCAACTTCTTGTGCATCTGCACCTCATAATCTATAGGTAGGAATTGATTTTTAATCCTGATCTTCATTCTCTCCCAAGAGATGATCTTCTTCCTCTTAGTTTTTTCTCTTTCTTCTTGCATCATGTTCCACCATACTAGGGTTGATCCCTTAAATCTTGACTTGGCCAAATTGACCCTCTTTCCTTCTACAACTTCCTTGTATTCAAAATTATTGTTCAAGGCTTCTATCCAATCCAATAACTCTTCTCCATTTAGGCTTCCATTGTAGATAGGTAAACCTTCTATGTTGTCTTTATTGAGTGACTTGAGGGCATCCAAGAAGATCTATTGATGTTTGTCCAACTCCTTCTTTTCTATTATGACTCCTATCACATCTGCATCGTCATCATCAATTTCATCACCCCATTTAGTGACTTTGCCCTTGCCTTTCTTGGTTTCTTGGTCCTGGGCTTTACTAAGCATGTCTTTGACCAACTTCCTGATGGCCTCTTGGCTCATTGCTTTTGGTGGCATGTTGCTGGCTTCTGACTCTACCTCTAGGTCTGACATACACCACTTTGTTCAACCAATTAGCTCTGATACCAATCTGATGTAGAGTGAGTTGTCTCTCACCTATTTGTGCTACCTTGTCTAGGTATCTCCTCCAAGCTACACAAGAACCATCGAATGATTCTACACCTCACACCCTCCAAGGGTCTGCAAGTCTTACCCTCTCTGACCTTCCCAAGGTCCTTAGGCTAGGATAAGCACTTGTTATTTTGTGAGTTCCATTTTCTTGCTTAGGAGACCTTGTTTTTCCACTCCCTTTCACATTCAACCTGAGAGTTCAACCCCTCTACCAAAAAATTTTGATTCCCCACACTACACACATAAGGATGGTTGGTTTTGGAAGTATTCCCAACCTACTCCTTTCTCAAGAGCTTGGACATTTACCGATTCCAAGTTTTACAAACTATTACCCCATTATTTTGTCAATAGTTAAAGTCTTTGTCTTGAGAAAAATAAAGTGTCATTAATGTTGCCTCCCCCATTTGGCTTGATTCATCCTTGGATATGTACCTTTTTATTTGTGATTCACTTTTTCTATCTCAATGAACCTATATATTGAACCTGCGTCTTGGTTCAAGGTTCAACCGGTGCCTTTGTGCATGTCGTGGCTCTGTTTTGTTTTTAAGCGAGCGAGTGTCAATGTGTTAAGTCAGCTTTGAACTTGAACCTTTGAACCATTCTTAATGCGGTTCAAGGTTCAAAGTTCAAGGTCCTCCTTTATGTTTGTCCAAAGTCTTCACTCATTCCCATTTTAGTTGTGTTGAGCCGCAAGGTGGCAGTCCTTTTGTTCTCTCATGTTTGGAGTGGCGGAATATACGTGGCATTGCGGTAAAATAGGATAAAACAATTGTTAGAGTTATCTTGTATTAGCTAATAATTATTTATTTAATTATTAGTCTATTATACTCTACGCTTAAGCTAAACTTAGATATTTAATAATGTAGGTATTTAATAATTATTCTTATTATTAAATACACTTTATCCCTTTAGAGTTTCTTTAGGGTTGCACAATCTCCTTTTATAAAGATTGTATTGTAATTTTTAATTGATTCCCTCTTTGAAATGATAATTTTTTTCTTTAGAGCCATTATTGTGTTTTGCCTCTAGTCTTCTCTTGTGACAGGTATTTTGCTAACAGGTGTTCTTGGGATCTTTGAAGTTGTATTTTTTGTGTTCCTTCCATGACACTATGTACTTTCTCTGCACCTTCGATGTTCCTAGTTCTTCATCATGCAGTTCTTGTTGGCATTCAGTTTCAATGTACCTGTCATATCTCCCTTTTCAGCATTATGGGGGGGGGGGTTGTTTCTCTTATTGTTTTAATGCTTCCTTGGTTCGATTGATCAGCTCTTCAGGCTTTGGTTTTTTATGCCATTTGTATCTTCGAGTCCAGTTGTTTGCCTTTGTTTGCCATCTTATTTGAGTAGTGTCATTTGAGGGAACTTATACATATTACAGTCTTCTCTACCTGGTCATGTTCTATTTTAGTGGAGGTTCTTCAAATCAGTAGTTACTCTTCGACAATGTTTGTAGCTTCTTCATGCTTCAGTGGTGTTTTTCATGATCATCCTTTATTCCTATTTTCTAGGACATTCTCTTGTATTCCATCTATTTTTGGAGTAGAGTTTTTTTCCCATGCGGTTTTCTCTATTTGTCCAATTCATAGAGATTTGGTTGTGATTGGGTACATCATTTGGCTTTGTTGCCAAGACCCAAATTAGTTGCCTTCTTCATGTAGTTGCATTTTGCTTTCATGCATTTAGTTTTTTAGCTACTCCCTAAGTTCATCTTAAGGGGGGGGGGGGTGTTAGAGTTATCTTCTATTAGCTAATAATTATTTATTTAATTATTAGTCTATTATACTCTACGCTTAAGCTAAACTTAGGCATTTAATAATATTGTAGGTATTTAATAATTATTCTAATTATCTAATACATTTTATCCCTTTAGAGTTTCTTTAGGGTTGCAAAATATCCTTTTATAAGGATTGTATTGTAATTTTTAATTGATTCCCTCTCTAAATGATAATCTTTTTCTTCATAGCCATTATTGTGTTTTGCCTCCAATCTTCTCTTGTGACAGGTATTTTGCTAATAGGTGCTCTTGGGATCTCTGAAGTTGTATTTTCTCAACTTCTTCACAAGCCATTTTCTCTACCACGTTGGAATCTTGATCGGGCTATCAATGAGTTGTCATTTTATTTGTGACTCTTGGCCGTTTAATTTTTATTCAGTATTAAACAAGACAATTTCTTTAACTCTAGGATAGAGTTAAAAAAAGGAACTCTGGTTATTGCAAAAACTATTAGCCTGGAGGCTATTTATGTAATTAAGCAAGCTTTTGGGAGGGTCCAAAAAATTATGAATTGCATTAGTAGACTTAGTTTTCTTTTTGGATTTTCAGTAAAGACATTTTATCTATGAATGAAATGATATATTTTGCACAACCTTCAAATTTATGTGTTTGAATGAAAGAACAAATCTCTTTTGGGACATATGTTTGTGTGCAAAATATTTTACTTCTTTGATTATCTTCTTATTATAAGTCTGTGAATTTATTTGATAAATGAAATTAGTTGTTTTCTATTAGTTTGGATGTTTTGATCCCCCTTGTCCTTTGAGGCATGAGTGAGTCTCGATCAGAGTCCATACTACATTGAGCACACTTTGTAAAGTTAGTTTTATAAGAGTGAAATATTTAAAGTTAAAGTCTATGGGATTTACATTATGAATAATTTTTCTGTAGTATTCATATTGTGTTGACCAATGGATGTGAAAAGCCTTTTTTGCTTTCTAGTTAAAAGTGCATTTCTTTGTGATTACTTTGCATAAAAATTCATTGAATATCATATGAGGATCTGCACCCTTATGCAGAGGGTAAACCAATAATCGGTTCACCCAACTGTTGGTTTCTTTTTCTTGTCAGCAGGGGTATGCATGAGTCATTATAAAAAAAATTAGAGAAAGGCAAATCTATTCGCCAACAGATTTTTGGCGACTTTGCTGGGGAGTCAAACAACAAGAATTGGTCGCTGGTCACAAGATATATAAGACTATCTTGTGAGTTGTTTAAAGTTTATCCAATTTTACTAAAACTGTAAATTATGAGCAGACTGTTAGGATTCCCAAAGACACTGAGAGGACGAGGGTGAGTCAGTATCTAACCGGTGTATGGATTTTTTGAACTTATTAAACAAATTGCATTCCAAAACAGTGTACCGATAAACAAGAATTAATGTAGTAAATATGAACAATAAGAACAAAACAGAAAGAACACCATAACACAATATTTTTGGCGAGGAAACCTGGTGTGGGAAAAACCTCGATGGGATTTGTGACACACAATATTCACTGACTAGCCAATAAATGAATATTACTTACAATATGTGGTGCCTGCACATGCAGTAAGGCTCACTGCCTAGAGCTCACTGCTCAATTACAAAAGGAAGTCTCACTGACTTACAAAATGGATTATAGAAACCCAAAGTGATGTACTACTACAAAAAGCATCTGCTATGCCAAGTTCAGTAATAGTTTAAGCTCTTACAACAACCATAAACCTTACTCCAAAATCTGCCTTAATAGTCACACATTATATCATCCTATGTCACATACTTACATCTTACCAAATGTTCTACAAGATCTCATACTTATATATGAGTCTTATTACAATATACCATGCCGGCTTACAAAAAGATATTACAATTAAATACATTATGCAATAAACAAAATCCTATCGGCCAGGGTGTCGATAATCATCTTTGTCGTTGCCAGTGAACTAACTACCGATGTAGAGTTTGCCGGTGCTGGTGCCTGTCGGTGCCATAGGATTGCAAGGTTTCCATCAATTAAAATACCTTCAATCACCTACAATTTCTCATTGGAGTGTGCATTTTCCAACAATCTCCCCCTTTGGAATTGATGGCAACACCCATGAGAAAAAGTAAAAAATGTATCCAAAATGTGTAGTCCAAAAATCTTACCAAAATTGTGTGCCAAAACTGTGTGCTCCCCTTGAGCAGATGATGTCTTCTGTCTCATCCTACTACTTCCCCTTTGGCATCAACGACAAAGGGTGTAAATCAATGTCAATTGAGTGTAGTTCTTGGCTAGAGCCCTATAACCGATTGGTTACAATCTGATACAGATCTGCCAGTGAAAAATTTAGACTTTGAGTGAACCTTTCACTATCCTTTAATGTTGTTTTTGTCCTTTGAATTGTACCGGTGAGTATGTGCATTTTCTCTTCCAGTCTCTTAAGTCTTGGAACAAGTGCCTCTGAAATCTCTTTTCTCAAAGAGATGAGGATGTCAAGTTTCGGACCAAGTCTGCATTTTAGTTCCTTAGCCTTGAATTTTATTTTCTCCTTCTCTTTTTCAAAATTTTCAATTTTCTCTTCAAAGCCTGCTATTTCCTCTTCTATGACTGATATGGGTTCTGATAAACTGATGAGATTATCAGCAATATCATTTATTTCTTTCTGTACTCTGCTAATCTCTTTATCTATATCAATTGTCAAAATGTTAGTCTTACATGTGTCCCTGTATAACTCCTTAAATTCCATTATTGTATTGCTAAGTGCTGGTAAAAGAGTATCTATGTGTTCTATGCACTTCTTTACTACCTCCTTAAAGAATTTTTCTTTCTCTTTATTCATTTTCTCACTGAATGTCTCCTCATTAATCTGATCAACTGTTAGTAAGTTACCGGTGATATACTTAGACAATGTGTCTAATTGTCTTAAAGAATCTTTATTGTCCATATTGCACATGGGTGCAATCAATTTCAAAATAGGGATGGTATCATCAATTGCCTTATATGCAAGTGCATTGCAATTAGTTATTTTCTTAATGGAATCCAATAATACCTCTGTTACATTTGTCGGTCTGAATTCTGTCAAGGAGGAACTAGATGATTGTCCAACTACCTTTACAATCTGCATTCCGCCGATGTGAGTAACCTCTTTGCTTATGTTGACCTCTAGTAGGTCAGTCTGTGTTTGCATCTCAACTAGCAAAGGCCTGGGTTTCTCAGCATTTGCCGGTGGCATTGTCTCTACATTAACCTTTACCTCATCCTTTTTCTCTTCTGATTTCTCAGTGTGTACATTAGTCAGTTTCTCTGTGCTTACCACTGCCGGTTTCTCTGATTGTGTCTCAGTGTTTTCTTTCAGTTTCTCTCTATGTACCTCTGAACTGTCTACTACCGATATCTCAACAAATTTTACTATGTTATCAATAGCCAGTTGCTCTAACTTGGTAGGTTTTTTAGTGTGTGCACCAGTTACCATTCCAGTATCCAGGGGATCAGTTGATTGTTCAGTTTGTTTCTCAGCCCCAATTTCAATATTTCCAATTGTTTCCTCAACATGTGTTTCAATTGCAATGTTCTCAACCAGTGGCTCAGTTGCCACATCTTTCTTCTCAGTGGTTTCCTTATCAACCACAATGTTTACTTCTTGTGTGTCAATATTCATAGTATATAACACCTTTGAATTAGGATTGGTGTCTTCATCTATTGTCTCCATACTCTCAACATTATCAGTAACTGGTGGTGTATCAACAATTTCAATAGGTGGAGTATCAAAAGGAGGTGGGGGCAAGTTATCTGTTACTTTTATGCTTGGGGGACCACCTACCTTGCCTTTTTCTTTATCCTTATATTTTTGGTAGACTCTGAAAGTTTTAGGTCATTTAAGCTCTTCTTTCTTTTCCTTCTCCACAAAGAAAATATCCCATTTGTATGTTGTTTCTTTGGATATCTCATTCACTTTGCCAGCCATTAAAGCTACATGTCGGTGACTGGTGGAAAATACAGTCCTGTTTGCCTCACTTATCAGTTCATCAATTTCTTCTGCTGAATTCACTGGGTGAACTGCAAGTAATTTTTCTACCTTTATCTTCTTATCTAGTTCCACAATTGCTAATCTTTTTGCATCTAATCTTCTGTACAAGTCACTTGTTAAGTCATCTACAACTTCTATCAAAAATTTCTTGTAAATGTCTACGTGTAGAATGACACTATTTTCTATGCTTTCCTTTTCTTCATTGGTAAAAGTATTATACAACTTGCTGACATTGGACAAGTTTCCTTCTTAAGTTATTTCATTCAAAAAATTATCTAAAGGAGGGATAACTTGTTTTTCCTTCTTCTTCCTAGGGGTCATTTTCCTTGCCGGAGGCCTTACTGCCTGTTGTTTCTTTCTAGCTTTCTTGGGTGCAGGAGAGGGTACCGGTGAAGGTTTCCTATTTCTTTCTACTCTTTTGAATTCTGCTGGTATTTCACTATTAGAGGAGGTACCATCTGGTGAAA
This sequence comes from Cryptomeria japonica, assembly GCF_030272615.1. Taxonomy (NCBI): domain Eukaryota; kingdom Viridiplantae; phylum Streptophyta; class Pinopsida; order Cupressales; family Cupressaceae; genus Cryptomeria; species Cryptomeria japonica. Next base: position 198,343,228 of record NC_081409.1, on the reverse strand, counting down.
GATGTGCTTTCGGATGTAACCCTTCCAGGTCACTTTCCTTAATACCAGTCTTATTCAACAAGTCTTCCTTGATTTCTTTTTCCCGTTTGGTTACTTTTCTGATTGTTTGTTCTCTTTTCTTCCTTCGTTTCATTGTTTGAACTTTTCTCTCAATAGTTTCAACATTTCCAAATATTTCTTTTGCAGGTTCTTTAGGAGCTTCAAGGAGGGCTTTAGCATATGTTTCTATAATGTTTTCATCTGCCTCATAACCCATTTCAGTTACCCAAACTGTTCTTGGAACCACTGCCTCCATCCAGATTTCATCTTTCTTTATAACAAAGCATATCTCCTTTTGGTATTTGTCAACTATGGCTTGAGATAATCTTTCCCTAATCTTCATTCTAGCCTTAAATGCTTGAAAGTGTTCAATTATGTTATTTTCCCTATCATCTCCCATGCCATTAAGGATATCCAAAATTTGTTTGCCTACCGGTATGTCAAAACCAAATTCTTTTCTACCTATACCGGGAACTTCCTTAGTGATGTATAACATCAGGCATACAAGCAAGTTACCAAATCTAAATGTGCCTTTCTTGTCACCTTTAAAATTCTTGAGATTGTCAATCAGTTCATCCTTTAGCCATTCACATATGTCAATATTAGTGTTACCGTTCACCATGTCATAAGCACTCTTGATACATAAACTAGAAACATAGTTTAATCTGTTGGCATGTGTAGCTTTGTATCCTAGAATCATGCTAATGAATCTGACATTAACATCCTTCATATCATTTACTCTCAAGGATCTGCTATCAAGGGTTGCACCGGTTAGGGTCATTACAAGGTTGTTTGGAACCTTCTTAGTTTAGTTAGGCCTACTACCAGTGGAAGGTAAGCCAGTCACTACCCTAACTGCTTCTTTTGTTATCTTGTGGATGGAATCTAGCCAAAAGAACTCCCCATGAACTCTGCTTAATACAGTTCTTATAACTTCCTTGGGAAAATCAGGAATACTAAGAATTTCCACAAAAACTAGGGTTTCAATTATCTTGTGTTCTGGTTTCACATTACCATTTTCATCACAAATTACTGTCCTATACACTTTCATTATCTCATCAGCACCAAGTTCTTCAATATGACAATGTATGTAAATCTTAGGGTCTCCAACATATATAACTCCTTTGGGTATTTTAGAAAATGCACCTAGGGTATCATCCTACTTCTCTACTTCAGGTATGATTTTAAATACGGGCCTAGGGCATTTAACCACTTCAATTACAATAGGGTTTGCAATGAATTTAGGTGCATAGGAGGAAGGAATTGTATAAATACCTTAATCTTCCTTTAGGTTTGAATGCTTGAATGATTTGCTTCACTTCTTGCTGTGGATGCCTTCGCTCGGGTTTTTCGCACTCTAAGGAAATTTGAATGATCGGTGAATGAAAAAGAGTGAAAAATACTTTCTTTATAATGTAATTTCCTTCAACTACCACAACAAATGCCTGCTGGTTAGGTGAAACTTAACTCATCTGCCGGTAAAGAAGCATTTCATCTTCTTACCATCAATTGAGGGTAAACTAGCATGATTTTCATTTAGTTGCAACACCCCCAAAAGGATTTATTTCAGTTAGATGAAGAATCTCCTGCCGGTGGAGTAATAATCTGTTCTACCGGTGAAGGAATAGCTTCATTAACATTCTGATCTAACTTTCTAATCCATTGTTTTAAAAATTCTTGCTTTACCTCTTCAACTTTCTCTTTACCTTTCAAACTGGGTCCTTTGTTATTTGCCGGTGATGCCTTACTTCTACAAAATTTTGCAATATGTCCAATCTTGTTACAAGCATAACAAGTCACATTGTTTTTCTGAATAGCTTTTCCATATCCTATGCCGGTATGTGTTCTGCATTGATTAGATAACTGTCCAAATCTTCCACAAACATAACATCTTACATTCATTCTGCAATTTTATGAATTATGACCAATTTTGTTGCATTTAGAACATTGACCAGTGGGTGCATTAGAGTTCTGATAGTTTCTTGATCTACACTGATTTTCTCTATGACCATACTTGTTACAGTTAAAGCATTTCCCATTAAATTTGTCAGTATTAGGTTGTCTTACCGGTTTACTATGATCATGATTGTTTGCAGTACCAGAGATTTCACCAACTTCAAAGCCAAGGCCATTAGTATCTCCATCAGGATTCTGATTTTTCAGCATGTTATCAAGTTCCTCTAAACTTTTATTGAATTTCTCTTTTTGTTGATTTGCAGTAGCTAACTCATTTTCCAAGATTCCCTTCTGTCTCATAAGTTCAGTTCTATCATTTTGTGTATGCATCAAATCTATCTTCAACATATCATTTTCATGACTGAGTCTTGTGTTTTCATTTCCAGCATCATTTAGTCTTCTAACCAAGTCATCTTCATTCTTCTTTCTGTCTTCAATGTCTTTACAAAACCTCATAGTCATATCTTGTATCTCATTCCTCATAGTACTGTTTTCTTGTCTCAACTTGTTCACAAGGTCATTAAGAGTTTCTTTTTCATCATCATCATTCTGCATCTTCTCAGAAAGTTCTCTTCTTTTGTTCCTAGCAATAGTGAGATTTTCTTGAAGTCCTTATATGATTTCCTATGCAGTCTTCAGATCATCTTCAAGTTTGATATTCTTCAACTTTTCTGCATCATAATCTGAAAGAGTTGTTTCCAATTGCTTTCTCAAGTTTTCCATCTGTACTGGTGTCAGAATCTCCCTCAAGCTGTTAGGATTTTTGTTAGAATATTTAATCTTTACTTGGCTTAGGTCTATTTGTATTTAGTTTAGGATATTCCTTTGGAATTCCTACATATAATTTGTCCTCTAGTACATGTGTGAGGACAAGTCATTTCTTTTATTTTTCTTTATTAAGGAATATTAGATTTCCTCCATAAGAGGATGTGGACATATGGCACACACATTTTATGAATGGTGGCATTCATAGATTTGGGAGTTACTTTGTAACTCCTCTCCTCATCTCTATTTAAGAGATGTCCCTCTCTCATTTCTTCTTAATGACAATATTGTAAAGAGCTTCTTGCTCTCTCCCTCTCTCTCATTTTAGGCATTGCCTCATTCATAATATCACAAGGGGTTTTTCTTTGCTTTTCCCCTTTCAAAATTTCTTATGCCTCCTTCTTCACATTTGGGTGATTGCTCCAAGGTTTCTGCATGTCTCTTGGTAACATTTACTTCATCAATAAACTTACTTGGATTTTATTTTTCTTTCCTTGCTCTTGTATTTCCTTTCATGGTATCAGAGCAGGTTTCTAATCCTTGTTTTAAGTTGACATTGATGAAGGTTACCATTCTGTGGGGTTCACCTTCTTGGAGGCATTCTTGAGAGGAGAAGAAGTTCTTTCTCTAATATTTTCTATTGTGCAGGTTTTTTTATTTCAGATTTTAATTTTTTTTTTCAAACTTGTTAACAAGTTTGCCTGCAGGTTTAATCTTCTATTCTAGTTTTTTTATTAAGAAAAAAAAAGTTTTGGAAGGCTTGCCGCCAAAGTTTCTTCTTTCTAGTTTAAAGTTGTGGCTTTGGAAGGCTTGCCGCCAAAGTTTTTGGTTTTTTTATTATGAATAGTTTGGAAGGTTTACTGCCAAACTCAGCCTCCTTAATCTATTTGGTCAGCTTGCCGCCAAATCTGATTTATTATTACATTGCATTCTCTATTTGTTTGCAGGTTCTAACATTTCCTTTACTTGCAAATATTTTTGATAAAAATAAATTTCATATTATTACTTTATTAAATCTCTGTGTATTTGAAAAAAAAAACATCAGAGTTTAAAATTTTCTGTAGGTTCTGTATTTGTTTATTACTAATACTTTCTTCACTTATTTCTTAAATCTGTTAATAGTTCAAAACAAGGAAATAAATTTCTTTCTCTATTTGCTTGTAGGTTCTAACATCTTGTGTTTGGAAGATTTTTTAAAAAAATTCATATTGATCTCTCTGTCATAAATATCTCTAATTTTCATTTTATATTTTCCATTTTTCGTATTGCAAGATTTTACCAGAAGTTTAATATTGTATCACATTCTTTATTTAATCGTTTAATACTAACTTTTTTGTATTAAATCCTTTTAATTCCAAACTTAAATCTTTAGTTCTTTGTCTTGCGATTTCTATTTTCTGTTTTCTGTAGGAATCATTTTCCAAGAGCCCTGTGTGTGTAAGATTCATGTGTCTTTTTCTCATCGTTTCCGCATCTTTTGTAATGTTTTTTTTGGTTCTCTCTTCATCATTTCTCTCATTTTCTCCTTCTTGGTCTGCGCTTTCTGTGACTGTCATTACTAATATTCTTCCCTGTATCCTTGATTCTTCTTGTGTTTTTGCGTTACCAAATCTGTAATGCTTCTGCTTCATTTGGTTGCCTCTATAACATTTCTTTTATTCTTTCTCTTACGTTTCATATAACTAATTTATAAAACTTAACTCACTCTCATCTATTTTTAGTTTTAAATAAAATTTCATTTCTTTTAAATAAAGTAAACCATTTAAATTCTTAATATAAAGTAACCTTATCATTCGTATATTTTATGAACTTTCATACACAAACAAAAGTTAAAAAAAAAGCTTTAAGAAGTTTATAATTTCTTTTTCTTAAAGTATTTTAATATATAAAGTTTTTTTAATAAGTTTTTAATATAAATTATTTTATTTTATTATTAATAAAGATTTAAAGTTTCTTTTAATATACAATTTGTTTAGTTAAATATCTCATTATTAAAAATTTGAAAATAATATATTTTATAAAAAAAAGGGTTTAAAAGTTTTTTTCTTAATTATTATTTTGCTATCATGTCTACTTTAATTCCTGAAATTAAGTTAAATAGTAGTAATTATCATTCATGGAAAACACATATCTCTTTTATTTTTCGTTTCAAACACCTTTTGGATGTTGCTACTGATAAAACCTCTGACCTCGCTACAATTGCTCCTCAAGCCGACCAAGAGAGGTGGAAGGCTCAAAATGAGGAAGCACTTGGTTTAATTGGTATTTCAATGGTTCCTGATTTGTATGTTCTAATTGAAAATTGTACAAAATCGTATGAAGCTTGGGAAATTTTAAAAACAACTTATGATAGCTCAAATGAATCCCAAAAAATTCAGCTTCAAGATCAACTTGAAGATCTCAGGTATACAGATTTTAAAACCATGGATGAATTCTTATTAAAGTTTGATTCTGTTAATAGTCAATTAACTGGTTTAGGAGTTACTCTAGCCGACTTACGTTTAATTCATCTTATTCTTAAAAAATGTCTTCCTTGTCAATTTCAACAATTTATTACAAATATTCATGCTCAACTTGCTATTCCTAGTTTAGCTACTCAATTAACTTATGATTTTTTTGTAATTTATTATGTCAAGAGGAAGCTAAATTAATTCAATTTGGTACTCTTAAAAGTAGTGAACATGCTTTTATGTCTAAAAATTATAATAATAATAATTTTAGATCCAATAATAATAATCATAATAATAATCACAAGTCTTCTAATTATCAATCTCATTCTAAATCCTATCATAACAATTCTCATAATAATAATCATAATAATTCATACAATAATCAAAGGAATAATTCTCAAACAAGACCCCATTGCACATATTGTGGGAAAGATGGACATATTACTAATAATTGTTTTAAGAAGCAAAATGGTAAAAAGCCCATGAACCAAAATAATCAAAATAATCAACAACATGAACCTCATTATAAGAAAGGTAATAACAATGGTAATTCATCTCGTCATGCATTTACATGTACTTATAATGTTTCTCAACCACTTGAGTGGATTATTGATTCTGGTGCTTCTCAGCATGTTACTTCTCATAAAGAATGTTTTGAATCTTTGCATCCTGACACTTCTAATATTCCTATTCAATTAGCTAATAATCATAGTTGCAAAGTTGAAGCTATTGGTGATTTGAATGTTCCTAATGGGAAATTACATGATGTTCTTTATGTTCCCGAGTTAAAATCAAATTTGATTTCAGTTCCTAAACTTTGTCAAGATTATAAGATTAACTTTTATAGGGGCATGTGTTATATCATTGATCCAAAAACTAATCGTGTTATTGCTACTGCTAAAATGGATAGTGATAACTTATTCAAGTTTTATGAATTTGCTCCTACAAAGTATTCCTTGCTTACTACTATTGATTTTACTATATGGCATGAAAGACTTGGCCATCTCAATTATGATTATATTTCATTGATGCAAAAAGAAAATATGGTTGATGGATTGCCTAGTATTGTTCCTTCTCAAATTGTTTGCAATGGTTGCATGAGTGGTAAGATGCATAGGGAACCCTTTCCTCATGGTCAATCTTGGAGGGCATATACTAAATTGCATCTAGTTCAAAGTGATCTCTTGGGTCCCATGGAGAATCCCTCCATCCAAGGTTCAAGGTATGCACTTACCTTTGTTGATGATTTTTCAAGGAGAACATGGATATATTTCCTTCATAGTAAGGATCAAGTGCTTGATGTGTTTACTGAATTCCATACGTTTGTAGAAAGACAATTTGGTTCTAAAATTAAGATTCTTCATACTGACAATGGAAGAGAATATTTCAATAATGCATTTAATGCTTATTTGAAATCTTTTGGAATTAACCATGAGCTTACCATTCCTTATACACCACAACAAAATGGTGTGGCGGAACGGAAGCATAGGACCATTGTAGAAATGGCTAGATGTTTATTGCATGCAAAAAATATGGATTACAAGTTTTGGGCTGAAGCTATGGCTTGTGCAACTTATTTAATTAATAGAACACCTACCAAAGCCTTAAAGGATAAAACTCCTGAAGAAGCTTGGTCTGGTAGAAAGCCCAATTTGCAGAATTTAAGAATTTTTGGTTCCATAGCTTATGTTCACAAACCTAAGGAGAAAAGAAAAAAATTAGATGCTAAATCTTCTCCTTTTATTTTTGTTGGTTATCATGAAAATACTAAAGATTATAGAGTTTACAATCCTATTACTAACAAGGTAAAAGTTGCAAGAGATGTTTGTATTGCAGAAAAAGGCATTCATGATTGTTCTAAAGTGGAGGATGATGAACTTGCTCAAAGAAAAGTTGTGCTTGTGGAGGACCAACCTCCTTCTCTTAACCCTACTCCTAATGCATCTCTTTCTATTCCTTCTAGTGATAGTGATGATGATAATAATAACTCTACTCCTCATGACTCTTCTTCTAGTGATGAATCCATTACTTCTAAAAGAAGACCTAAATGGTTTAAATCTTTAATTCAAGATAGTGATGAATACTTAGCTAGAATGGATAGACTTCAAGCTAGAAGAGTTAATTATTGTAATTGTGCTTTAATGACTACTATTATGAATTCTAATGATCCTAAAACATTTGATCAAGCTAAAAATCAACCACATTGGCAAAAAGCAATGAAGGAAGAATATGATACTTTAATTTCTAACCAAACTTGGGATTTAGTTCCCTTGCCTCAAGGTAAAAATCTTGTTTCTTGCAAGTGGCTTTATAAAACCAAATTGAATGCTAAAAATCAAGTTAGTAAATTTAAAGCTAGATTAGTTGCTAGAGGTTTTTCTCAAATTGAAGGCTTAGATTATACTGAAACTTTTACTCCTATTGCTAAAATGCCTACAATTAAACTTGTGCTTACTTTAGCTTCTAGAATGAATTGGCCTATTCACCAAATGGATGTTAAAAGTGCTTTTCTTAATGGTGATTTACATGAGAAAATTTATATGTCTCAACCTCCTGGTTTTATTAAAGAAGGTAATGCACACTTAGTTTGTAAATTAAAGAAATCAATTTATGGATTAAAGCAATCTCCTAGGGAGTGGTATTCAAAGATTAATGCATTCTTTCTTTCTCAAGGCTTTATTAGAAGTAAAAATGATCCTAACTTGTATATTAAACATAGTGAAGATGATATTATCATTATTATCTTGTATGTAGATGATTTGATTCTTACTTCAAGTTCCAATACTTTGATTTCTGATATTAAGTTTCAACTTAATAAAAAATTTCAAATGACTGATTTAGGTCTTTTACATTATTTCTTAGGAATGCAAATTTGACAAACTTCTAAAGGAATTTTCTTATCTCAAAGTAAATATGCTCAAGATCTCATAGATAAGTTTAAAATGAATGATGCTCACCATGTTTCAATTCCTATTGATTTAGGCACGAAGTTAATGCTTGATATGAAAACTCCTCTTGTTGATCCTACTTTGTATAGACAATTAGTTGAAAGTTTGAATTATTTAACTCTTACTAGGCCGGATATTTCTTGTAGTGTTGGTTTGGTTTCAAGATTCATGTCTAAACCTCAACAAACACACTTTAAAGTTGCTAAAAGAATTTTAAGATATATTAAAGGAACTATTAATGTAGGTTTGTTTTATGATGCAAATTCTGATTTTACTTTAAAAGGTTTTACTGATTCCGATCTAGGTGGAGATCCCAATGATGGGAAATCTACTTGTGGTTATTGTTTTTTTGTTGGTCCAGGAGCAATTTCTTGGAATAGTATAAAGCAACAATCTACCTCTCTTGGATCCACTGAAGCTAAGTACAAAGGATGCACTAATGCTTCCAAAGAAGTCTCGTGGCTTAGAAGACTACTTGAAGATTTGGGTCTACCTCAACATGAACCAACTCAATTGTATTGTGACAACCAAAGTGCCATTGCCTTGGCTAAAAATCCAATTTTCCATGCAAGGACAAAGCACATTTCTCTCCAACGCCACTTTATTAGAGAACAAATTGAAGACAAGCAAGTTTCACTCCTCTATTGCAAGGGGGAAGACCAAGTTGCAGATATTTTGACCAAACCACTTTGTAAAGAAAAGTTCCAATTTCATTGTAAAAATCTTGGACTGCAACCCATTGAAGGGTTTGATGTAAACTCCCCAAGTAAAGCTTAAGGGGGGGTGTTAGAATATGTAATCTTTACTTGGATTAGGTTTATTTGTATTTAGTATAGGATATTCCTTTGGAATTCCTGCATATAATTTGTCCTCTAGTACATGTGTGAGGACAAGTCATTTCTTTTATTTTCTTTTATTAAGGAATATTAGATTTCCTCCATAAGAGGATGTGGACACATGGCACACACATTTTATGAATGGTGGCATTCATATATTTGGGAGTTACTTTGTAACTCCTCTCCTCATCTCTATTTAAGAGGTGTCTCCTCTCTCATTTCTTCTTAATGACAATATTGTAAAGAGCTTCTTGCTCTCTCTCTCTCTCTCTCACACACACACACATTTTAGGCATTGCCTCATTCATAATATCACAAGGGGTTTTTCTTTGCTTTTCCCCTTTCAAAATTTCTTGTGCCTCCTTCTTCACATTTCGGTGATTGCTCCAAGGTTTTTGCATTTCTCTTGGTAACATTTACTTCATCAATAAACTTACTTGGATTTTATTTTTCTTTCCTTGCTCTTGTATTTCCTTTCACTTTTGAAAATAGAGGACCAGGCTCTGATACCAATTGTTAGGATTCCCAAAGATACTGAGAGGGGGGGGGGTGTGAATTAGTATCTAACCGGTGTATGGATTTTCTAAACTTATTAAACAAATTGCATTCCAAAATAGTGTACTAGTAAACAAGAATTAATGCAGTAAATATGAACAATAAGCACAACATAGAAAGCACACCATAACAAAGTATTTTTGGCGAGGAAACCCGATGTGGGAAAAACCTCAGTGGGATTTGTGACCCACAATATTTACTCACTGGCCAATAAATGAATATTACTTACAATATGTGGTGCCTGCACATGTAGGAAGGCTCATTGCCTAGAGCTCACTGCTCAATTACAAAAGGAAGTCTCACTGACTTACAAAATGGATTATAGAAATCCAAAGTGATGTACTACTACAAAAAGCATCTGCTATGCCAGGTTCAGTACCGGTTTAAGCTCTTACAACAACCATAAACCTTACTCCAAAATCTGCCTTAATATTTGCACATTATATCATCCTATGTCGTATACTTACATCTTACCAAATGTTCTACAAAATCTCATACTTATATATGAGTCTTATTACAATATGCCATGTCGGCTTACAAAAAGATGTTAGAATTAAATACATTATGCAATAAACAAAATCCTATCGGCCAGGGTGCCAGTAATCATCTTTGTCACTGCCAGTGAACTAACTGCCGGTGTAGAATCTACCGATGCCTGTGCCTACTGGTGCCATAGGATTTCAAGGTTGCCATCAATGACAATACCTTCAATCACCTACAATTTCTCATTGGAGTGTGCATTCACCAACACAGAGTGGAGCCAAGAAGATACACTAGGTCTCAGAGGTGTGAGGGGATATTTGACTCAGCCTTTCAGGAATTGCAAAGTCTGAACTTCCAACCTTCTTTTACACCCAAAAGGAAAGCAAGAAGTAGACCTCCTTCCCCTTCCCCTTAATTTCCTGTATCTTCAGTTTGTCAAGCCATAACCTTGCATGATGTTACCTTACCTAGTGTAATAAATCCAACACCCCTTAATATCATTCTTTCGATGGAAACCAACAATCATTAGGGACCTGCAGTAGGTCTATTAAATCTTGTTCTAAATTTGAATGCTTTACCCAAAGGAGCAAGGGATCATTTACCTAATTTTAGTGGTGATGGGAAGGTCACAGTCGATGAAAATTTAAATGCATTTAATGTTGCATGTGGTGTAATAGACGTCCAACATGAAGATGTGGCAGTAAGGTTGTTTGTGCAGACATTAACTGAGGCAGCTGTAGAATGGTTTTACCATTTTCCGAATAGCGTAATAACAAATTGGCAAGATTTGAAAACTAGGTTTGAGGCTAGGTCAAGGTTGCAGAAGATGACCATTCCCTTTTGGCTCAGTTAGGTCAATTAAAAAAAGAGATCCCTAAATCTATGAGAGATTTTGTGGCCAAATTTGATAAAATTGTCCATAAAATTCCTACAAATCAGAAACCTTCAAATGATAACTTGAAATATTTCTTTATAAACTCTATGCCCTCCAAGGAAAACTTTAAGAAACCACTCCCCTTGGACAAGGTGTAAAAACCTGGTGAAAGTTGTATAATTCCCGAGGAAAATTTTAATTTTACGGGCGAATTTTTGTGGTTTACGGAGAAAAATAATAATCTCCATTGGCGAATTAGCCGTGATCACTCAAAGTTTGTGAAAAATCCTAGCGAATTGTAATGTTTTTAAAACCCAAAAAATATTTGCGTGGGCAAATTATAATGTTTTTAAAACCAGAAAAATATTTGCATTAGTGATTTCAACCTATTTTCAAACCATTAAAAAAAATATTGGCGATTTCAACCTATTTTCAAACCATAAAAATAAAATATTGGCAATTTCAAGCTATTTTCAAACCATAAAAATAAAAATATTGGTGATTTCAAGATATTAACTTTAAGTCATTAAAACATGTGGCACACAGTCATCAACTCTCTGCCTGGAAGACTTCCCATTAGGGCATCTTGCGACCTTGCGACAAGCCCTTATGACTCTCTCTATCTCCAACTCGCACGCTGAAAATACTAAGCCTTCGTAACCTCGAGATCTAGCGACTGAGGGAAACTGAACTGCCACTCGCCAATTCTCGACCACAAAATGTTAAGTCCTCGTCACTGCAACGACTTGGAGATAGTGATAACTTTAACCCTTGTTGCATACTCACCAACATAAAAATGTTTATCTCTTATCCGCTAGCACTTCACTCGCAAGCTCGCGACTTGATTAGGTCTTCAGACATTTAACTTCATGAGCTAGCGATAACCATTAAACCTAACCACATACTGTCTAGTCGCTAGCTCATGACCTGAAAATGCTTACATTAAACAAACATGAGAGCTAGTGACAACTGTATCAAATGAGTTACTCGCTAACTCTCGCGGCTATAATGTATGACATCAGACCAACTCAAGACCTCGCGACCAAAGCAATTTCACTAACAATCTCTAGCTCGGTAACATAAAATGCTAACACCCAAAAAGCTAGAGACCTCGCGATGTAAACCCAAACCAACTTGTCTCCAGCTCACGGCTTGATCACGTCTTTAGACATTCTACCTCGCGAGCTAGCGATAACCATAAAACTTAACCATAAACTATCTAGTAAATTTTTAAGGCTTGGATGTTGACTCATTCCTGAGGGACTAGTTTGAAGGTTTCTCCTGAGTCAAGGTTGATTAGACAAGCGAGGATGACGGTTTTAGAGGCATAAAAGGATTGGATAGCTTTTGATTTAGAGATGGGAGATCAGGAATTTCTCTGAGAAATAAGAGCTCAGGTTGCTTGTTGTCAGGGATTCTGAAGCAGAATTTGTCCAATCAAGGAGGAATAAAACTAGAACAAAATTGTTCACAATAGATAAGCCTTAGCAGGATGCAGTGGATTTGATAGGCATGACTTCTAGAGTCTACAATCATGTTGAAAAACACCAAAATGATGATTTTTCACATGAATGAGCATCACCAAATGAAGTGTGAAAATGTTATAAATACAATGGAGTGGTGACTTAATTGGTAGAAGAGAAAAGAAACCTTTTTCATTTTCTGAGAGTGGTTTTTCCTTCAGAAAGGAAGATGATGTTTGAGCAGGATCATGCATGGAGTTGTTGTGTGCTCTGTGATACCAGATGCTTATTTTTTTTGTTTTCTTCTGTGGGAGTTTGTTTATTGTTAGAGGGGTTGTTAAAGTGGGAAGGATTTCTAGAGGGGGTGTGAAAGCCTTTTCTTGTCAAGAAAGGCCAAGCATGGCACATCCTCTGCTTCTACTCTACCATAGGATGGCAAGGGGTTTGAAGAAGGAGCCTGCAGAGGAATGAAAGAAGGATTTGTTTGGGTGGGGAGTGGCAGCCAGTCATCTTTGTGATGACATGGAAGCTGTGACCCCTCCCCAGCATATTATGTTTACCCTAAAGCTCTTGTTTCCACTTTCCCTGATCCTGGGCATGAAGGCTCGAGCTCCTATTTCCATTTTCTCTGTTCCTCGAAATGAAGGCTTCCTCCTCTATTTGGAAATGATCTATTGGACAGAACATAACATCTCACATTCCATTCGAAGGCATCAGGGTGATAATGGCATGGCTCAAGCAGTTTTGCAAGTTGTGTAGTGATTGGGGTTCCTTTTTTGGTTCTAGTAGTGATTCTAGACTCTATATGAAGGGAGAAAGTTGTATACTGTATAGTCATTTATAGAGAAAATGAAAAGCATTTAGTGTCAATCCTTATGTAGGTTCTTGAAGGAGTTATATATAAATTTATTTTGTGTATAATTATATCTCTTTCAAATGATCAAAACCATGAGATTTAACTTTTTTCATTAGTTGCATTGTTATGGTGTATGTAATTTTTCATTTAATGCTTCCTAATCCTATTATGCCCAGAAATGCAAAATGTCTGTTAGTCTAGAATCATAATAAGGATTCACCTCATTGTAATTGGTGGGTGGATTATAGACATAGTCATAGAACACCTCCATATATATTACATAAACATCCATAGCATATAAAATCATAAGAGTATTAAGAATGAAAGTATTAAACACCACAATAGATAGGAATACAACATAATTAGTAAAACATCAAGATAGCAGACCAGTGCCTTATCCTAGGGCATATAGTCACTTACAATTCAAAGACAACCTGATAATAAACTTCAATAAGATTCATTTGCAGATAAATAGAAATGAAATTATGAATAATGCCATTACATACACAACCCAGATTCATATGTAAACTGAAAAAACCTTAACCATTCATATGTAAACTGAAAAACCCTTAACCATGTGAAGAATGTCCATCTTGAGGGTCTTGCTGCTGAGCAACCACTTTTGGAATTTGAGGCATTTTTTCCATCAGAGTTTCATATAAACTTTGCATTTTGTTAATCCTCTCCAAGTATGGGCTATCAGGACAGAAACTTGAGAGACTAGGGTCAGCAGCCTTCAATTCTGCTTCAACTCTCATCAAATCTTTCCATTTTCTTCTCCTTTCTTGTACTTCATCTTTTCTCAGCAAATTTCTAACCACATCTTCATCATCCAATGGTTCATGGTCCTTTATTGTGGCCCAAGGTGTCATTTTTGGCAATGCAAGTTTAATAAATTGTTCAGGATCACAGAATCTAGACACAACATTAACCAACCTATACTATTTAAGGAAATTGTTTACTTCATCAAAGGAATTCCTACCAATGGTAAAATTAGACACAACCCAAAGCCTAGGAAGAAGAGAACCCTTCCTGTGTCTTTCAAGGTATTCTTTTTCAACTAGGGTCAATTGCCAGATAAACTCCATAAAAGCAATCCTAATTGGAACAAATTTTGGTAAAATATGGGGAGGTTGAGGACACCCATAGACTTTGATCACAGTAAAGTTATCAAAAAAATAAAAGTCCCCCTAGTTATGTGAAATAGAATAGTTTGGAACATACTGGTAAAGTCTCAAAACTCTCCTAACATTAATTGACAACCGTTCCCTATTTATTCCTAGCATTTCCATAATTGGCGAAACAATCCAATTTTCAAAGAAAAGGAAAGAAGAATGGGGAGAACTACTGTCCCAAACTTGGGTCCATCTTTGTATTGGCATTAAGACACCCAATTCTTCTTTGAAAAGCTCCAATTATTTATCCATGAACTCAACATTATAGAACAAGATTAAATGCATCAGTAATGAATAATGCTTGAATGTAGGGCTGGGTGCACCACTTTGAATTTCAACTAGAGCATTATGAATGTGTTCAACCACATAGCCCACATAATCGTAATCTTTGTTAACATCTGGGTGTTGAATGTCCATAACCATCATCAGTAATTCAGCTGGCACTATTGAATCTCTATCAAAACCCAATATTCTGCATAATCCATAGATTGTACAATGCATATAATGGTGGAAAGGTGTGATGTCAAATGGTGGTTCCATACTCTCTAGAATTATAACTGACTTCCTATTTGATGCAGAGCATCATGAAAACATCAATCAAATAACAATTATCAAATCTTCTCCATTTATATCAATCCATAATGATTGTAAATCTATATATCATGCATTAAACCTGAATCATTTAAACCCTTCATCTATTCATTTCTTGCAAATGAAAACCAAGAATTTGTCCAAACTATGAAATTTGCTCTATTCTGGTCATGAAATTACAGTCATGAATAGTCATTAATAAATCTTAAAATATTACTCACTCGGACAATCGCTCCAGTCCGATTCTATACAGGCTAGTTATAAAACTTTCCTCCAAATTATACAAAGATCCAATGGTTAAATCAAAAGTTATGATGATTGTGCCAAAACTGGTCACTGTGAATCAGGGTTTTGGGTAGTTCCAAATGGTTTTCACCAAAACATTCATAACTTTCTCAAAACTGAATGAAATAAACTCAAACCAAAATAAATGGAAACATTATTCAATATAATACACTATCATTATGGAAATACACTTGTTTCCAGATTGCACATGGCCATACCAGGCCTGGAAACAAGAGGAAAAACTTCCAAGATCACAAAACAAGAGGTTGAAAACAATGAAAATATGATACCAAAATGTTTCCAATGCTTTCCAATTCCTTCTCCAATTTTTACATCCTCTTATGAATGACCATTATAGAGGTTTTATAGCCTTTTTATCTCCCCATAGAAGTTACAACTACCCAACTTCCTCTTATGACCATACAACTTCCCATTTTGGTCTTTTTACAACTTTTGAAAAGTTGCATTTTACAACTTTTACAACTTTTGACTCAAATGACTTTAAACCTTCAAAATAAACTTCAAAACATATTAGGATGGAATAATAATGTATTTTTGTCACCATTTTACCCCTCAAAGGTTATTTTATACAAGTTTTACCAAATGACTAATTCAAGACCTTATTGGGACAACTTGGACAACTCATTACAATGGGCTCTTTTAGCCTTACAAATTGATTCATATTAACTCACAATGACATTACAAATGAAAATGTAATTGAAAATACTTATGAATTGATTTTTATCCTCTTATAGACTCCTTTTGTGCCTTTGTGTTAGGTGCTCCTGCACCAAACTCCTAACTTTGAAAAGTTTCCAAGTCCCTTGGAAACATGGATGAAAATAACCTGCAAGAAAATTTTGAGTGAGATCTTCACCTTTGTCTTTTTTAATCTTTGCCTCTTTGGATTCTCTTGATGCCTTTTCTGCTTTTTCTTTTTTTATTTTCTATTTCAATCAAAACTCCCATCAATGGATTTCATACTGGCTGCTCCTCAAGATGCTGCTCTAAACATAAGTCCACCCTCAATGCTGCACCAAACTCACCAACTACTTTGCCTCACCTAGGAGTCCTTTCCTTGCCTCTCTCCCCAAGTCTTTTGGCAACCCACTGGACCTTCTTCTCAGGCCCCTTGGACCATCTCCTATGGCCCAATGATAGACCTTCATGTCTGCCTACTTGCAGCTAGTGGATATACATTTGCAACCACAACCATTAGCAAACCAAAATACCATTCACTTGCTCAGCCCAGACCTTTTGCTGAGCTCTAATACCAATTTGATGTAGAGCATCATGAAAACATCAATCAAATAACCATTATAAAATCTTCTCCATATATATCAATCCATAATGATTGTAGATCCATATATCATGAATTAAACCTGAATCACTTAAACCCTTCATCTATTCATTTCTTGCAAATGAAAACCAAGAATTTGTCCAAACTATGAAATTTGCTCTATTCTGGTCATGAAATTACAGTCATGAACAGTCATTAATAACTCTTAAAATATTACTCACCAGGACAATCTCTCTAGTCAGATTCTATAAAAGCTAGTTATAAAACTTTCCACCAAATTATAGAAATATCCAATTGTTAAATCCAAAGTTACGATGATTGTGCAAAAACTAGTCGCCGTGAATCAGGGTTTTGGGTAGTTCCAAACAGTTTTCACCAAAACATTCATAACTTTCTCAAAACTGAATGAAATAAACTCAAACCAAAAGAAATGGAAACATTATTCAATATAATAAACTATAATTATGGAAATATACTTTTTTCTAGGCTATACATAGCTGTACCAGGCCTAGAAACAAGAGGAAAAACTTCCAAGATCACAAAACAAGAGGTTGAAAACAATGAAAATATGATACCAAAATGTTTCCAATGCTTTCCAATTCCTTCTCCAATTTTTACATCCTCTTATGAATGAAAATTATAGAGGTTTTATAGCCTTTTTATCTCCACATGGAAGTTACAACTACCCAGCTTCCTCTTATGACCATACAACTTCCCATTTTGGTCTTTTCACAACTTTTGAAAAGTTGCATTTTACAACTTTTACAACTTTTGACTCAAATGACTTTAAACCTTCAAAATAACGTTCAAAACATATTAGGATGGAATAATAATGTATTTTTGTCACCATTTTACCCCTCAAAGGTTATTTTATACAATTTTTACCAAATGACTAATTCAAGACCTTATTAGGACAACTTGGACAACTCATTACAATGGGCTCTTTTAGCCTTACATATTGATTCATATTGACTCACAATGACATTACAAATGAAAATGTAATTGAATATACTTATGAATTGATTTTTATCCTCTTATAGATTCCTTTTGTGCCTTTGTGTTAGGTGCTTCTGCACCACCATCCAGGCTCAAGCATGTTATTTTACATAGAGTGCTATACTCATTGATATACATAGTTCTGTCTTGGGCTTTCT
This sequence comes from Cryptomeria japonica, assembly GCF_030272615.1. Classification (NCBI taxonomy): domain Eukaryota; kingdom Viridiplantae; phylum Streptophyta; class Pinopsida; order Cupressales; family Cupressaceae; genus Cryptomeria; species Cryptomeria japonica. The sequence continues at coordinate 198,325,498 of NC_081409.1, read as the reverse complement.
TAACAAGTTTGTTCATTGAATCCACCATGGGGAGAAGAATAGCTAAAGTTAACAAAGTCTCTATATCACTTAACTTATGTAAGAGATCAGGAGCTTTGTCTACTGTGAGGCGTTGCTCATACATTAGTCCGATAAAGGATTGATATTCTATTAGAACTCGTTCCATTGGTCCATGCAAGGAGATCCATCTAGTCTCAAAATCCTTGAGAAGCTTGTTTCCTCCTGTTACTCCCTAAGCAAAAATCTAAAATTCTACAAAATGTTTAGGACTTTGGCAGAAATATGAGTGGAGCTCGTGGACCAGATCTTCAACTTTTGACACTGTAGGGAAATCGCTTACAATTCTATATGCTAAATTCATTTGATGGGCCATGCAATGAATACCAACCATGTATGGTGCAATACTAGTTTGTAATCTTGCACAAAGACTGGTCCTTTGACCTTGCATTACTGCACCTCCATCAGCTCCAACACACACCAACTTCTTGGCAATTGTCAAGTCATCCATACCAGCAATTTCATTCAAAGCTTTCTTAACTTCCAAATATAAATTTTATGCTATTGAATTGCCCCTCATTTTATGAACACAGAGTAGATGAGCTCGGTGGACGTGTTCTTTTATAGTATACACATGCATACAAACCCAAGCAGTGTTATCTACTACAGTAATTTCATCTATGGATAATGAAATGAAATTTGACTCTTTTACACTCTCTTGTAAATTTTGCTTTTCCACCTCAACGAGACAGTTTGCCATTTCCCATCCAGTGTTTATTGACCAATGTGACATAAGATAGTGAGGAACATTCAAGAAAGATAATAAATTACTAAATTTTGGGAAATCTTTCATAGGATGCCCTCTCGACATAATATGAAAAACAACACTCATCTGAATAGTCTTTGCCAGGTTTGCATCTTTCACTGCATGTTCAAGCCCAGCCTTGATTGTATTTCCAAATCCACTATTACCAATCAATGTCGTTTTGTGGTTATGCTCTTCATATTCCACGACATACTTAACATGAAGACATTCTTCCTTTGATTTCCATCTTACTACTCGTGTTTCCTTTCTGTCTATGATCTATTTTTCATAAACCTTACCAATATTCTTTTCTATGGTGTCAAGCTTTAGCTGCATCTTCTTCTCTCTTTTAGTTTTCCAGCTACAAATCTTACACCTGTATTTTGTTGGTTGTTCATCATTGTTTGGGACTGATTCAATGAATGGGTACTTTGCTACCCAATCAATCTTTTAACTCCTTGTCATCTCCCACTCTTGCCCTAGTTTTACTTTCCTTTTTCTTTTCTTCCTACCAACATCATCTTGATTACTAGCATTTGCATCCGAGTGAATTATCTCATTGTGTGTATCCCTTAGAACATCTTCTGCCATGTTGGTATTGTCATCCTCATTTGATGCATTTAACTCAATGACAATCCCACCTTGTGGTGGTGGTGAGCTACTGTGAATGGCTTCTGCAACTACAGAAGTTGATGGACCAGAAAATTTGCCAATTCCAAAGAAAGACTTTATGGTAGTATCTTTAAGTTTAAGTTTTGGGCATTTTGATGGCCTCTCAATCCCTTTAGTTTCACTGCCCTAAGGAGTTTTACCCTTGTCTGAAATCCCAATCCCTTCACCACCCTAAGGAGTTTCAGTCTCACCCTTGTGTGACATCTCAATCCCTTCACCACCCTAAGGAGTCTCACCCATGTCTAACTGTGAAATCTTAAGTGTTGACCTCTCACTACGAATTAAAAGTTAAAACTAATACTATCAAGTATGAAGAAATGATTACTCACCTTTATGCCATCTCAATTCTCTGAATTAGGAATCAGGAATGCCTTGGCTTGTATTGCAGGATTGTAACTCTGGCCCTCTGCCCTACAATGTGAATGAACTTCGACTTTCCAACTCAATTTGTAGAATGCGAATCGAGACTCGAGAGCTCCCAATTTACTAATCAGACATGAACAAATTGTAAGAAAGAGTGTATTTATAGCAATCCATGATTGCATTTTTGGCGAATTGCGCGGGGCCTGGGTGACATTTAATTTAATTGCATTTTTGGCGAATTGCGTGGGCATGCAATGAACATTTAATTTAAGTGGGGTGAAATGGGTCCTTGAATGCTTATAATGTTTTAATTGATATTGGCGAATTTGGTCGACGCATGCAATGAACATTTAATTTACCATTGGCGAATTAGGTCCTAGGTACATGGTCGTTTTACTATTGCTAGTGAATAATGGAGGTGATCTAATACCCACGTCTGAGTGATTCCAGAAGAATATTACGGGCATGCACGTTGATGGTGTGTGGTCAATGGCGAAGCCAAATTCTACAGTGTGCCGTTAACCCCAAAATTTCGGGCGATTTGACCACGATGTTGCCCCATACTATTCGCATGGAATTTGCCAATTGGCGAAGATTCACCACTTAAAAAACTCTCTGATGCCCTCAAAGATAAGTTTCTTGATTCACAGACAAAGAGTTGCAACTCTGGCAAATGTCAAAACACTTGCTGTTGAGTTAGAAGATGACTTAATTACTGCAAGAAAATGGAAAAGGGAAGTGCAAGTGGCTAATGCGCAACCCTCTACCTCCTTAGACCCATTCAAAGGTTGACGAATGTGTCATAACACTCAAAAGATAGTTACCCAAGGCTAGTACATCTTACCCACAACCTTATCATGACATACCAAAAAGGATTACTAATCAGCCTATGGGAACTAGGAAAAAAGCCTTACAATTTCCTCCGGCTCAACAAAGACTAGCAATTGAAGCTCCACCACCTAAGGGAAATATTTGCATTTTCCATTTGATTGATGATCATGATGGTAGTTCTTGTCCAGAGATGGTGTGACATGCACAAATGATAAATATAAGAGAAGTCATAAGTGAACTTGGTCCGGAAGAAGAAGTCCATGGGCAACCTGGTGACTCTGGAATACACTTCCTGGAGGATGAATCAGATTCAAACAGAGGAGGTGACATATTGGTGACCCTTGAAGACCCTTCTTGTTCCATCCTCACTAGAAACCAGTGTCAATCCAAAAACACAGGTACCACCACTTTTACCGAAACCGTAGCTAAAGATAAAGAACCTATGAACCGAAACTCAGAGAATGGTTCAAGAGTTCAAGAAGTTAAGATGTTGAAGCATTCTAGCCCTAATACTTATTTTGATATTGTTGAATTTTGTAAGGCATCTAAAATTCAAATTTCTCTTGCTAAATACCTTAGGTTGAATCCTAAAGAGTTAGAAAAGTTAATTAAATATGTACAGGGGGAAACTTCTCAGTTGCAATTCACTAGGATACCATTGATTAATATTGAGTCCTCACAGGATGAAATGGATACCAAATTTGTAGAGTTTTCTAGTACTACTCTAAAGGCATTAACCAATGAACCAATTGAATCACCGTTAGTACCCAATCAAAGGCCTGAGCCATTTTATGTGTCTTTATTTATCAATGGATATAAACTTAATAATTGCGTCATTGATTTGAGAGTGATAATATTAAGCCTTCTACAGTTGCTAAAGCTTTAGGTCTTTCACTCACTAAAACCTTTGGTAAATGTTATTCAATGGACTCAAAGAAAATTTCTTTGCTAGGTCAAATCAAAGATGCACAAGTTGCTCTAGCAATACATCCTAACAAAAGACTGAAGTTGACTATTTTGGTTGCTGATATTACCATGAGTTATGGAATGTTGCTAAGGAGGACTTTTGTAAGGATTTGGGAGGAGAGATTAAAATGGATTGGTCTAAGGCAATAATTCCCATTGGTAAGGAAAAAATTGCTCTTCAACCTGATCAAAAATCCAAATATACAATTTTTCCCTCCGATGATCCAAAATCTCAAATATTGTATCAAGAATGTGATTTTGACAATTATTTGCTCTTCTCTCATGATAAGAAAGGGACACCAAAAGATGTAGTAGATCTTGTTGCAGGCTTGTGGATAATGGAGTTTGATGGGAGTTGTGCATCAACTGGATTTGGTGCTGGAGTGGTACTCATTTCTCCACAAGGTGAAAAAATTTCTTTTTCATTCAAATTAGAATTTAAAAACACTAATAACACTACAGAATATGAGGCATTGTTGTTAGGAATTGAACAAACTAAGAAAAGAGGAATCAAATTGTTGAGAGCCAAAGGCGATGCAGAATTGATTGTTAATCAGGTATGACATCTCTTCTCGGTAAAGAATGAAAGGCTTAGACATTACAAAAATAGAGTCTGGGATGAGATTGACTATTTTGATGCTTTCTCAATTGAAGCCATTCCTAGAGATTAGAATTCTCGTGCAGATTCTTTGGCAGTGTCAGTGTCTTTATTACTCCCACATCTAGGTTTTGATGTAGATGTTTACAGGATTGAAGTAGTATATCGCCCTAATGTACCTGATAATTCTTATTTCTGGCAAGTGTTTACAAATGACAAACACATCAATAAGTTCTTGTAAAATGCTGAAATGTTTGCCTCTTCTTTCTTCAAAGGATCTGAGAATGAAAGTAATGAGTTTTGCCCAAATACAAGATTCTAAAAAGAAAGTTTTTTAGTTGAAGGGAAATTGAATTCCAAAAGGCCTTGTATCCTTAGAACACCTCTTGATCGCAAAGATAGGTATGTCAAAGAAAATACTTCTCAAAATGCTAATACATTAGGAGAATATGAAAAGGTTAATATAAGTGATGAAAATAACCCAAAGATGGTCAATTTAGGCAAGTGTTGCACCCCTAAGGAAATCCATTTGTTTATTAAAGTGTTACAAAAGTTTTTGGATGTTTTTTCTTGGTCTTATGAAGATTTGAAAGACTTTAGAAATGGTTAGTTTCAACATCATATTCCTCTCAAGCCCAGAATGACTCCTTTTAGACAGAAATTGAGAAATTACAATCCCAAGGTCGTAGATGCTATTTTCAAAGAAATAGACAAGATGCTTTGGGCAAGGATTATCTGTCCTATTCACCATTCTACATGGGTGGCCAATATTGTTCCGATTCATAAGAAAAATGGAGAAATAAAGATCTCTGTGGATTTTCGAAACTTGAATCAGGCCAGTTTGAAAGATAACTACCCATTGCCAGTGATGGATCATATTCTCCAAACTGTTGTTGGATAAAAAATGATGTTGATGCTTGATGGTTTCTCTAGTTATAATTAGATAAGTGTGGCAAAAGAGGACCAACACAAAACGACCTTTACAACACCTTGGGAAACTTTCACTTACAATTGTATGCCATTTCACATAATAAATGTGGGAGAAAATTTGCAAAGGATGATGAATCTCTCATTCATTCATCTCATTGGTAAGACCATAGTTATCTATCTGGATGATTTGACAGTTTTTCTAAAAGAAGGAAAAATCACCTAAGAGATTTGGAGACTGTGCTACAAAGATGCAAAGATCATAGTATTTCCCTCAACCCAAAGAAGTCAGTTTTTTGTGTTACAAAGGGAAATCTATTAGGGCATATAGTTTCACAAGATGGTATCAAAATTGACCTTGATCGGGTAAAAGCTATCCTACAGTTAAGTTTGCCGTCAGACAGAAGTGGTGTCAAATCATTCTTTGGGCAAGTAAGTTTTCTCAGGAGGTTTGTGCCAGACTTTGCTGAAATTACCAAACATATTGTAGGGATGATGGGTGAAAAAAAGGTTTTCAAATGGAAGGAAGAAGCAAAAAGAGCCTTTGAAGAGGTAAAGGAAGAAATTTCTCATGCTCCAACACTAAGAAATCCTGATTTTATGAGATATTTTATCATGTATTGTTATGCTTCAGAACACACAATGTCCGACATTGATCTGTAAAAGAATGAATTGAATGAACAAGTTCCTATTGCATTCATGAGTATTCCACTCAAAAAGCATGAATTGAATTACTCATTAGTTGAGAAACAGGCCTTTTCGGTTGTTAAAGCTGTCAAGCATTTTAGGTATTATATACTGTATTCCCATTCAATTGTCTTTCTGCCAAAATCCACTGTGAAAAGTATCTTAGCTCAACAGGAGGTGGAAATGAATAATAGAGTGACCTAGGTTTCAAAGGTTTAGGAATTTGATCTGGATATCAGACTGACCAAGTTAGTCCAGGGGCAAGGATTGTGTCATTTAATAGTTGAAAACAAGGAGGAAGAAGACAAACTGCCACTAGCTTTATTTGTCACCTTGCAAGATGAATGGTTCGCTGATGTAGCTCATTACCTAACATATGGAGAATATCCTGAGCACTTAAGTGCAAAAGAAAAGAGAAATCTTAGATTGGAAGCAGCCAAATATGTGATTGTGGATGATATCTTATATAAAAAAGGCTTGGATGGGTCATTCTTAAGGTGTGTTGACAAGGAGCAGCAGGAGAAACTTTTACAAGCTTTTCATAATGAGGCATGTGGAGGAAACTATTCATCTACCGTAACAGCTTTCAAAATCCTCAAGAGTTGTTACTATTGGCCAAGTATGTTTAAAGATGCGTATAAGTGGGTTGCAGGATGCGAGAAATGTAAGTTGTTCTCAGGAAGACCCCAATTAGTTGCATTACCATTAAGGTCAGTGATCATAAATGAACCCTTTAAACAATGGGGTTTAGATTTTGTTGGTCCATTGAATCCCCCGTCAAGTGCTGTCATAGTCATATCCTCATAGCTATAGATTATTTTATGAAGTGGGTAGAAGTAGTCCTCGTCAAGAAGACTACTTCAGAAATTGTTTGTAACTTCCTAAAAGAGAACATCTTGACTAGGTTTGGTGTACCCTAGAAGATCGTGACCGATAATGCCCCAAATTTCTCTTTTGAAGAACTTGGCATGTTTTGTTATGATCATGGCATCCTCTTATCTTATTCTTCAGATTACTATCTGCAAGGAAATGGCTAGGCTGAATCTAGCAATAAGAATCTAATCTCTATAATGTGAAAATTGGTGACTAAGAATGCAAAGGATTGGCATAAAAGACTATATGAAGCACTGTGGGTAGACATGACCTCAGCTAAAAGGGCCATAGGTATGACACCATTTGAATTGGTATATGGAGTAGAAGCTTAATTGTCCTTACCCCTGGAGTTATCAGCTGCTAGATTGCAGAAAGTGATAGAAGATGAATTCTTCCAAAGTGCTCTAGAAAAGAGAATTATGTACCTTTCAAAAATTGAGGAAGAGAGGCAAGAGTTGGTGGATCACATCAGAACTCATCAAGCCAGGGTAAAGAAATTTTTTGACTGCAAAGCTAGACCATGACAGTTTGTGTTGGGAGATAAAGTCCTGCTCTAGGACAAACGCAGGGAACCAAAAGGAGCTCATGAGAAATTTGATTCTCTATGGAAAGGACCATTCACAATTAAACAGGTATTAGGCCCTAACTCATTTAAACTTGAATACACTAATGGAAATTCACTGCCCTTGTCCTACAATGGGCAGGATTTAAAGCTGTATCGGTTATAAACAGGTCTCCTCCTTCTTTGTACAAAGGTTTTTGGTGTGTTGTTTGTTTTCTTGTTGTGTGGTTTGTTGTGGTTGGATCTTTGTCCTTCTCCACTTGCGTGCATAACCAGAGATTCTAGGTTCCATTCCTAGTCCTTCTTAGTCTCAGTCCCTAGTCAGAGCTGATGTTACCCCATTATTTTGTCAATAGTTAGTCTTTGTCTTGAGAAAAATAGAGTGTCATTAATGTTGCCTCCCCCATTCGGCTTGATTCATCCTTGGATATGTACCTTTTTCTTTATGATTCACTTTTTCTATCCCAATGAACCCACATGTTGAACTTGCATCTTGGTTCAAGGTTCAAATAGTGCCTTTGTGCCTGTCATGGATTTGTTTTGTTGTTAAGTGGGTGAGTGTCAATGTGTTAAGTTGGCTTTGAAATTGAACCTTTGAACCATTCTTAATGCGGTTCAAGGTTCAAAGTTCAAGGTCCTCCTTTATGTTTGTCTAAAGTCTTTGCTCATTCCCAGTTTAGTTGTGTTAAGCCACAAGGTGGCAGTCCTTTTGTTCTCTCATGTTTGGAGTGGTGGAATATACGTGTCACTATGACAAAACAAGATAAACCAACCGTTTCCTCTACCACGTTGGAATTTTGATCGGGCTATCATTGAGTTGTCATTTTGTTCGTGGCTCTTGGCCATTGGCCATTTAAGTTTTATTCAGTTTTAAACAAGACAATTTCTTTAACTCTAGGATAGAGTTAAAAAAAGGAACTTTGGTTATTTCAAAAACTATTAGCCTGGAGGCTATTTATGTAATTAAGCAAGATTTTGGGAGGGTTTGAATTTTTTTGAATCACATTAGAAGACTTAGTTTTCTTTTGGGATTTTCAGTAAAGACATTTTATCTGTGAATGAAATGATATATTTTGCACAACCTTCAAATCTGTGTGCTTGAATCAAAGAACAAATCTCTATTGGGACATGTTTGTGTGTAGAATATTTTACTTCTTTGATTATCTGCTTATTATAAGTCTGTGAATTTATTTGATAAATGAAATTAGCTATTTGTTGTTGGTTTGGATGTTATGATCCCCCTTGTCCTTTGAGGCATGAGTGAGTCTCGATCAGAGTCCATAATACATTGAGCACACTTTGTAAAGTTAATTTTATAAGAGTGAAATATTTGAAGTTCAAGTCTATGGGCTTTACATTATGAATAATTGTTCTGTAGAATTCATATTGTGTTGAAAAATGGATGTGAAAAGCCTTTCTCACTTTTTGGTTAAAAGTGCATTTCTTTGTGATTACTTTGCATAAAAATTCATTGAATATCATACGGGGAGTTGCACCCTTATGTAGAGGGTAAACCAATAATCAGTTCACCCAACTGTTGGTTTCTTTTGCTTTTCAGCAGGGGTATGCATGAGTCATTATGAAAAAATTAGAGAAAGGAAAATCAGTTAACCAACACAAACAAACTGCACTTTTAGGCCTAATAGGAGACCTAATTCTAGTACCTCTATCAGCAGGGTAATTTGCATTTATTTGCTAAACTTCCTTAACAACCCTATGAAATATTTTACATTCTAGACACCCTTTTGGGGTTTAAATACAATATCTCAAAACCGGAGGTGGGTCTTTTCTTAACATATCTAACCCTTATAGGGCTAATTAGGCCTAATTGCCCCTTCCTAGGCCTAAAAAGTAGGGATTTGCTCACAACTTTCACCAGTCCTATTGCCTGAGTGAATTGATGATGGTTTTGTGTGTGTACCTCCATGAGGATTTACAATCCAACCATTCTTCACCTCCATCCACCAGATTCACCCAATTAGGGCTTGTTTTCCATGATTCCTAATGCTTACCAAGTCAACATGCCAAGCCTAGGGTATGGTGGCAAATATTTGTTTTAGCTCCCCCTGACTCAAAAACAAAAAGAAAACATAGTATACATAATAACCTAACATTCCACAAGGTTTCAGAGAGGATATCCACCATGGAACGTTAGGTTGGAGCCATTTTGCTCTCAAAACCCTGGTTTTTAGGACCTTTGAACTCGCCTGCAACAAAATGAGGATTATTCACAAACTACAACACTTCAAGACTCCAAACCAAAAATAAAATGAAGGTAAGACACCAATATAACTATCCATGACCCTGTTTCAAAATTCTCAATCCGTACAAGTCGTACAAACTTGCAAAGAACAAGCAATAACTCGGTAGAACACACCAAATGGAGAAGCCAAAATTATTTTTTTGCTTAAGATCTTCAACAACTAATTATCATCACTCTTTTCAAGCCTTATACTAGCCTTGGAGTAGTTACCTATGCTCACAACCGATTATGTCAACCAACTAGCCATTGGTGTATGAGAATGTTGTAAAGTTGCTATGAGCAACTTTTGCAATTTGTTGCATTGGTGAGAAAATTTGCTCAAACACAAAATTGGTCACTTTCAAATGACTCATATGACCTTAAAAACCTAAAAACAACATCAACCAACCTACATTAACCCAAAAACAACTTACCCTATTAAGTGCTCTACCTGACACCCTTAAGAGCTCACATGCCAACATTGGCCAAACAAAGACTCTTAGGGCCCTTACAATCATTTGAGCACACACTCAATGGCCTCTTGGCATTATTACAAAAAATGATTCCAACATCCTGGAAACAAAGTTACCAAAATTTGCTAAGTGCCCCTACACCAGGCTTCCAAAGAGATGATGGATCTCTTGATGAGGTAAGTTGACCTTGACTCCAGGTATGTATGTTGGAGAGAAATGTCTGGCTTCCAAAGAGATGATGGATCTCTTGATGAAGTAAGTTGATCTTGACTCAAGAACACCAAATGAGACCCGAAGATGATAGATCTTGATACGTGAATCACCTAGTGTTGTGTTGTAGTATGTTTGCAAAGTTTGATGAGGACAGGCAAAGTAACCTTTTGACTCAAATTTGGAAAATATGTATGAGGGCAATGCAAGTGAAGGAAAATGATTAACTGTGTATGACCAAGACAAGTTGACTGAAGAATGAAGCCCTATAAGAAGCAACCTTAGAATCTCTTTGAATCTAAAAACTTAAGTCCTTTTTCTCTTGACAAATCTTTTACAATTTCTTAGTTTTGAACACTGGTGTAGTTTAAGTAAACCCATACATGATTTTGAAAATGTTTTGCAGTTTTGTCCAATTGTGAAGTTGTTGATGTTATGTCCTGGAGACAACTGAGAGGGGGGGGTGAATCAATTGTCCAATAAATTCAAACCAAGACTAACTTAACCAAACTTAATGCTTAATATTGGTAAACCAAACTTTATGCCGGTAAACAGTTTTGACAGTTAATTGCAGTACCGGTAAATATTAATGCATGAAATAGAAAGACAAATAACATCCACAACACATAACACAAATATTTGTACATGGAAACCCTATAAGGGGAAAAACCACGGTGGGAAACCTTACCCACAATCAGATGATACTATTGTAGATAGTATGTGTGTACAATATGGAGTCTGAACATGCAGAAAGGCCAATTGCTTAGAGCTCACTGCTCAATCACAAAATGGGAGTCACACTGACTACAATTGGATGGTTAAATCCAATGATAATGTACTGCTCAAAATAGCATCTTCATATGCTGGATTCAATACTGGTTAAGCTCTGATTTGTCTTCTTGAAACCTTCCTTGAATCTTGAATGATGTTTGGGTGTATAGATTTGCTTATATTTGCATATACCTTATGCTCTACCACTTATTACATTCCCATAACCATATCCATATCAATCTCACAAATGAGATCTTACATTTATACCAAAACCTAAGACCAAATTGATGGTTCTGATACTTAATATAAGTACAGATCTAATACCCAACAAGATGAGAGGGGGGAGGGGGTGAATCATACAAACTTAATCATCCATAAAACATCAGATTCAACCTCGATAACATATATATTAGTAATATAACCAAAAATTGTCAAACATGCAAACTTAAAAACATAGAATCACCATAAACCTCATAACACCAGATTTAACGTGGAAACCCAAATAGGGAAAAACCACTCTAAGATTTTGGACCCACTAAGAAATATACTCTTCTAGAGTATGCTCGGTTAAAAGAAAATCCTATTAAAGATTACAAACACATTGCTAGATGTGACCCGATTAAGGGATTTCCCTTAGATCTGTTAGGATCTTCACCTTGTTAGAAGTGACCTTATTAAAGGATTTCAAACACTCAATCTGAATGTCACCTTGCTAGAGGGTTTTACAAATAAGACTGTTAAGTCCACTCGATTAAGAGATTTTCTGTCACTTTCACAAAATAACAGTAATAAAAATCTATCTGCAACTTCACATCTGAAAATGCTGAAGCAGATTCCTATTTGTTCAATACAATCTAGACATAGAACTAATCTTGTCTATCTGCTGGGCTCTATACTCTGTTATTCAAAACAGTTCTTTAAGCTTTTATGCTCAGTAATCACTATGTAGCATCCCTGTGCATACACTTGCCCGCATACATTGTTTATCAACAGTTTCCTATTTATAAACAATCAGGTAACTGCTTAATCTCATTGATCACATTTCCCATGATCAATCATAGCCATCAGATCTTCAATCTTGTCTAGGTTCAATGCATCCTTCGATCTGGAAATGTTTTACCCCACCTTGGAACTTGCATTTTCACCTTGGAACTTGTGCTAGGGTATTGCGGTTCAATCTGAGCTGTAGATCTTCTTGCCGATCTTTCATTGCCATAGATTCTTAACAATCTTCATACACGGCTCACCAATCATTTAAACAACTCCAGCTCATCAGCTTCCTTCATTAAATAACGCTTATATTCATTCAATGCATTCTATTACAGCTCGGTTGCAACTCGGTAAGTACTAAACTTCACTCGGTAGACATTCTGCCTTCATTAACCGATAGCGATAACCTTAGCGTTTACCAACTAGGTTCCTTAGGGTTTATTGACTAGGTTCTTTTCTTGGTAACATAGTATAGTATTAACCTTTCAAATAATATCATATGTAGGATATCAAAATAGTCTAAACATCATGATCTCATCATTGTCTAACTCGGTAATTGTTGCCCATTGAATAACTGTATTTCACCCCTTATTCATCATATTCTTTATGTGTCTTTTATGAACATCTTTATACTCATCAAATCATACTTCTTAAGATATGGCAACATCATACTAAGTCAAAAAATCAATTTCTTGACATCAATGACAAAATAATAATGTTAAGACAGTAAATATCCTTAATCAGTTATATCCATAATCATCAACAACCTTCTCAATATCCTTATTGAAATACCAACAATCTCTCACTGTAATTGGAATGCCAACATTCTTCCTGTCTGTTATAATGATGCCAACAATCTCCCCCTTTGGCATTGATGGCAAAACCAATTGATTTGACCTTATTGATTCTGATTGCTGAAATGCTAAAATGTTGAAATTCTCTTCTTCTGTCATTAGTCTTCTTCTCGGTTCTGAAATGTAGTCTTCTCCTTCAGACTGTAGACTTCTCCCCCATACATTAGTCTTCTCCCCCTTTGACAACAATGCCAAAAAGTAAAGAACTAAAACATAATTTCTTCCGCTGAGAAGTGAATTCCTTGCTGTAATGTATCAACTTAGTCTTGGTCAGAGCATTTTGTCTTCAATTCCTGTTCCCTATTATTGTTTCCAGTTTGTTTCCTATTTGTTTCATGCACACCTTTAGAAAACCTCCTAAAGTGTGTAAATCAGCATCAACTCTTTAAAAAATATTCAGTAGAGTCATCGAATTGATGCTTTCACCGAACTCAGTCAGTGAATGGAAGATAGGGGTAGGACCCCTAATTGACTTCTGAGATATTCAAAAGTGTCCCTTGGTAGTGGCTTGGTGAAGATATTTGCTATTTGCTCCTTTGTGCTAACATACTCCAACACCACTTTCTTCTCTTGAACTTCTTCTCTAAGATAATGATATTTGATAGAGATGTGCTTTGTCTTAGAGTGCATAACAGGATTCTTTGAAATGTTAATGGCACTAGTATTATCACAAAATATAGTTACTAGCTCGGTAACTTGTTCATTTATACCTTCCAATAGTTGTTTGATCCATGCTATATTGGTGCAATTCAGTGCTACAACAACATATTCAGCTTCTGCTGTTGACTGTGAAACACATCCTTGTTTCTTGCTAAGCCAACTCACTAGTCTTTCTCCTACAAAGAACGCTCCTCCACTTGTGCTTTTCCTATCATCAATGTTGCCTGCCAAATCAGCATCAGTATAAACTTTTAAATCAAAGACATTTCCTTTCTGATATACTAAGCCATAATCTTCAGTGCCTTTCAAGTATCTGAAAATTCTTTTGATTGTTGTCATGTGTGTTTCCTTGGGATCTGTAGAAAATCTTGCAACTATACCTACTAAATGTGCAATATCAGGCCTGCTGTGAACAATATATTGCAACTTTCCAATCATAGATCGGTAAAGTGTCTCATCAAAAGATGCAGATTCATCATTCTTTGATAGTTTACAGTTGGTAGTCATAGGAGTACTTACAGGTTTTGAATCCTCCATACCAAATTTCTTTAAGGTTTCCTTTATGTACTTGGATTGGGTAATGAAAATCTCATCGTTCATTTGTAGTATCTATAAACCTATAAAATACTTTATCTCACCGATTAATGACATCTCAAATTCTTTGCTCATTTCATTTCCAAAGTTCTTGCATAGAGAGTCATTTCTACAAAATATAATATCATCAATAAATATGGCTGAGATCAGTATTCCATTTTCATCATTCTTCATGTAAATATTGTTGTTTTCACTTGTTCTTATAAAACCAATTTTGATCAAATATGAATGCAATCTCTCATACCATGCTCTTGGTACTTGTTTCAAACCATATAAAGCTTTGTTCAATTTACATAGCTGATCATTATTTTCTCCTTCAACAAATCCTTCAGGTTGTTCAATGAAAACTTCTTCTAATATACCATTCAGAAATGTAGATTTAACATCCATTTGATATACCTTGAAATTTTTGAAAGTAGCATATGCCAACAATGTTCTTACTTCTTCAAGTCTTGCCACAGGTGCAAAAGTCTCACCATAATCTATTCCTTCTTCTTGGGCATAACCTTTGCAAACTAGTCTTGCTTTGTTCCGAATGACCTCACCTTTTTCATTCAGCTTGTTTCTGAAAATCCACTTTGTACTAGTTACATTTTTGTCCTTAGGTCTTGGGACTAGTGTCTATGTGTCATTCTTCTTGATTTGATCAATCTCTTCTGTCATAACATTTATCCAATCTTCATTTTTAAATGCCTCTTTCACTATTCTCATTTCAAATTCAGATATTAGACATGTGTTCTATCTCAGTTTGTTCCTTGTCATCACTGGATCATTCTTATCTCCTATAATCTGACTTGGTGCATGATTTCTTCTAACATACTTTGCTAATACAGGCTCGGTAGGCTTTGTATGATCTTCTTCATCACTCGGTAATTGAATATTCTCTTCATTTTCTTCAACAGTCTTCTTGATAGGACTTCTTGGTTGAACATAGACAAATCCTTCATAATCTTCTAGTTCTTTGGAGTTTCCTTCATCATTTCTTTCTGCAAATTCATCAATTTTCACATTTGCAATTTCTACTATTTTGTTAGATGATTTGATCAGACATTTAAATGCTTTGCTTCTAGAAGAATAACCTAGAAATGTTCCTTCTTCACTTTTCTGATCAAACTTGCCATTTCTATCATCTTTGTGTACATAGAATTTACTTCCAAAATTTTTAAAATAACTTACATTAGGTTTCTTGTTATACCAGATTTCATAAGGTGTCTTCAAAGTACCTTTCTTTAGTTGTACTTGGTTCAGTGTGTAAACTGCTGTGCTTATTGCTTCTCTCCAAAATGTTTGTGGAACTTTCTTTTCAATCATCAAGGTTCTTGCACAATCCACAATAGATCTGTTTCTTCTCTCAGCTATCCCATTCTGCTGTGGGGTTCTCGGTGCAGAGAGTTGTCTTTTTATACCATGATCATTGTAGTATAAGTTGAACTCATCAGAAGTAAACTCTCCTCCTCTACCTGATCTAAGACATTTCAATTATCTTCCTGTTTCATTTTCAACTCTTGCCTTGTACCATTTGAACATTTGAAAAGCTTCTGATTTTTCTTTTAAAAAAATGACTGACATCATCCTTGCATAATCATCCACAAATAATATGAAATATTTATCTCTATAATAACTCTGAACTTTCATAGGACCACAAAGATCAGTATGCACAAGATCTAAAATTCCCTTAGAAGTGTGTGACTTGTAAAGCTTGATCTTGTCATCTTACCCATCTCGCATCCTTGGCATATAGCATTCTCAGGTTTTTCAAGACTCGGTAGACCTCTTACTCGGTTCTTCTTACTTATTTTGATCAGATTATCAAAATTAACATGACAAAACCTTTTATGCCACAACCAGGTATCATCTATCTTTGCATATAAACACTTATTCTGAGTTGAGTCAAGGTGAAATGTGTTACCTCTTGTTTGTGTCCCGGTAGCAGCTAGCTTTCCATGTTTGTCATACACATTGACAATTCCTTTCTGAAATTCTATTCGGTAACCTGTGTTGTTTAGCTGTGCTACACTCAACAAATTGTATTTCAAACCTTCAACACAATAAACATCATTACATTTAGCATTGTCAAGAAGTGTTATGGATCCTTTACCTCTTACTGGACATGGTGCATCATTACCAAATCTTATATAGCCTCCATCATAGTCTTCTAGTATAACAAACTTGTGTTTATCACCTATCATGTGATGTGAGCATCCACTATCTATGATCCATGAATCATTTTTACTTATGTGAGATAGTAGGGATTTTTCTTCATACCTTTCTTCATCAGATCCATCTTTAATAGCCACATAAACAACTTCCTTTGTATCAGTTTCATTGGATTTATCATCATTAGATTCCTCATCAGCTATTAGGCATGTCTTCTTATCTCTTCTTCTGAAGTCTCGGTGTCCTCTGTAATGATTATCTTTCTGTCTTTCATCTTGGTAATCTCTCTTTTCACTTGATTCTTTATCAGGACAGTTAGAAGCCATATGTCCTATCTTATCACAATTGAAACATTTCAAAGGTAGTTTTCCTTTATACTTACCTTTGCCTCTCAGTAACCTTCTAGCTAATAGTGCTTCAAACTCTTCTTACTTTCTGATTTCCTCATACAGTTTGTGTACCTCCTCCATGTTCTTACGAAATATTTCACTTGCTCCACTATGGTCTCCTTCAGAGTACTTATACTTTCTTTCATTGTAATCATTAGATTCATCAAGATGAAAATAACTAAATGCAGATTCAACCTTATTTACCGATGATCCACTGTTATCAAAGTTACTTAACTCAAATGCATGTAGCTTACCAATAGTAGCATCTAAAGAGATCGACATATTGGGTATAGACCTCAATTCATTGATTGCAGAGACTCGGATTGCATAGGCAGGTAGAAGGGTTCTCAATAACTTACTTTTGACATCCTTTTCTTCAATAGTTCCTCCTGCTCCTTTGATTTGATTGACAATCTCCTTTAGTCTTGTACTGTACTGGGTTATGTTCTCACCTTCATTCATCCTCATAGATTCAAGTTATCCTCTTAGACTATCCACTTTTTCTCTTTGTACATGTTCATCTCCACCATACACAGATATGAGCTTATCCCAAATTGCCTTAGCATCAACATAGCCTTCTAGATAATTAAACTCAGCGTCGGTCAATGCAGATGTTATTTCAATCATTGCTTGAATGTGTTCTTGCTTTGCCTTTATCTCTTCCATTATCAATGGATAGGTGCTAGGTGTAACAAAATCATTCTCCAAATAATAGACATCATATTCTCCTATTCCTGATAGATGCAGCTTCATCCTTTTCTGCCATGCAGAGAAACTAGACTTGTTCAGCTTTGGTGCATCCCTCTTATACATCTTTGAATCTTTGACTCAAGTGCCTTTAAACTTTTCTTCTGGAGTCCAAAGCTCTGATACCAATTGATGGTTCTAATACTTAATATAAGTACATATCTAATACCCAACAAGATGAGAGGG
This sequence comes from Cryptomeria japonica, assembly GCF_030272615.1. Classification (NCBI taxonomy): domain Eukaryota; kingdom Viridiplantae; phylum Streptophyta; class Pinopsida; order Cupressales; family Cupressaceae; genus Cryptomeria; species Cryptomeria japonica. Next base: position 198,307,944 of record NC_081409.1, on the reverse strand, counting down.
GGGGGGGTGAATCATACAAACTTAATCATCCATAAAACATCAGATTCAACCTCAGTAACATATATATCCGTAATATAACCAAAAACTGTAAAACATGCAAACTTAAAAACATAGAATCACCATAAACCTCATAACACCAGATTTAACGTGGAAACCCAAATAGGAAAAAACCACTGTGGGATTTTGGACCCACTAAGAAATATACTCTTCTAGAGTATGCTCGGTTAAAAGCAAATCCTAGTAAAGATTACAAACACATTGCTAGATGTGACCCAGTTAAGGGATTTCCCTCAGATCTATTAGGATCTTCACCTTGTTAGAAGTGACCTTGTTAAAGGATTTCAAACACTCAATCTGAATGTCACCTTGCTAGAGGGTTTTACAAATAAGACTATTAAGTCCACTCGGTTAAGAGATTTTCTATCACTTTCACAAAATAACAGTAATAAAATTCTATCTGCAACTTCACATCTGAAAATGCTGAAGCAGATTCCTATTTGTTTAATACAATCTAGACATAGAACTAATCTTGTCTATCTGCTAGGCTCTATACTTTGTTATTCAAAACAATTCTTCAAGCTTCTGTGCTCGGTAATCACTATGTAGCATCCTTGTGCATACACTTGCCCACATACATTGTTTATCAACAGTTTCCTATTTATAAACAATCAGGTAACCGCTTAATCACCTTGATCACATTTCCCATGATCAATCATAGCCATCAGATCTTCAATCTTGTCCACGTTCAATGTATCCTTCAATCTGTAAATGTTTTACCCCACCTTGGAACTTGCATTTTCAACTTGGAAATTGTGCTAGGGTATTGCAGTTCAATCTAAGCTATAGATCTTCCTGCCAATCTTTCATTGCCATAGATTCTTAACAATCTTCATACACGGCTCACCAATCATTTAAACAACTCCAGCTCATCAGCTTCCTTCATTAAATAACGCATATATTCATTCAATGCATTCTGTTACAGCTTGGTTGCAACTCAGTAAGTACTAAACTTCACTCGGTAGACATTCTGCCTTCATTAACCGATAGCGATAACCTTAGGGTTTACCGACTAGGTTCCTTAGGGTTTACCAACTAGGTTCTTTGCTCAGTAACATAGTATAGTATTAACCTTTCAAATAATATCATATGTAGGATATCAAAACAATCTAAACATCATGATCTCATCATTATCTAACTCGGTAATTGTTGCCCATTAAATAACTGTATTTCACCCCTTATTCATCATATTCTTTCTGTGTCTTTTACCGACATATTTATACTCATCAAATCATACTTCTTAAGATATGGCAACATCATACTAAGTCAGAAAATCAATTTCTTGACATCAATGACAAAATAATAATATTAAGACAGTAAATATCCTTAATCAATTATATCCATAATCATCAACAACCTTCTCAATATCCTTATTGAAACACCAACAATCTCTCACTGTAATTGGAATGCCAACATTCTTCCTGTCTGTTATAATGATGCCAACACAAATGAGTAGGTCGGCTTACTAAAGATATTACAATAAAATCAATTACAAATGAATCATTATGCGATGCATCATGTCGGCTCAATGCATTTATAATAATAACAAATCATCTTCATGATGTGTCGTGCTGATCTAGAATAGATATGCTTGTCGGTCCATAACCTAGACCTATTTGCCAATAACAACAAATATGCAAACCTGATTAGACCAATGAAAAAATTACCAAAAGAAAGTGTCCAAACAATGTCTTTGACATAACCAAGTAATCTCCAAGTCATTCCAAGTGCCGGTGAACAATATAACCTGCCGGTGAACCAGATACCGGTGACTATGCATAAGTCACTTAACATGCAGGTGAACATAACCAAGAATCTCAAGTGCTGATAAGTGTTGACAAGTGTCGACATCAATGACAAAACGAGTGCAACACATCCAAAATACCAACAGTTGAAAGTGACCAAATCTCAATGTTTTGACTTTTAGTGGCAAGAAAACACAACAAAATATTGAAGACCCAATGTATAAAGGTGTTTTTGTCCAAAGGATACAAAATGTTTTCAAATGTGAAATGTTTTTGCATACACTTGAAAACATGACAGACACAATGTTTCTTTGTTTTGTTTGAAAATGTTTGAGTGTTTTGATCATGCAAGCATAAATCCTAGGGCTGGTTGGGACAATAGTTGTTGAATCTCACATGGGGGGTTACCCTGAGCTATGCAATTCAAAGCAGATACTTAGGTACTTGACCCCACTGGCTCCACCCTCTACACTCACTTCTTTGGGGAAGCCAAGCACCGGTCCCCATGAAAACTCCCCGTGGCGAACTTTGTATCTCTACTAAGAACCATAAGAATGTGAGTTGCTTCAGAGGTTTGACCTCCTATGTCAACAACTAGAAGGTTTTTGGCTTCTAACACAAAAGGTGTCTAGTAAGGGCATTCGTTCGGGTGGTCATACATGCAGCACTGTATGCTCTGTTAAGGAAGGCTCCCACTCTATAGAGGTTGCGCTCTATAGGGTTTATGGGGAGACATGTCGTTGGTATCAACTAATCAGCACTCGTTGCTTGCAACTTTTGTCACAAACACATTTATTTATAGTGGCTTGGAAGAGCTTGACTTTAGCTTATTACCACTTGGGTTGTTCCCTCTCACTTGGCATGGTGGGCTACTCGGGAGGTAGACCCTCTAAAAGGAAACACAAAAAGAGCCTAGTGCTCAAGACACAAAAGGCACTTGTTCATTTTAGAGCACCAATTGAAGTGTTTTGCTAAACTAAAGAAGACAAAGCAAGCAATTTCATAATCAAATCTTTGCCAAAGGTCCTGTACAAAACTTGTTAGTATTTGCGAAATCATACCCCCCTGCAAGTACACAAGTTAGGTAAATTATAGGGGCCTTTGACAATTTGTATTTTGACAACTTCAAAGATCTATTTTTTCACGATTTCTTTTGCATCTAAATTAAATTCATAAAGAAAAGACCACCTATATAATTTCAAGACATTTCTAGAAATGTAAGAAAATCCCAAAAAATTGCTAATTTGCTCTCAAAATTAATTTTTTTTATGAAAAATCATTAAAAATAAAAAATTGATCCAAAATATCTGAATTTTGTACTGCAAACTCTAATTTTTGAAGATCTGAATTTTTAGATATTGCAAAACTCTAATTTTTAAAGATTTGAATTTTCACAAATTATTTTTCATCAAAATTAAAATCACAAAGAACTTATCCCATGTATAATTATGAGAACTTTCCAAAAATGTAAGAAAATCCAAAAAATTTGCTAATTTGCTCTCAAAATTAATTTTTTATGAAAAATTATAAACAATTCATAGAAAATGAAATATTCCCCAATAATCTGAAGTTTTTACTAAGCACTCCTAATACTGTTCTCAACCTGCCAAAAAATAATTTGATGCAAAAAGTCTAAGCTGTTTGTGAGATCTAATCAAAACCTTGAAAAACCCTAATTTTTAAAGATCTATTTTTTCACAAATTATTTTGCACCCAAATTTAAATTAAAAAAGTAGATCCCCTGTAGAATTTTGATAAATTTCCAGAAATGTGAGAAAATCCTAAAAATTCGCTAATTTCCTTCAAAAATTTTTTTTTAATGAAAAATCATAAAAAATTCATAGAAAATTCAAATATGCTCCAAAAACTCTGAATTTCAGATTGAACACTCCTGATACTTTCCCCAACTTGTAAAAAAACATTTGATGCAAAAATTCTAAGCCGTTTGTGAGATCTGATCAAATCTCTCCAAAATCTTAATCTTGTGTCCAAAACCATAGCTGCACAAGGTTATTCTCCAAATTGTTTTACAAAACAACAATATAGGGTTATAAAAACCTGCAAAAAATAAAAAAGATCTAACAAAAATCCATGTTCCACTGGGCGTGCCAAAATGTATATGATGAAAAGTGATGATAAACCATTGTAAAACCATAAAGATTCAACCACAAACAATATAAGTCCTATAATGAAACATTCACCAATACCAATAGAGATACCTAAGATCTTGTAAGTCAACAAAATAAAGCAATATTACCATTCACATGTCTAGTAAGGTTTCAATCTCCATTGATCTTATTTGATATATTTGCTCTCAGATTTTATGTGTGCACAAGAGCTCAACAAAGAATGGAAATGTGGTTGATAGAAGGCTTGATTGCATAAGATCAATTAGATGATTGATTAGGCGATTAGATGATTAGGGTTGATAATGAATGAGAGTATCCTCTTATATAGAAGATACTATAAGAAATAAAGGGAAAAGATTAAGATTTAAGAAGTGTAAAGATAAATGGTCGGCTAAGATTAAAGGGTAGGTAGAGAAAATAATTAAATGATAAAGGGAGTAGGTAAGAAAAGAATTAAGAGATGAGTGACATGCGTCATGGGTAGAAAAGACTAATGAACTAATTAAATAAATAAAGATTTATTTAATTAATAGAGGAAATAGGATCAATTAAAGAAATAAAAATATTTATTTAATTTAGAAAAAAGATAATTTAAAAAAATAAAAGTATTTATTTAAATGAGGAAAGGATTAGAAGAGGATTAATGAATTAAATTAAATAAATAAAAATTTATTTAATTAATAGAAGACTTAGGATAAAATAATTAAATAAATGAAAATATTTATTCAATTAAGCAGGACAATTTTGGGTGTCTACAAGTCTAAATAAGTTTTTAAATGTATCCAAGATCCCATGATTTAGTTTTTAAATAATAGTAAGTATTACATGGGGATAGAGAATAAGACAAAATAAAAGAGGAGAATAATAGTGAGAAGAAGACAAGAGAGCATGAAAACATTCAAATTACTACATAATTGTTCTAGTCAGTACACAAGAGATCCTAGTTGTTGCAAAATATATTTCTATTATTGTGTAAGGCGAATAAGGGAGGGAGGAAGAGAAAGGGTAGAGGGAGAGGTCGACAGAGAGAGGGAAGGAGGGAGATGCACATAAAGAGAGAGAGGGGGGAGATAGAGAATTAAAAAGGAGAGGAAAGGAGAGAGAGGGGGGGGGAGATGATAGGAGACTATTGATTACTAAAATATGATTAATTCTAAAAAATTATAAAATATTTCAAAACCTACAATCTGCATTATAACTATTAGAGATCCAAAATTATTCCCAAATATCCCAAAACTATTAAATAAAATATAACTTAAAATAGAAAAAATAATATAACCAAATCTAAATACTATTTATACTTAAAATTTTTATTTCATGCATATAGATTAAGGAAGAGGAAGAGCTTGAGCTAGATATGAAGGTAGTGAGAGGTGAGAATAGAAAGAGACCCAGACAAAGGTATTTTTATTTTTATGTAACATGCTTACATTATGGCTTGGAATAGTGACCAAACCATGTTGAGTCACAACTAAGCCATCACATGAGAATGTTATAATACACTCACATTATTTTTTTGTCTTGGACATTTTAATGTCCAAAGACATGTTTTTTCAAATTGTCAAAAAATGACATACTCTTGAGCACTATCTGAGCCATTAGGTTTATGTTAGCATTTTCACAAAAGGAGAGTGTTGGCATTTCAGTAAGTTTGTTGGTATGAGGATATTGAGAAGGTTGTTGGAGATGGTTGATATAATTGTGAAAGGAAGATTACTATCCTAATAATATTATTTTGTCATTGATGTCAAGCAATTGATCTTTTGATTCAGTATGATGTTGCCATATCTTGAGAAGTATGTTTTGAAGAATATTAAGAGGTCGGTAAGTGACACAGAAAGAATGTGATAATGAAGGGGAATACTAAGTTATTCAATGGGAAACTATTACTAAGTTAGACAATGATGAGATCATGTTGTTTTGATAGTTTTGATATCCTACATATGTTGTTGATTAGAAGTTTAATACTATACTATGTCGTCAAGCTAAAAACCTAGTTGGTAAACCCTAAGGTTATCGATATCGGTTAATGAAGGTAGAATGTCTACTGAGTAAAGTTCAATATATACTGAGTAACAATCGAGCAATAACAGAATGCATTGAATGGATAAATACATCATTAAATGCAAAATGCCAATGAGTTGGAAATGTATGGTTGATTGGAATGTCGTGCAAGAAGTTTGTTGAGGATCGACGACATGGAAAATCAAGAGGAAGATCTACAGCTCAGATTGAACCACAATAACCTAGCACAAGTTCCAAGGAAGGAATGCAAGTTCCAAAGAAAGGTAAAACATTTTCAGATCGAAGGATACAATGAACCTAGTCAAGTTTGAAGATCTGATGCCTGAGATTGATCATGGGAAATGTGATCAAGGAGATTAAGCGGTTAGGAACTGTTTATAAATAAGAAATTGTTGATGAAAAATGTATGCACGCAAATGTAAGCACAACGATGCTACAGTAATGTTTATCGAGCACAAAAGCTTGGAGATTTGATTGAAGAACAGATTTAGAAGCCTAGCAAGCCCAACAAGGGACAAGATTGTTTTGAGCAAATAGAATCTGCTTTAGCATTTCAGATGTGAAGTTGCAGATATATTTTATTACTTTTGTTTATTTTGTAAGTGACAGGAAATCTCTTAACCGAGTGGATTTAATAGTCTTATTTGTAAACCCTCTAGCAAGGTAACATTCTAAATGAGTGTTTGAAATCCTTTGACAAGGTCACTTCTAACAAAGTGCAAGACTCTAACAAGTCTGAGGGAAATCCCTTAACCGGGTCACATCTAGCAATGTGTTTGTAATCTGTAACTGGATTAGCTTTTAACCGAGCATACTCTAGAAGGGTATATTTCTTAGTGGGTCCGAAATCCCACAATGGTTTTTCCCTATTTGGGTTTCCAAGTTAAATCTGGTGTTAAATGTGTTTTGATGTTTCATGTTTATCTGTTTATGAGTTTGAATGATTTATAGTCATAGTTGCATATCAGTAAAGGCTACCGAGGTTGAATCTGATAAATATATTGTATAGTGAGTTTTTATGATTCACCCCCCCCCCCCTCTCATCTTAATCAACAATTGGTATCAGAGCTAGAACTTTGAAGGAAAAGTTTAAAGGCACTTGAGGTAAAGATCCAAAGATGTATAAAAGGGATGCACCAAAGTTGAACAAGTCAAGTTTCTCCACATGGCAGAAAAGGATGAAGCTGCAATTATCAAGAATTGGAGAATATGCAACATATTATCTGGAGAATGATTACGTTGCACCTAGCACCTACCCAATGACAATGGAAGAGATAAAGGCAAAGCAAGAACATATTCAAGCAATGATTGAAATAACATCAACATTAACTGACTCAAAGTTTAATGACCTAGAAGGCTACAGTGATGCCAAAGCAATGTGGAACAGGCTCATATCTGTGTATGGTGGTGACGAACATGTTTAGAGAGCAAAAGTAGATAGTCTAAGAGGTCAACTTGAATCCATGAGAATGAATGAAGGTGAGAACATAACCCAATACAGTACAAGGTTAAAGGAGATTGTCAATCAAATCAAAGGAGCAGAGGAACTATTGAAGAAAAGGATGTAACAAGTAAGTTGCTTAGAACACTTCTACCTGCTTATGCCATTCGAGTCTTTGCAATCAATGAACTAAGGTCTGTACAAAACATGCCAGTTTCTTTGGATGCTACTATCGGTAAGCTACATGCATTTGAGTTAAGTAATTTTGATAACAGTGGGTCTTCGGTAAATAAAGTTGAATCTACATTTAGTTCTTTTCATATTAGTGAATCTAATGATTACAAGGATAGAATGTATAAGTAAACTGAAGGAAATCACAGTGGAGCAAGTGAAAGATTTTGCAAAAATATGGAAGAGGTACACAAACTATATGAGGAAATCAGAAAGCAAGAAGAGTTTGAAGCACTATTAGCCAGAAGGTTACCAAGAGGCAAAGGTAAGTACAAAGGAAAGTTACCTTTAAAATGTTTTAATTGTGATAGAATAGGACATATGGCCTCTAACTGTCCTGACAAGGAATCTAGTGAAAAGAGAGACTACCAAGATGACAGACTGAAAGACAACCAATACAGAGGACACCAAGACTTCAGAAGGAGAGACAAAAAGACACGCCTAGTAGCTGATGAGGAATCCAACGATGATAAATCTGATGAGACTGAGATAGAGGAAGTTGTTTATGTGGCTATCAAAGATGGATCAGATGAAGAAAGGTATGAAGAAAAAGCCCTAATATCTCATATAAATAAAAATGATTCTTGGATCATAGATAGTGGATGCTCACATCACATGACAGGTGATAAACACAAGTTTGTTAAATTAGAAGATTATGATGGAGGTTATGTAAGATTTGGTAATGATGCACCATGTCTAGTGAGAGGTAAAGGATCCATAACACTTCTTGACAATGCTAAATGTGATGATGTATAGTGTGTTGAAGGTTTGAAATACTATTTGCTGAGTGTAGCATAGCTAAACAATATAGGATACCAAATAGAATTTCAGAAGGGATGTGTCAAAGTTCATGACAAACATGGAAAGCTGGCTGCTATTGGGACACAAACAAAAGGTAATACATTTCATCTAGACTCAACTCAGAACAATTGTCTTTATGCTAAAATAGATGATACCTGGTTATGGCATAAAAGGTTTTGTCATGTAAATTTTGATAATTTGATCAAAATAAGCAAGAAGCACCGAGTAAGAGGTCTACCGAGCTTGGAAAAACCTGTGAATGCAATATGCCAAGAATGCCAGATGGGTAAGATGACAAGGTCAAGCTTTACAAGTAAGTCCTACACTTCTAAAGGAATTTTAGATCTTGTACACACTGATCTTTGTGGTCCTATGAAAGTTCAAAGTTATTATGGAGATAGATACTTCATATTATTTGTGGATGATTACTCAAGAATGATGTCAGCTATGTTTTTAAAAGAGAAATCAGAAGCCTTTCAAATGTTCAAATGGTATAAGGCTAGAGTTGAAAAAGAAATAGGAAGACAGTTGAAATGTCTAAGATCTGATAGAGGAGGAGAATTCATTTCTGATGAATTTAACCTATTTTGCAATGATCATGGTATAAAGAGACAAGTGTCTACACCAAGAACACCTCAACAAAATGAGATAGCCGAAAGAAGAAATAGATCAATTGTAGATTGTGCCAGAACCATGATGATAGAAAAGAGGGCACCTCAAACATTTTGGAGAGAAGCAATCAGCACAGCAGTTTACATCCTGAACTGAGTACAACTAAAGAAGGGAACTTTGAAGACACCATATGAAATCTGGTATGACAAGAAACCTAATGTAAGTTATTTTAAAATATTTGGGAGTAGATGTTATGTTCACAAAGATGACAAAAATGGAAAGTTTGATCAAAAAGCGAGGAAGGAACATTTCTTGGTTATTCCTCTAGAAGTAAAGCATTTAAATGCCTGATAAAATCATCTAACAAAATAGTAGAAAGTGCAAATGTGAAAATTGATGAATTTGCAGAAAGAAATGATGAAGGAAATTCCAAAGAACCAAAAAATTATGAAGAATTTGTTTATGTTCAACCGAGAAATCCTACCGAGAAAGTTGATGAACAAAATGAAGAGAATACTCAGTTACTGAGTGATGAAGAAGATCATACAGAGCCTACCGAGCCTATATTAGCCAAGTATGTCAGAAGAAATCATGCATCAAGTCAAATTATAGGAGATAAGGATGATCCAATAATGACAAGGAACAAACTGAGACAAAACACATGTCTAATATCTGAATTTGAACCAAGGATAGTAAAAGAGGCATTTAGTAATGAAGATTGGATAAATGCTATGACAGAAGAGATTGAACAAATCAAGAAGAATGAAACATGGACACTGGTCCCAAGACCTAAAGAGAAAAATGTAATTGGTACAAAGTCGATTTTCAGAAACAAGCTAAATGAAAAAGGAGAGGTCATTCGGAATAAAGCAAGACTAGTTTGCAAAGGTTATGCTCAAGAAGAAGGAATTGATTATGGTGAGACTTTTGCACCTATGGCAAGACTTGAAGGAGTGAGAACATTATTGGCATATGTTGCTTACAAAAATTTCAAGGTATATCAAATGGATGTTAAATGTGCATTCTTAAATGGTATATTAGAAGAAGAAGTTTATATTGAATAGCCTGAAGGATTTATTGAAGACAAGAATAAAGATCAGGTATGTAAGTTGAACAAAGCATTATATGGCCTAAAGCAAGCACCTAGAGCATGGTATGAAAGACTGCACTCTTACTTAATCAAGATTGGTTTTGTGAGAACAATTGAAAACATCAACATGTACATGAAGAATGATAAAGATGATGGAATATTGATTTCAGCCATATTTATTGATGATATTATTTTTTGTGGAAATGACTCTTTATGCAAGAACTTTGGAAATTAAATGTGCAAAGAATTTGAGATGTCATTAATCAGTGAAATAAAGTATTTTATAGGTCTACAGATACTGCAAATGAAAAATGAGATTTTCATTACTCAATCCAAGTATATAAAGGAAATCTTGAAGAAATTTGGAATGGAGAACTCTAAACCTATAAGCACTCCTATGACTACCAACTGCAAACTATCAAAGAGTGATGAATTTGCATCTATTGATGAGACACTTTACCGATCTATGATTGGAAATTTGCAATATGTGGTTCACAATAGGCCAGATATAGCACATGCAGTAGGTATAGTTGCAAGATTTTCTGCAGATCCCAAAGAAACCCATATGACAGCAATCAAGAGAATTTTCAGATACTTAAGAGGCACTGAAGATTATGGCTTAGTCTATCAAAAAGGGAATGTCTTTGACTTAAAAGTCTATACTAATGTTGATTGGGCAGGAAACATTGATGACAGAAAAAGCACAAGCGGTGGAGCTTTCTTTTTGGGAGACAGACTAATAAGTTGGCTTAGCAAGAAACAAGGATGCATTTCATAGTCAATAGCTGAAGCTGAATATGTCACAGCAGCATTAAATTGTACCAATATAGCATGGATCAAACAACTGTTGGAAGGTATGAACGAGAAATTTACCGAGCCAGTAACTATATTCTGTGATAATACTAGTGCCATTAACATTTCAAAAAATCCGGTAATGCACTCTAAGACAAAGCATATTTCTATAAAGTATCATTATCTCAGAGAAGAAGTTCAAGAGAAGAAAGTTGTGCTCGAATATATTGATGAATACTAAGAGGGGGGGTGAATTAGTATGCCAAAAATCTTTGCACTTAAACACTTTGCTAGACTAACAATAAACCGGTAAAACAATTTAGTAGACAAACCGGTTAGCACACATGCAAACCAAATAGAAAATAATGCATTCACCCACAGAAGTAATAACACCATAACACAAGAGATTTTGACATGGAAACCCAAATGGGAAAAACCACGGTGAGATGAAACTCACAAGTCACTATCTACAGAATAGGAACCAGACCGGTTAAGGTTAGACCAGTTAAGGTCTTACAATGTTCTTTACCAGAACAGATCCTATTAGGAATCTCAATCTTTGTTAGGAGATAAGTCTGATCAAGGAATACTTTGCTAGAGGATTTTAGATTCACAGAGGTGAACCACCTTGTTAGAGGATTTTACAAAGGCTACTCTGAGCCTACCCAGTTAAGGGCTTCAGACTTGTCAAAGATGTGAGTAATCAATAAGTATATGATCTAGCAGATAGCACAGATTGCTTGGTTAGATCTAGTATAGCTCATAGCTAATGCATTCCAGCATTACTTCAGTCTTCTATAACTCTCACTCTATTACACTTCACAGACTTGATCTTCTCAGTTAAGATCGATCTCACAAAAACTCATCAACCACATTAAACCCTTGCAACAACATAAAACCCTAACAACAACCTAAAACCCTAGACATGATGTCCTTATAAAGGAATCTGATTTCATGTCAGTCCAATAGGTTTACAATCCAATTCCCTAGGTTCAATGAACCTAGACATACTCGGTAACATGACACAAAAAGAACCGCTAGAGTATCAGCACCGTCAAACAATCGGTGGATGATAACTCATCGCAAAATGCCGGTTGGTAACTCATCATAGAGTATTACCGGTTCGTACAAGATACCGGTTGTCGGTTAGACAAAAATGAAGACTGGTAAAAAATGTGTTATGCTGCTTTAATCTCTCATACCGCTTGGGATCCACGAACCACTTGGGGTCAACATGCCGCTTCAGACCGGTAAACACATTCTAAAAAATACCAATAGTCTAAAGGCTATAATACAACATACCAGTTGGTACAAATACCGATTGAGACAAAGCTCATACATATAAAGGGGATCTCAATGCAAGTGTGTGTCCATCAATGACAATCACAACATAAACATAAAAAATGCCAACATATATCAGTTCAAAGGAACAAATAGTAGACATCTTCACAAAGCCACTACCAAGGGACACTTTTGAGTATCTCAGAAGTCAATTAGGGGTCCTACCCCTATCTAGTAGTCATTGATAGAGATCGGTGAAAGCATCAATTCTATGAATCTAAAGGATAATTGTCTATGAGTTGATGCTGCTTTACACTTTAGGAGGTCGCCTAAAGTTGTACAAGAAAAAGTAATTGAAGACAAGATGGTTTGACCGAGATGATACATGTAACAACAAGTAAATCACCTCACAGAGGAAGTAATCTTGAATTAGTTTTTCTTTTTGGCATTGTTGTCAAAGGGGGAGAAGACTAAATGGTGAAGACTAATTACTGAGGGAGAGTTCCGGAAACTTTCAGAAGAAGTCTACATAGCAATCTGAATCCGAATCATCCAAATTAGTTGGTATTGCCACTTAAAGTTGGTTTTTCCATCAATGCCAAAGGGGGAGATTGTTAGCATTTTCACAAAAGGAGAGTGTTGGCATTTCAGTAAGTTTGTTGGTATGAGGATATTGAGAAGGTTGTTGGAGATTGTTGATATAACTATGAAATGATGATTACTATCCTAATAATATTATTTTATCATTGATGTCAAGCAATTGATCTTCTGATTCAGTATGATGTTGCCATATCTTGAGAAGTATGTTTTGAAGAATATTAAGAGGTCGGTAAGTGACATAGAAAGAATGTGATAATGAAGGGGAATAATAAGTTATTCAATGGACAACTATTACTGAGTTAGACAGTGATGAGATCATGTTGTTTTGATTGTTTTGATATCCTACATATGTTGATTAGAACTTTAATACTGTACTATGTCACCGAGCTAAGAACCTAGTTGGTAAACCCTAAGGTACCTAGTCGGTAAACCCTAAGGTTATCGATATCGGTTAATGAAAGTAGAATGTCTACCGAGTAAAGTTCAATATATACCAAGTAACAACCGAGCAATAACAGAATGCATTGAATGGATAAATACATCATTAAATGCATAATGCCAATGAGTTGGAAATGTATGGTTGATTGGAATGTCATGCGAGAAGTTTGTTGAGGATCGACGACATGGAAAATCAAGAGGAAGATCTACAGCTCAGATTGAACCACAATAACCTAGCACAAGTTCCAAGGAAGGAATGTAAGTTCCAAAGCAAGGTAAAACATTTTCAGATCGAAGGATACAATGAACCTAGTCAAGTTTGAAGATCTGATGGCTGAGATTGATCATGGGAAATGTGATCAAGGAGATTAAGCGGTTAGGAACTGTTTATAAATAAGAAATTGTTGATGAACAATGTATGGAGGCAAATGTAAGCACATTGATGCTATAGTAATGTTTACCGAGCACAAAAGCTTGGAGATTCGATTGAAGAACAGATTGAGAAGCCCAACAAGCCCAACAAGGGACAAGATTGTTTTGAGCAAATAGAATCTACTTTAGCATTTCAGATGTGAAGTTGTAGATATATTTTATTACTGTTGTTTATTTTGTAAGTGACAAGAAATCTCTTAACCGAGTGGACTTAACAGTCTTATTTGTAAACCCTCTAGCAAGGTAACATTCTAAATGAGTGTTTGAAATCCTTTGACAAGGTCACTTCTAACAAAGTGCAAGACTCTAACAAGTCTGAGGGAAATCCCTTAACTGGGTCACATCTAGCAATGTGTTTGTAATCTGTAATTGGATTAGTGTTTAACCGAGCATACTCTAGAAGGGTATATTTCTTAGTGGGTCTGAAATCCCATAGTGGTTTTTCCTGATTTGGGTTTCCACATTAAATCTGGTGTTAAATGTGTTTTGATGTTTCATGTTTATCTGTTTATGAGTTTGAATGATTTATAGTCATAGTTGCATATCAGTAAAGGCTACCGAGGTTGAATCTGATAAATATATTCCATAGTGAGATTTTATGACTCACCCCCCCCCCCTCTCATCTTAATCAACAATTTGCACATGTTTCAATGTCAAGTAAAAAAAATGACATAGTAACATTGATCTCTCTTAGCCTTCTAACTATGTAATTTTTTCTACATCTTGATTATACTAAGTTTTTTATCTTTACTTTTTTCTAGTATCACCATTTTTTATGAAAAACCTATGTATGATATTTTTGGTCTCATTTTTTACTCTTTCTTCAAGATTTGAAAAAAATTACATTTTTAGAAACTAGATTATATTCTACACACAATTTAAATTTTTTTTTTTGTTAGTTTCTAAAAAATTATTGGAGAGCATGCTCAATTTTTAGTTTTAAGGATGTGTCCATTTAGAAATTTAGTTAAAAATTATAAATTCATTAAAAAATTAGCAAAAAAATTGGGCAAAAACTATATGGTGCTAGCTAATTCTCACTAAAGTGATTTTTGAATCATGAAAAAATTCAACATTTTAGTGTGAGCACTCTAGATGCTATGTTATATTTTTTTGATAAAAAGAGGATCACTTTTTGCTCTCCCCTATTTCAACCCCTTAATCTTTGCCATTTTTTTTCAATAGTAGTTCAGAAATTAGATTCAAAGAACTATGATTCTTGTTCTTGTTCTACCTTCAAATTTTAAGTGTAATTATCTTCAATTTCTCCTCCAAGATTAGTTTTTCTTGTTTTTCTTTTTAAAATGACCACTTAAGACCCTCGTTTGGCTTCTCAATTCCTTGTACATACCCTATAAATAAATATTATTACAATAAATTATACTAAAATTTTATTGAAATTGAAAATATTGTAGCATCTTGAGCATGCATATAACTAATATTGGAAAAGAAAACAATAAATCGTAAGGAAGGTGGCAAAAAAAAATACTTGAATGTATGCAAAAGTTTTAGACATAAAGTTTTATGCATGCAAACTTGTATGAAATACACTTGTATGCATACAAATTTTACACTTGTAGACATAAAGAATAAGAATTAAGAGCACCTTTAAAGGAAACAACCTCCCCAATAGATGAGTATCCCATTAAGATAGTATCATCAACAAACTGTTGGTGAGAACAAAACACATTGGCAGAGGAAGGTTGAAGACCTTTGATAATTTTATTCACTTTCATTTTTCGATCATTCTGCTCATGCTCTCCGCCAAGATGGTAAATAGGATTGGAGATATGGGATCTCCTTGTCTGAGCCCCCTAGACGATTGGAAGAATCTAGAAGGAGACCCATTAATGAGAATTGAAAACATTGGGGTGGAGACCAACTCTCTGATAATTTTTATTATCTTCTCATTAAATCCAAAAGCCTCCATAATTTTGAAAAGAGCTTTCCATTCCACTCTATCATAAGCCATCGCCAGATCCAACTTTATCAAAAATCCTTCTTTATTAGCAGCATTGAGAGAATGAATATTCTCATGCACAAGAATGATAGAATCCAAAATCTGCCTACCAGGGACAAATCCTTTTTGCTCCTCAAAGATGATAAAGGGGAGGACAACCAAAAGTCTGGAAGTCAAAACTTTAGATATGATCTTACAAAAGGAGTTACATAGACTTATTGGCCTAAAAGTTCCCATGGAATCCACCCCAACCACCTTAGGAATTAAGGCAATAAAAGTGGAGTTGATTTCCTTAAGGATTCTTCTTGAACCAAAAAATTCTTTGACCGCATTGACTGTTTCTTTACCCATGATATGCCAAATTTCCTGGAAAAAGAACATGGGGAAGCCATCAGGTCCCAGAGCCTTATCCCCCTGAAAGAAGATCAATTTTTTAATTTCCTTAGCAAAGGGGATAGTAGAAAGGGCCTTATTCTGGTTAGGATCAATAACCTTGGGGATGATGTCAACCAGATCCTATTGCTTAGCAGAATAATGTCCTTACTACTGGTGAGGAGCTGAGAAAAGAAACTAACAGCTTCATTCCTAATATCTTCCTCCTTAAGAAGAATTTTATCCTTAGCAACTAATCTGGAAATTATGTTCGCAGCTTTATGTTTCATAGAAGTGATGTGAAAAAATTTAGTATTTCTATCCCTAGCTATCAGCCAAATAGCCCTGGATCTCTATCTCCAGTAGATTTCCTCCCTAGATATAATGTTGTGAAGTTTAACTAATACATCATCTTCCTTAGCCTTGGCATACTTTTTATAGCTATCTTTTTGTATTGAGTTTTGGATCTATTCTAATTCCTCCTTCAACTTTTTTTTTATTCAAAAATATCACCAAAGACCTTCTTGTTCCAGATCTTAATGTTATCTTTGATGTTTCTAAGTTTTTTGATAACTTTGTACATGGCTGTTCCATCCACATCAATATTCCACCAGTTGGCAATGGATTTTTCTAGAGAGGGGTGAGAGATCCACATTTTCTCAAACCGGAAAGGGAAGCACTATTTACTCTTAATGGACTCAACAACAAAGGAAATGGGCTAATGATTCGAGCCAATTCTATTGATAACAGACAATGAGCATCTATGAGAAAGTATCCAATCATAAGTAATAAGGGATCTGTCAAGCCTTATCTAAATGAGGTCTTCTCTGTCCCTGTGATTAGACCAGGTGTAAGAAGCTCCAGTGAGATCAATATCAATAAGAGCATTGACATTGATGAAGTCCATCAAATCAAATTTGCTATCTAGTTGGGCTTGAGTTCCTCCAAATTTTTCAATTCCTTGCAAAGGAGTATTGAAATCCCCCATCAACAGCCAGCTGTCCTTAGAGAAAGAGCTTCTTTTCTGTTGGATTTTATCCCAAAATTTACTCCTAGTAGCTTTGGAATTAGGGGCATAGATATTTGTTACCACCCATTCCTTTCCTTCAGAGATGCTTTTAACTTTCATAGATATGATATTACCATCTTCATTAATCATATCCCCTAAAATAGTTTTCTTGTGCCAAAAAATAGCCACCCCACCAGAGGCCCCATTCTACCAAAGACCCCTCCATTTTTAAAGAAATTTAAATTCTCAACTTTCTCCTTACTCATTTTGGTTTCTTGCACAAGGATAATATCTGGCTTATGGTCTCGAATGAGATTCTATAATATATCTTGTTTATTGAGACCATTTAGGCCTGAGATTACCTTCATTTGGAAACCTGGGGGTAGGATTCCTGTATAGTTCGCTGCCTTCCACTAGCTATGTTTTGCTTACTCTCTTGGTCCCTATGCCATTTCATAGATTTATGTCCCTGTGGAGATTTGGATAGACCAATATTTGCCTTGGATCTGGTCCTAGTTTTCACCCCATTAGGGCATCCTGCCTTCTTATTTTTCTTTCTTCCATTCCCTGTTATTTCTTCCTCATGCTCATCTCTGAGATTAGCTTGTATGTTATTCCACAGTTCTCCTCTTTTCTAGGATGAAGTGGGCGTGTCAACTCCAACATTCTGGAATAACGAATTTAGATTAACCTTAGGCGATCCGAACTTGTTCTTCATTCCAGAATTAACTTCATATCCTTCAAAATCATTTGGGCACTCTTTATCACTTTTTATTGCTGAAACTTGAAGGGTCTCATGTTGAGCTTCAGTTGCATCCTAAATCTCACCTTCTTCAAGAATCTTTTCAATGATTACATTCTATTCCTCCTGACTCTGTAGGACCTCAAAAATATTGACTGTTTTGATCTTAAATCCACTGATTTATTCTTTTTATCTTCCTTCAAAAGGGGAGCCTTAAGAGGGTTAGCATTTCTATCATCTTCTGATAAGTCTTTTATGTTACCAAGAATTCCACTTCCTCCTTCCACTCTACTATCTTCCTTAATGTTATTCTTTTCTTTCCATACCTGTTTATGGGGATTGTTAACCTTCATAGGTTTTTTTGGGTTGCTAGGGCAAGCCTTAGCCCAATGTCCAACATTCTTACAGGAAAAGCACACAAAGGGGAGGGACTCAAACTCTATTGTTTGTTCCTATAAACCAAGTTTGGAATTTATATCAATAGAACTAAGAAGATCCATCTTCTACGAAATATTGACACAAATGCGTGCATAAACCAATCTCTTTCAAGCTGTAGTCATTGGATCTATTGTAACAAGCTCCCCAAAGGAGTTTGCTATACCTGAGAAAACATCCTCAACCCAGAATTCAAGCGGCAAGCCTGGCAACCTAACCCAGACCTGAGCAGATTCAAAGAAGGAATCATTGAGTTCCATATTAGGAGACCATTTTCTCATGGATAGGGAAGATTTACCAAACATCCAGGGTCCACCGCTTAATGTTGCTTCCATATCTTCCCCACAAGAAAAGGAAAACACAAAAAAACCCCTTGACAAGGCTGAAACATCAACCTGTCCTTTTAGCCTCCATTTTCTCTTTACAAATGATCTAACATCCTCAATATTGGGTCATGGTCCAACAAACTTTCCCACAAGAGAGAAGGCCATTAAAGAAATGCTATGATCAATAACCAAATCTGGAACAACAATAACTAATTTACCCATTTTTCTGTCCGAGATGTCGTAGAGATAAAAGGTTAAAAATTGTAAACCATTGATTCACTCCCCTCTCAGTGGCATCTTGTGTCCAACAAGTTGTTCAATTTTATTATTCAATATGTCTACCTCCCCAATATCCAAATCTAATACATACGTTTACTCTTTTGATCCTACAATTTTATCTCTTAGTAATATTCAAGCTGAGTGCAATCCCATCAACTCAAATGTGTTATAGATTAATGTGCAAAAAATAGTGCTTTACTTGCATGCATATCTACAATCTTAAGAGGTATAGGAAAACCTATACATATACCTTCAAGTGTAGGTATTACTCTTAGAACTCAATCTATACTCATAACAATAAAAGAGCCCATTCCTTTTCAAGGTACATAGACAATTGATATTAATGATTTAACTTAGATAATCGTTTATAATTTTTAAGATGTTGTAAAAGTGTTGTATAAATATCTATAAAGAAAAAATAATATATGACTAAGTGTAAGGGAGATTTTATATAAACTCAAAATATTAAATTTCCCTTTTAATTTTTATAATAAATTATGTAAAATTTACAAACATATTCAAGTTACCTTTTATTTTTTCATAACTCTTAATTATTTTTTAAATATGTCCAAGATCCCATGATTTTTTTTTTTAATAATACTAAGTATTCATGGGGATAGAGAATAAGACAAAAATAAAAGAGGAGAATAATAATGAGAAGAAGACAAGAAAGAATGAAAACTACATTCATATTACTACATAATTTTTCTAGTCATTACACAAGAGATGCTAGTTGTTGCAAAATATATTTCTATTATTGTGTAAGGCTAACGAGGGAGGGATGAAGAGAGAAGACAGAGGGAGAGATAGGTAGAGAGAGGGAGGGAGGGAGATGTACATAGAGAGAGAGGGAGAGGGGAGATATAGAATTTAAAAGGAGAGAGAGAGAGAGAGAGAGAGAGAGAGAGAGAGAGAGAGAGAGAGAGAGAGAGAGAGAGAGAGAGAGCATGCAGGCTTCACTGGCTGGAAAATATTATATCATGTGCATTCATATTGGTGGGTTTAATATCCTAAAATTGAGGGTACAATATATTACCTATCAGTGAAAATAGGGGGTTTTTAATTAGAGCTATGAAAAAAAGTAATATTTGGTGAAAATAGGGGGAGATTTTAATTCAATTTGTTTATTGGGAGGGGTGACAAAAAAGGAGTAACATCCTAAAACTATTAAATAAACTATAAGAAAGAATATAACCAAATATAAATACCACTTATACTTAAATTTTTATTTCATGCATATAGATTAAGGAAGAGGAAGAGTTTCAGCTAGATAAGAAGGTAGTGAGAGATGAGAATAGAAAGAAACCCGAAGAGAGATATTTTTGTTTCTGTGAAACGTTCTTACGCTATGACTTGGAATAGTGACCAATCCATGTTAAGAATCCATCGCATGAGCATGTTACAATGCACTTCCATTATTTTTTTTCTTGGGCATTTCAATGTCCAAAGACATGTTTTTTCAAATTGTAAAAAAATGACATACTCTTGAGCACGCTCTCCATTAGGTTTACACACATGTTTCAATGTCAATTAAAAAAAAAGAGATATAAACATTGATCTCTCTTATCTTTCTAACTATCTAATTTTCTACATCTCAATTATGCTAAGCTTTTTATCTTTTGTAATGCCCCTCCAGGAAACCCCAAAGGGATTAAGCTAAAAACACAAGAATAGAGTGCAAATTTTTTTTAAAAAAAATTTAAACACAACACAATGATACGATGAGATATCATAAATTCAGAAAACACAACGGAAGATTCAAATAACACCTAAAGAGTTTTCCAACATGATTACTTAATTCAACATTAATTCAACTTACACAAATTCATCCAATTAAACTGATAAAGTTAATGACAAGATAATACTTTAAACAACGATAAATTTCTTTCGGTAAGATAAAAATATAGATAACATGCTAAGGTTCATCCACTGAGGTTAAAAGTATAGATAACATGATTAAGGTTCATTCCATAAAATTTAACCATACATTACGTTCAAACTTTTATTAAAATTTAAGTCATGCATCTAATTTCATTACATACTTTAAATTTCATCAAAACTAATGAATACTTTTCATGCATACTTAATTTCATTATCAATAACTGAATATATTCCATTATTTCATTATCAATAACTGAATATATTCCATTATTCTAATCTACATTCTTTCATGATCCACATTACTGCATTTAATAAGATGACTACATACATGCTTTTAAGATTAACTTCATCTAATCCATATTATACATTCTTACATAATGCCATCCATACATGCTAAATTAAAAAGGAAACATAAGAACATAAACATCACATAACACCGAAATGATATTAGAGTTCACCCCTAGAGGGCTACATCTCCAGGTCTGCTCAATCGCAAGACCCCTCTGATAATTAAATAATAGTGAAGAATACATAAGGTCACATCATTTACAATCCTTCCATCAAGGTGAACATAACCAATAATACATATGACCACATCGGTCAAATAAATACATGAATGATCCCTGAATAGGAAAGGATCCAACTAAACATAATAAGAAGCAATTACAAAAGATCAACTGGAGCATCCGTGAAACTAAGTCTTCTCAACCCATCATAAGCATCCCATGGTCTAACATGAATATTAGGTTCTCACAAGGGCATAGACATCAGGACGACTCCACAACAATGTTCCTACAGAGACAACACAACAACACACTAGTGAACATAAGGGAGAAGTGTCATCACATAACTTGGTATGGTTACCATGGCAGGTCTTCATAGGTTCCAGCCCCATCCACTCGGTTACCCTAGCAACCTAATCCGAACCTCCAGCCCATCCAAGCCTTATGTGGACCCAACACAACGTTTCGTGAAGACAAGGTTGATGATTTGCCATTTCAGGCCTTCTCACTGCATGTCGAGCCTGTACTAGCACTTATCCCATACGTGAGGCACAATTAACTTAATTAGTGATTCATTAACTAACTCTTTAATATTCTATTAGGTTATCACTTATTTAGACACACTTTCGATGGGTTACCCAACAACCACTTTGGGTGCGACCCCCAATCGAAAGCCACTTTCCCAAATGACACTAGACCATAAACCAACAACTCCTAAAAACCTTGAAATACACAAGGTCAAGCAAATGGAGTTCAACATGGAGGGAATACCCACTTGGTCAAACAAGGCTTCATACGAGGTGCATTGACTGACGGTACTCTATCTAGAGACCTGACCAGCTATGGTCAACCACAAATCAACATTCGACACCCACATAAAGGACATGAATGGTTACAACACCATCACAAGAAAATAGTCAAAACTTGAGATCAAGGACATAAGAAGGTACCCAAATCAATCGTACGATAGTGTTCAACAAACAAAATCAAAGACTTGCAATTTCTTAAGCAAATGCGAATACAGAAAATTAAACATGCATAGGCATAGATTGGAAAAGAAAATCTTCTTTCCTATTGTTTACACACAACAATCGATCTAGTTTTTTGAGGGATCTAAGTTTGATTGCAGTTATCTACCTCATCTAGGTATAGGTCGTTCATGGCTCTCTAACTCGTTAAGTTCATTTAAATCATAACATAACATAAATACATCATCATGAGTTTTTAAACCAAATTCACATGAATATAATTAAATAAACATTAACAACTAATTATGACATTTATTCTTCAAATAAACATCGTTCTCATACTGGTTCGAAAATAATTTCTCCAAATTCATCTTTCTCAGAACCAAGCTACACTTTTCAGATCAAGAAAATATATATTTAAAGAAACCAAATATAGACAACCATTTCCCAAATTAACCAAATATTTCCTTGCGTATATTTAAACAAATGAACAAATCTAAGATATATATATATATATATATATATATATATATATATATATATATATATATATATATATATCTAACTATATATACCTTAATTAATAAATTCATAATTTAACAGTAATTAATATATATTTAAAAATATACATTAATTAATAAATTAGAATCTAAATATTAATTACTATATATTTACCATTATACATTTAATTAATAAAAAACTAAGCATCGATTATTCTTTAATGTCTGAATTAAATAATAATTAAAACTTAATTTAAAATATAATAATTATTATACTAATATATATATATATATATATATATATTAAACAATAAAAAATATATTAAAAAAAATGCAAAATCCATAGGGGTACCCATGTCGGCCCCTTGGTAGCCCACACTACCATTGGTATCGCTGCTACCAAATGGTAGCAGGCTACAACCATTGGTAGCACTGCTACCACTTGGTAGCAGATTGCTACCATTGGTAGTGCTGCCACTACCTTTGGTAGCCTGCTACCTCCCTGTGTGGTGGGGGTATTCCTGCCACGTGGGGGTTTAATTTATTATTTTTAATTTTTTTTTTTTTTTCAACTTCTCAAAAATAAACAAACCCCCATTTTCTCAACCAGAAACCTATATTTGGGCATAAAGATTCATTCCTCACAGATCTATTCCACCAACCTGCCAAACTACAAACTAATCCCAATAAGAAACAAAGTTTAATGAGAACAACCAAACTTTTCATCAGGAGGTTTGATAAGAAAGAAAGGAGGGTTTGAGTTTGTGATTTCATGACAACTCTTCCATTTTCCACAAAATATAAGAGATTATTTACAGACACAACCAGATTTTATTTCAAAAAAACCATACAATCTCAATAAAACAAGAAATCAAAGAGATGAACCAAAATCCTACCTCATTTAGCATTCCTGGAAAAGATCTGATGAAGAGCCCAACCTCCCAGCTCAAGATATTTCTTCTCTTCCAAAATCCCCAAATTTTTATT